>NC_133325.1:712509483-712820233 GCF_042186555.1 Aquarana catesbeiana
ACCAATTTTGGCTTTTAAATAGTGGATGGTTGCTGTGGGGACTACCGACTTCACCAACTCCAGCAGTTTCTCCAGCGCTGCCTGCCTCTTTTGTTTATTGTTGTATTGGGGGTGTTTGATCTGCCACAGACAGGGCAGCTCCCTGTATTTGTCTATGAACAGGGGGAGGAAGTTGTGGTCATTAAAGCCATCCATTTTATCTGCAAGACACAACACAAGACAAACCCTAATGTCAGGTGAAACTCTCCTAATCTTGTTACAATATAGGCCTCAATCTAGAAGCAGTATAGGCCCAAGTTTAGATCTTACCTTCGTTATCACGATCGGCGCCTCCGATACTCCTTCCTCCGCTCACAGATCGTACATACTACGCATGCGTGTTACGCTTTATATACACTGCGCATGCGTGAAACTCCGCCCGCCCCTGACGTTCTTTCTAGTCTATTCCCCGCCCCTTCTCGTTCGGCGCAGTGGGGGAAGAGCACATGGCGGAGACACAGCAGGTGCGTGCTAATTACAGCAACGATGACGAGGAGGAGGAAAGCCCGGAGCCAGAAACGCCCCGATCCCGGAAGAGACGATTTAAGGCCTCAAATATGTCCTTTGGGGAGATGTTGGAGATGGTCGACATCTTGAAGAGGGCCGACTATGACGGAAAGTATGGACCTTACCCAACCCCAATGTCAGAAAGGCCAAGATAATGGTGAAAGTGGTCAAAAGTCTGCAGAAGAATTTTGGGGTACGACGATCCAAGGATCAACTCAGGAAGCGGTGGTCAGACCTCAAAATTAGGGAGCATGAGCAGTACAGAAGGATCAGGAGAGTGCTGCAAAAAAGTAAGTAGTTGTCCTGTGTTCCTATTCTTTATTTTTATTACATTCGTGCTGCTCCATGTGCTTTTCTTTACTGTTGTACAGTTTAAAATGGCAACTTTCATGTTCATGGGCACATTGTTCGTTCGTATGGAAAATTGTTCGTTCGGCATAGAAAACACCATTGTTTTGGCCATATGCATTTGAATACATTTTTTCTAGCCTACTTCTCTTAACATAATTTTGGAGTCTAGATGGGTTTGTAACTAGAATGTAATGCAAACTAGATTCTGTGTAAGGAGAGGACACTCAGCAGCTGTTTACACATCTGGACGCTGGAGCACTAGTGGGGGACACCAGAACACCCTGTTTATTAGGGGGACCCACACAGGTGCTCCAGTGTATACTATAGGGGTGTCTCCATCTGTGAAGCTTGTACAAAACAGGTAAGTATTCAAGCTTGACAAAGGAAAAAAATATTTCTTCATCTTGGAACTCTGCCAAAATAGACAATTGTACCCCACTTCTAAGCAATGTTTCATATTCCTCTTTCTGTCATCCAATATCTATGTGCTAAGTATACCTATTTTTTTTTACATAGGGGAGAAAAGACTCGGAGGACACCACTCAGCAGAAGAGACCACAGACCCCCAATTCATGAAGAAGGTGAAATCCCCCTTCACCGTCCTTTCCTTCACCTCCACCTTTCTCAAATTTTCCGACAAGAAAACTTTCTTGTCGGAAAATCCGATCGTGTGTACGGGGCATAACACTTGATATCCTCTGTATTTTTTTTTCTGTGGGCATATTTCTTACCATGAAGCCTTTCACTTAAACAGCCTCTGCATCCTTCTAGGTCTCTCTGGTCACTCTGAGCTACCTGAAGTTTCCTTTGTAGCTCATTTAACCTTTGGGTTTCTAATTTAAAACCTGCGTCTTAACACTATATTTTTGCTGTATTTAAATAACTTAAACCCCAAGACAACATCAACCTCCTCTTGCATTAAATCCTAGGCTAACTGCTTTCCATCTGTCACTGCAAATTGAGCTTTGAAAGCCACCACAGCCAATGTGCCAATCCGATTCAGTATGCTTTATGCTGGTATGTTGACCAAAAACATTGTGGTATCAAGCACACAGGTCGTTAAGCACTCTAGGTGGTACAGTACATTGCACCAGTGAACATATTGGCCTGCTCATTCTTAAGCACACTTTGAGAGTCTATTCTATGAGCATTTCAGGAATGCGCCGGTGTCAATGGCTTTACTTTAATTCAAGTGTTTATGTATGTGAAGTCAATTATTTGTGTATAATTAGATTGTTCATTTTTATTTAAAGGAAACCTTATGCGAGAGAAACAATGGAGTTTGCCATTGCCTACCTCACCGGAAAATACTGAACACTTGACTTTTTTGCCAAAGCTTTCCGAGCCACTAATCAAGAACAAATATGCAAATCAGGACTTCATTCCTGTTATGCATACTTATATCAACAACTCTTCAACAAAAAAGAAAATGGAGGATCAGAATAACAGGCAACTAGAATTTTTAGAAGAAAGTCAGCAATGGCTGCTCCTTTATTTATCTGGTGACAGATTTACTTTAAGTATCATCTTATTTGCTAATTGGTATGTATTTTATGTTTATTAGCCAATTTTTTGTTTTGCTTCAGATAGTTATAATTTTAAAATATGATATTTTACAGTCCAGATTTTATGATGATTATTGTTATTATTATTATTATTAATAAAATATTATTTGAAGTTACATTCACATGATTATATCTTCACTGTTATAAGAGATATGTCAAAAGATTTTGTACTCTAGACTCCATGGTCACTTCAAGATTGTCTCTTAAAATTCATATCTAAGAAAATAATTGAAGTACATTAACCATCAGTGTTGGTAAAAATTGCTTTTGATCTAATGTATCAAAAAATGTTGTGCTTGATTTGCTACAGCTCAAGCTGTTGCAGAGAATATAAACATTATATTTATTGATTACATTCTTTCAAACTGTTTTTTAAACTACTTTAGGTTGATTAGAGGATTTCATGTTTTTATTAAAAAAGTAACCTATGAAATACTAAATCTGAACAGATAAATCTATAACATATTTTTAAAGACCCTGATGGGTTTTACTTCCTTTTTATTCCCCTGCACAATAAAAGCATAATGGGCTAGTATGTATCACATTATGTTGCACTTACCTGCAAATGAAGCCCGCAATGTCCTCGAGGTCCCCACTGGTGGCCACGTCTATCTTCACCCCTCTTGCTTCCAGGGCCATGGACTCCGGTTCTGTGATTGGCAGGAGTCATGTGACATCACTCCCGCGAATGCGCACGCGAGCCGACAGTCACGGCATGCCCTTTCTTTAGGGCGCATGCGCCGATGTGACGTTGGGGCAACCGTATATGGTAAACATCTCCTAAACTGTGCAGGTTTAGGAGATATTTCCAGTACCTACAGGTAAGCCTTATTATAGGCTTACCTGTAGTTAAAAGTGGTGTGTAAGGGTTTACAACCACTTTAAATGTGTTTTTGTTCAGATAATTCCATGTAGCACCCTCCTAACGTAGGATGCTAGCTAAATTTAGTTTTTGCCTCCTTCTGTAATCAAGGGAGAAGTGATTATTTGTTTTGGTCTGTTCAGGGTTTCACAGGCTGGGAGTTTGATTGCTTTCCTCTGCCTCTAGAAAATGTTTCTAAAGTTTAGGAAGGAAGAATTCAAATAACAACCTGAATATTGATCCGGGCCCAGCCAATCCATGGGGAGGTGTGCCCAGATGGTGACTGGGGAAGCTGATAAGTAGCCTGGAGCCCTGGAAAGGTTGTTCTTTAGCAGGCAGCCTGTGGACTGATTTTCTGATTTTAGAGGTTTCAGCTGTGGCAAGGCTGAGGGCTGGGACATGATCTGGAGCTGGCTGTAGGATTTCACCATATTTGTCTAGAGAAAGGATTGTCTCCCTCACTGGGTGGTGTCCAGAGTAAGCTGGAAGGAGGCAGCTGTCCTGGGGACTTGTGAATAATAATGACTGAATTGATTCCTGGTGACAATATCCTTTTGGGTTATAAGTGCCAGTGGACGATTTGGACTGAGACAGCTCTCACAGTATCTCAAATACTGGCCATTCCCTTGTCCTCAGCGGAATTATAGACATAAAGAAAAGAAAATCCAACCATACCACTTGAAGTAGCCAACATCCCTTAGATAGTCAATATGGAAAAGGAAGAACCCCCCAAGGAACTGGGACTTTAACGGCAACAATTATACAAAAATACAAATTTTATTAAATATACATATATATAAAAATGTCAAACCACTAAAAAATTAGATGACAATGATGATGAATTCCCATAAGGTCCAGACAGCCCGACGCATTTCAGGACACAAACGTCCCTTCGTCAGGGGCAAAAAGTCAGGAATACATAAATGAAAAACAATAATTACAAAAAATTATTTGCATGTTAGGACATACAGCATGAAAATAACAGAAAGGCATACCCTGAATGGTCATCGTGTAGTTACACTGCTGGACTAGGGGCAAAAAACGGCATTGCAGACATGCACCAAGGATGTTACAAGGACACAGATATACCGAGTGGGCCACCAGTCATACGCACAAATCCCACACTGAGGCAGCAAAGGGTGGTGCATTTATGAAGGTAAATCCCAGAATTTTTTAGAAAACGCTCCAAAGTGCACAATCTGACAAACAAAAAAATAAAAAATAAAAAGACATTATTTCTATATGTATGGAAAATATATCAGACTGCACCCTGTCCGTCAAGAACTTAATACCTTCTATAGCGCATCAGTCCTTGATGTGATCTACAGTGGGAGTAGGGCAAGAGGAGCCATGGTTGTCAAAAGCAAAAAGGTGTATATCAATGCTCCAAGTTTGGGTGTAAGTCTATGAGGATATATAAAGAGAAAAGTATCTCATAGTAACCAAACATTTTAAATACAGATTACGTCAGAGGGATTCATCCTCTACAGACATAGGATCTGCCAAGAGTAAAAAGAGAAAATGGCAAATCGGGAGCTTAGTGGAGCAAACATACCTTGAAGAGTGTTGTTGGACATAAAGTAGATCACTACATGAGGGCCTCGGGGCGTCAGATACATGCACCTGCCATCATAGCAGTGACAGGGCATGTACAGTTGACGCGAGCCTTATAAAGCCCAGCGTCAGCTGTAAGGGGCGGCGTTCAGCATGAGGACATCACCGCGCACCGCGTAACTATGGCAACGGGCGTGATGCCACCCAGTCAGAAGGTCGGCGTACGGCGTGAGGACATCGCCGCGCACCACGTCACCATGGCAATGGGCGTGACGCCGCCCCACCAACAACTAAGCCTCAGTGTTCTAACAGTGCAAGCGTGTGAAAAAACTGCCGAAAGAGAGTGCACAGTAGTTGCTTTGACAACCGATAAACAAAGGAGCCATAAAAATTAGAAAAATGAACAACAAAACAGATGCCATGCAAGTCGCATGCCAAAAACCATACGGACAATGCAGAGGGCCCATCCTAACACCTAGGGGTCAGGAGTGCACCCCGATTGCCACCATGGGGACCCTGGGCGATACCTGCAGGGTGCCCCCCACAGAGCCGATCCAAGGGGACCGCCCTGTGAAAATGGCGTCCTGCAAGCACCACCCACCGGTGCGAGAAAGCGGCCCATGGCAGTAGGCAAAGCTCCAGGCACCAAAGAGGCCAAGGATGCAAGACCGCAAGCCAGGCCACAAAAACAAGGGCCCCCACCCAAATAGTGTGGGGGGGCCCTGTGCGCCGGTTGGGATGAATGAAGACCCAAAAATAGATGCAAGAAATCCACAATGCCGGCCACCAGTCCAGATGGAAACCCACATAAGGCAGAGAATTAATCAAAAAAGGAAGAAAAGAAAATTGTACATATGTGCAAACATAACCCCTAAGGACATAACACATAAGGACACCCCATTATATACATCAGAGGAAACCGGAATATCAACATCATAACAATTTGGATAATATATGCAGGGAAACACTGAGTCAAGTAAAACAATCCTACATTCACATAGAATAGAAAATTATAACAGTGATGGAGGGCCGCACCCGGCATGAAAGGAAGGGGATCAGTGGATGCAGGAATGAGCGATTAGTACATCATTCCTTTTCACAACCACCCAAGGAGAAGCCCTCAAGAAAGGGTCTAAAACTAAGGTGTTCATTGAGTCCGGGGGGGTGGCCCCAAGGTCAGCAATCCAACGAGCCTCCCGTTGGAGGAGGACCTTGTTCCAATCCCCACCCCTCGGACTTGGATGAATCCGATCCAAAATTAGAAATTGGATTCTGGGAAATCTGCCCTGATGTCTATCGGTAACATGTCTTCTCAAAGGAAGCATAGGGTTAGCAGTCTTCATAGAGGTTACATGTCTGGATGCTCTGATACAAAATTTCAACTTCGTTTTGCCAACATAAAATTGATGGCACTGGCATGTCAGAAAGTACACCACCCTCTCAGTTTTGCAGTTGAAGAAATGGTGTGGTCTATATGGCTGTCCATTGGGGAGTAATACATCCTGCCTGATATTCATGTATTGGCATATGGAACAGTCGCCACATGTAAAAGTACCCAACCTCTTGCAGGGGTCCTTACGGAACTCGTAAAATATATATAAAAACCCAAACTAGAGTCAAAGCTGCGCTCAGATCTAAAGAAACAAAAAATAAATGGTAAAGAAAAAAAGCTGCCAGCACCTAAAAAGTCCAGTATCTGACTCCCAAAGAATGGTAAACAGCAAAGTGCAGCGCTATAAGTATATATGTGACATATAAAAAAATATGGTCCCACCAAGTGACGTAATAGCAATCAGTAGATAGATGAACAAAATCAATCAATCAAAAACAAACTTTGTTCACAAATGCGTGTGAAAAAAGTATATAAAACAATAAATAGTCCAAAGCATAATATTGAGTCCACAAAAAGATAGGGAAAAAAACACCCATCCAGGAGAGATGTGATAAGGAGAATTAGTAGATGATCCACCAAGGAGTGTGTGAATAGAGTCTGCTTACCGGACGGCGATGACCGCTATTACGGCAGTCTCGCCCAGCATAGGGATTATGGTCTCCCAAAACCACAGGTACAAAGCGGGACCAGTAGCTTTAACACTCGATCACAACCGGAAATAGAAAGCAAAACACATCCATAGCGCAATAACGTATGATAAAAGGATTTAATAAAATAAAGGAATTGCACTTACAATTTAGCAGAAAAAATGTAGCATGAGAGATATTAGACACAGCGGCGGTGTCTCCGTGTACTGCTATTCACTTCCTGTACTGCAAAGCCCGTTCGAGAACGTGATGACGTCACCGTCGTAGGCTCCTCCCTACACGTTTCGTCACGATAGGACGTCGTCTGGGGATTGGCCGGGTGACAGGTCATCACGCTTGGGCATATAAATACATAGAAGACGCCATTTTGACTACTGGCAAATGTGGTATGTGTAATGGAGATGAATCCAAAGGGGCCATATTGACTTTTGGCCATTAATGGTAAACCTATGTATAATCAGGAAGTGATAGGAGGTAAGATCGCCATCTTGTGGAAATAAAGGAAAATTGCGGATAGGGTTCTGCACAGGAAGAGAACAGGGGCACAACAGATACACTCGCCATAAATACATGAACACAAGTAAGCTCATGTCTGATCTCCATAAAAGACCCGACATGGGTCAAAACAAATCAGATGGGAAGATGAGAAAAAATTAATTAAAACATATATTGATCACATGATTTTAATAATAAAAAATAAAAAACTTATACCTAAAATGTAATGAAAATACAATGGGCCAAGCGCAGAAGGTGACACACCGCTTTTATGCATTGTTGATAAAGCAGTTTATATCCCACTCTACGTTTAACCCCTGTGGTCTGGAGGATAACATGTTGAAGATCCATCTGGTTTCAAGTCTGGAGATGGATCTGACCATGTTAGTTCCTCTCCAGTGGGGACGTATTCTGTCGATGGCTAGAAACAAGGTACCTTTTAATTTTTTGTTGTGGTATTTGGCATAGTGCCTAGAGAGGTTATGTTTTGTGAATCCTCGCTTGATATTAGCAACGTGTTCTGAAAGGCGCACGTGTAATTCACGTTTAGTGCGTCCAATATATTGCTTTGAGCAAGGACATTGAATTAGGTAGACAACATACTGAGTAGAGCATGTTATAAAGGACTCTATGTTGTACACCTTGTTTGTGACTGTTGAACTGAAGGTTTCACATTTTCTACCCCTGAAGGAATTAATCTGGCAGATTTTACATCTGTGACAGGGAAAGAAACCTTTCATATTTTGAAAAAAAGAAATGGTTCGCGGGGGATCAACAACATTTGAGGCCACACTGTGTCTCAGGGAGGGAGCCCCTCTATAGATCAAAACAGGTTTATCTGGAATAACTGTACGGAGTATTGGATCATTCTGAAGGATGCTCCAATGCTTCCGAAATTTTTTTTAGTAGAGTAATGCTGATTGGAATAGCCTGTAATCATGGACCATTCAAATTTGTTGGTAAGTTCAGGATTACGCTCTCTGTTTCCACTCAGCATCAGAGACCGATCCATAGTGGCAACTTTGTTGATAGTGATGTCAATATCACTCCCTAGATATCCTTTGTCCAAAAAACGTTTTTTTAGTACCAAAGCCTGTGAGTGGTAGTCTGAAAGATTGGTGCAATTACGTCTTATACGTTGAAATTGGCTTTGAGGGACAGAGTTCAGCCATGATGGATGATGACAGCTGGAGAGTGGTATATATGCATTTCTGTCCGTCTCTTTAAAATGTGTATTGGTAATTAGATACCCATCAACAACCATGATGTTTAAGTCGAGGAAATGTATTCTCGATTGGCTGGCCTCAAACTGCAGAGAGATGCCCCTGTTGTTAGAATTGAGTTTGGAGAAGAAGTTATGAAGAGATGGTATATCTCCGTCCCACACAAGGAGGACATCATCGATATATCTTCTCCATAGGCGCAGTTCTTTGGGGGGATTGATATCAATGACTTCTTTTTCCCACCTGGCCATAAATAAATTGGCCAGGCTGGGCGCAAATTTTGCGCCCATAGCCACTCCACATGTTTGCAAGAAGAAGTCGCCCCCAAACCAGAAATAATTATGGCTTGTAGCAAAATTGAGAAGTGCCATAATAAATTGTTTCTGTATTCCTGATAGTGTAGAGTCCTGGTCGAGATAGTAATTGACTGCCTCAAACCCTTGTTGATGGGAAATAATAGTGTAGAGAGAGGCTACATCCGCCGTAGCTAAGATGTAGCCGTCTCTCCATTCAAACCTTTCAAGTAAATTAATAACTTGGGTAGTGTCTTTCAGATATGAAGGGGTCAAAACTACTAGGGGTTGAAGAAAGTTGTCCACGTAAATCCCGATTCTTGCCGTGACAGAATCAATGCCACTAAATAATCGGGCGGCCTGGTGGATGAGTCAAATTTTTGTGTATTTTTGGTAAATAGTACATAACTGGTACCCTCGGAGCTGAGGGGACCAGGTATGTCTTTTCTTTTTTATTTAGGATTCCCTGTTGATATCCTTTATCAATAAGACTCTGCAATTCTCTCTTAAATTTGATTGTAGGATTGAATGCTAATGGAGAATAAGTAGTGCGATCCGACAAAAGTCTATGCATTTCCTCCAGGTAACTAGATTTGTCTAGAATGACTACCCCCCCACCCTTATCAGCAGGGCGTATTACTATCTCATTACGCTCACAGATTTGTTTAAGATGGTATTGGAGGTCATTGTTGGTATTATTTCTTGGGATGTTAAGTGCCGTAAGGTCTTTAATGACCATCTCCTTAAAGACCTGTATGGAGGGGGCGGTAAAGCCTGGGGGGTTGAATAATGAGGCATTAGAAAAATTGGTGTGTCTAATAGAACTATCACTGGTGTTTGTCAAAGGGTTAGAGTCGGTAAGGTTAGCTACAGAAGAAGGTGTATTGGTAGGTAGAATCTGACTTCGATTACCAATGGGGTTGAGGATGAAATGTCTTTTGATGTTAATCTTCCTTATAAATTTATGTATATCGATAAAAGTTTCGAATTTATTCAACTTATGTGGGGGTGCAAATTTAAGACCTAAACTGAGAACCTTTTGTTCGCCTTCGGAAAGTTGAGCTTGACTTAAGTTAAAGACACCACTAATGTCTACTGTTTTCTTTTTTTTGGACCTGAGCCTCCTCCCCCCTCTGATGCCTCTCTTTCGTCGTAACCCCTTTTGGTTTTGTGATTGCCCTGGGGAAAAAAACAAGTCTGATTGGCCTCTGTGTAATTGTGAGGGGAGTCCTGATAGTCCTCTCTAGGAGGGCCTCTAAATTGGTTGGGATGTCGAGAGATAACTGGGTTATCCTCAAAATAGGGATCTGAGTATTATGAAAGAGGTGCAAACCTGTTTTGCAGAGGGATTTGTCTCTCTTGGGGATAATAAACTTGTGAGGTAGATGGAGAGTTGGCATAAGTTACCCTGTCGTCATAAGGACTTTGGTAATAGTCCCTAGGGTCACCTCGGAAATCCCGTGATCCTTGTCGAGGGTAGTCAACATTGGGATTTCTCTTGTGAGGAAAATTCCCTTGGTTGTTACCCCTGAAAGGTGGTTTCTTATATTGGGATCTTTGGGGAGTGCCCTGGGGAGGATTCTTATAAGACATAGGTCTATCATTGTTTTTAAAAGTTTTAGGCCTGGTTGTAGGTTGTCCCCGCTGATAGGCCCGGGGAGAGGAAATAGGGGGGCCCTCCCTATGTTATTGCCAAACAGAGGCGGGGCCCTTATGTCACCACCGAAGGAGGGTGGTGGAGGTTGTAATGGAAAGGGTTGATGATTGGCTGTCTCTGCATCACCTGTAGAATTATCTATAAGGATCTGCCATTTAAAAACTGCTTTGTTGGAATAATCCGCAAGATCACGGTTATATTTTTTCTTTTTTTTCTTTTTTTGATCACTGTCCTCTTTTTCAAGGATTTGTCTTAAATAATCCGATTTCTGCTTGTATGCTTCATGATCCTTATAGGCCATGAGTTTATCTTTGACAGAAGAAATCTCATCATTCAAGCTTTTCAGTTTGATCCGTTTCTTATCCAACAAAAAACCTAAAAATTTGATACCAGTATCATTAAAATAAACAAACCAGCCTTCCAGATCAGTTTCTCCTTTCTGGGGATTGACCTCCCATCTGAGACTGCGGGGTACCATCTTAAGTGCAACGTATTGCTCGAGGTAAGCCACATCCCAGCTAGTATGTAGTTCTGATATGAGCAAGTTTTTAAGTCTGAGGAACAGACCACTCAGTTCATCCGTCTGTTCCACATGACCATTAAAAACTCCCTCAGTGTTTATACTGTATTGGGATCTGTAGTCAAAAATGTCCATGACACCTATCCAGCAGCAGCTTTTTGATATAGAAAAGTGTAAAATATATATAAAAACCCAAACTAGAGTCAAAGCTGCGCTCAGATCTAAAGAAACAAAAAATAAATGGTAAAGAAAAAAAGCTGCCAGCACCTAAAAAGTCCAGTATCTGACTCCCAAAGAATGGTAAACAGCAAAGTGCAGTGCTATAAGTATATATGTGACATAGACATTAGTGGTGTCTTTAACTTAAGTCAAGCTCAACTTTCCGAAGGCGAACAAAAGGTTCTCAGTTTAGGTCTTAAATTTGCACCCCCACATAAATTCGAAACTTTTATCGATATACATAATTTTATAAAGAAGATTAACATCAAAAGACATTTCATCCTCAACCCCATTGGTAATCGAAGTCAGATTCTACCTACCAATACACCTTCTTCTGTAGCTAACCTTACCGACTCTAACCCTTTGACAAACACCAGTGATAGTTCTATTAGACACACCAATTTTTCTAATGCCTCATTATTCAACCCCCTAGGCTTTACCGCCCCCTCCATACAGGTCTTTAAGGAGATGGTCATTAAAGACCTTACGGCACTTAACATCCCAAGAAATAATACCAACAATGACCTCCAATACCATCTTAAACAAATCTGTGAGCGTAATGAGATAGTAATACGCCCTGCTGATAAGGGTGGGGGGGTAGTCATTCTAGACAAATCTAGTTACCTGGAGGAAATGCATAGACTTTTGTCGGATCGCACTACTTATTCTCCATTAGCATTCAATCCTACAATCAAATTTAAGAGAGAATTGCAGAGTCTTATTGATAAAGGATATCAACAGGGAATCCTAAATAAAAAAGAAAAGACATACCTGGTCCCCTCAGCTCCAAGGGTACCAGTTATGTACTATTTACCAAAAATACACAAAAATTTGACTCATCCACCAGGCCGCCCGATTATTAGTGGCATTGATTCTGTCACGGCAAGAATCGGGAAGTACGTGGACAACTTTCTTCAACCCCTAGTAGTTTTGACCCCTTCATATCTGAAAGACACTACCCAAGTTATTAATTTACTTGAAAGGTTTGAATGGAGAGACGGCTATATCTTAGCTACGGTGGATGTAGCCTCTCTCTACACTATTATTTCCTATCAACAAGGGTTTGAGGCAGTCAATTACTATCTCGACCAGGACTCTACACTATCAGGAATACAGAAACAATTTATTATGGCACTTCTCAATTTTGCTACAAGCCATAATTATTTCTGGTTTGGGGGCGACTTCTTCTTGCAAACATGTGGAGTGGCTATGGGCGCAAAATTTGCGCCCAGCCTGGCCAATTTATTTATGGCCAGGTGGGAAAAAGAAGTCATTGATATCAATCCCCCCAAAGAACTGCGCCTATGGAGAAGATATATCGATGATGTCCTCCTTGTGTGGGACGGAGATATACCATCTCTTCATAACTTCTTCTCCAAACTCAATTCTAACAACAGGGGCATCTCTCTGCAGTTTGAGGCCAGCCAATCGAGAATACATTTCCTCGACTTAAACATCATGGTTGTTGATGGGTATCTAATTACCAATACACATTTTAAAGAGACGGACAGAAATGCATATATACCACTCTCCAGCTGTCATCATCCATCATGGCTGAACTCTGTCCCTCAAAGCCAATTTCAACGTATAAGACGTAATTGCACCAATCTTTCGGACTACCACTCACAGGCTTTGGTACTAAAACAACGGTTTTTGGACAAAGGATATCTAGGGAGTGATATTGACATCACTATCAACAAAGTTGCCACTATGGATCGGTCTCTGATGCTGAGTGGAAACAGAGAGCGTAATCCTGGACTTACCAACAAATTTGAATGGTCCATGATTACAGGCTATTCCAATCAGCATTACTCTACTAAAAAAAATTTCGGAAGCATTGGAGCATCCTTCAGAATGATCCAATACTCCGTACAGTTATTCCAGATAAACCTGTTTTAATCTATAGAGGGGCTCCCTCCCTGAGACACAGTGTGGCCTCAAATGTTGTTGATCCCCCGCGAACCATTTCTTTTTTTCAAAATATAAAAAAGGTTTCTTTCCCTGTCGCAGATGTAAAATCTGCCAGATTAATTCCTTCAGGGGTAGAAAATGTGAAACCTTCAGTTCAACAGTCACAAACAAGGTGTACAACATAGAGTCCTTTATAACATGCTCTACTCAGTATGTTGTCTACCTAATTCAATGTCCTTGCTCAAAGCAATATATTGGACGCACTAAACGTGAATTACACGTGCGCCTTTCAGAACACGTTGCTAATATCAAGCGAGGATTCACAAAACATAACCTCTCTAGGCACTATGCCAAATACCACAACAAAAAATTAAAAGGTACCTTGTTTCTAGCCATCGACAGAATACGTCCCCACTGGAGAGGAACTAACATGGTCAGATCCATCTCCAGACTTGAAACCAGATGGATCTTCAACATGTTATCCTCCAGACCACAGGGGTTAAACGTAGAGTGGGATATAAACTGCTTTATCAACAATGCATAAAAGCGGTGTGTCACCTTCTGCGCTTGGCCCATTGTATTTTCATTACATTTTAGGTATAAGTTTTTTATTTTTTATTATTAAAATCATGTGATCAATATATGTTTTAATTAATTTTTTCTCATCTTCCCATCTGATTTGTTTTGACCCGTGTCGGGTCTTTTATGGAGATCAGACATGAGCTTACTTGTGTTCATGTATTTATGGCGAGTGTATCTGTTGTGCCCCTGTTCTCTTCCTGTGCAGAACCCTATCCGCAATTTTCCTTTATTTCCACAAGATGGCGATCTTGCCTCCTATCACTGCCTGATTATACATAGGTTTACCATTAATGGCCAAAAGTCAATATGGCCCCTTTGGATTCATCTCCATTACACATACCACATTTGCCAGTAGTCAAAATGGCGTCTTCTATGTATTTATATGCCCAAGCGTGATGACCTGTCACCCGGCCAATCCCCAGACGACGTCCTATCGTGACGAAACGCGTAGGGAGGAGCCTACGACGGTGACGTCATCACGTTCTCGAACGGGCTTTGCAGTACAGGAATTGAATAGCGGTACACGGAGACACCGCCGCTGTGTCTAATATCTCTCATGCTACATTTTTTCTGCTAAATTGTAAGTGCAATTCCTTTATTTTATTAAATCCTTTTATCATACGTTATTGCGCTATGGATGTGTTTTGCTTTCTATTTCCGGTTGTGATCGAGTGTTAAAGCTACTGGTCCCGCTTTGTACCTGTGGTTTTGGGAGACCATAATCCCTATGCTGGGCGAGACTGCCGTAATAGCGGTCATCGCCGTCCGGTAAGCAGACTCTATTCACACACTCCTTGGTGGATCATCTACTAATTCTCCTTATCACATCTCTCCTGGATGGGTGTTTTTTTCCCTATCTTTTTGTGGACTCAATATTATGCTTTGGACTATTTATTGTTTTATATACTTTTTTCACACGCATTTGTGAACAAAGTTTGTTTTTGATTGATTGATTTTGTTCATCTATCTACTGATTGATATTACGTCACTTGGTGGGACCATATTTTTTTATATGTCACATATATACTTATAGCGCTGCACTTTGCTGTTTACCATCCTTACGGAACTCCCCTACAAACTCACTTTGGACCAAGAGGTCCCTTAGTGAAGCGGCCCGTCGATATGTAATAGTTGGACTTTCGGACACATAGGGACTCAAGGAAGGGTGTCACGTACCTGGTAGGTAGAGCCCGGAATGCAGGGAACGGCCTCTCGTATACCTCCAACTTGGGAACCCCTGGTAGTGATGACAGTGGCTAGGGAGTGCGAAGGGGCACAAGTGCCTGACTGGAAGGCTGGAGCAGAGAGCTGAATCAGGTAGTCAGCTGGGAGGTGTCCTGTAGTCCGGCAGCAGGATGTGGACAGCAGGGAGGTGTCTTGTAGTCCAGCAGCAGGATGTAGACAGCTGGGAGGTGTCTTGTAGTCCAGCAGCAGGATGCAGACAGCAGGGAGGTGTCTTGTAGTCCAGCAGCAGGATGCAGACAGCAGGGAGGTGTCTTGTAGTCCAGCAGCAGGATGCAGACAGCAGGGAGGTGTCTTGTAGTCCAGCAGCAGGATGTAGGCAGCAGGGTGCAGGCAAGCCGGGTCAAACACAGACGGGCAGATCAGGTACAGAAGGTAAATCCGGGAGAATAGTCAAAGTCCAAAAGCCGGAATCAGGGCAGGCAGAAACAGAGTAGTCAAAGTCCAAAGCCGGGATCAGGGCAGGCAGCAAACAGAGTAGTCAGGAACAGTCCAACAGGTATCAGGTAGGCAAATGCAAGTAACAGGGCACAAGGGGTCTTCAGGAACGCTGTAGACCAGACAACAAGGCAGCAGTGGAACAGTCCTCTTTAAATAGCCCCTTTGGCGCCAAGTGCTGTCACAGGGCGCCGCTATTGGCGCTATTGCGCATGCGCGTACGCACGTTCACGCTAGTGGCACTATTGCGCATGCGCGTACGCACGTTAGTGCAATTGGCGCTATTGGCGCTATTGCGCGCGCGAGCGCCGGATGGCGCTTCTGTGCACAGGCATTCCTTTAAACTTTAGTTTGCTGGGATATTTGCAAGAGGGCTTTTCCTGACAAAGGGTCTTGGTGCAACAGATGCCAGAACCTACCAATGATTTGCCTGACTGCTTTGTGTTGATTACTGAATCTGGTAATCACTCTGATGACTTGTGGGTCATTTGTTCTTGTATTGGTGCCAAATAGAAGTTCTCGTCTGGAGTGTCCATTGGCCCATTTAAAGGCCTTTTTCAAGCATGTACGCAAGTACCCCCTCCGTAAAAGCCTATCCCTCAGGGCCCCAGCCTCCTGGATAAAACATTCCTGAGCAGAACAATTCCGTTTTACCCTGAGATATTGGCTATACAGAACTGAACGTAAAAGATGCTGGGGTGTAGACTGGAGGCATGTAACACTGTATTCCCTGCCGTGGACTTGCGATAAAGTCCACTAGAGAGACTACCGTCACTATTTTTGGTTATAGTGACGTCCAAAAAAGTGATACTAGTTTCACTGAATGTTACAGTAAATATTAAATTAAATTCATTCCCATTCATGGCGGAAATACAGTCCTCCAGTTCGGTCACAGAGCCCTCCCATAACAGCAGGATGTCATCTATGTAGCGGAACCAAGCCGTGTGTGACTTGTAGGATTCATGGGTCAAAAAAGACTGCTCCCACTCCCCCAGGTACAGGTTGGCATAAGATGGGGCACAAGCTGTCCCCATCGCCACCCCCTGTACCTGGAGGAAGTGGGAGCCATCAAAGGAAAAAACATTGTGGAATAATATGAATTCCAGCACCATGATGATAAAATCATGCAGCTTCCTGTCAACACCGTATGATCATGAGATCACCTGTCTGATGGCCATCAGTCCCAAACGATGAGGTATCAAGCTATAGAGAGCCTCTATATCAATGGCTACCAGTAAAGCATGTTGGGATATGTAAAGGCCTTCAAGGTTCTGTAAGAGATGTATTGTGTCTCGCACATAGGATGGCAAGCTGGTTACAAAGTGTCTCAGGTGGGTATCTAGATATTTACTTACGTTCTCCTTAATGACCCCATTTCCCAAAACAATTGGTCTGCCTGGTGGTGAGAAAACAATGTAGCGCTTGATTGAATAAATGGACAAAGAGGGGGGGGCAGGAGGCGGAGCCTAGCGGAGCAGACATGCATTGTTAGAGCTCCACACCGCTGAGGAGAGAAGAGAAGGACAAAGCGGAGCCTGCAGACTCAAAAGGTATCCATTTGAACCTTTTTGCCCCAGGGAACAAACTGTGAAAGTTTGGGCAGGAAATATGGTACTGGGAGGAAACCGTGGCAGAAATAAAAATCACCTCACAAAGAGCTCACAGGCACTCACTGCAGCTGAAGCAGCTCCAGTCACCTCACAAGATACAGCATCAGGGGCTCTCACAGACAGAAAATGTCACAGCAAGACTCTCCATTTGAGTCAGATACAGAACAAATCCTCTCACAAACTTCTCCACATGCCTTCTCAGTATCCCCAGTAATATTATTACAATTTGAAAAGATGCTTCATAAGGCTTTAAAACAAACCTCAGACCAAATAACAAAAAGCCTAACCAAAGAAATAAGAGAGCTGGGAAACCGCACCGCAGCCTTAGAAATAAAAATGGATGAAATTGAAATTACAACCCAAGAAAATATAACAGAATTGGAACAATAAAAAGAGAAGAGAATTTAATACTTCAAACTAAGCTCAAAGATTACAAAAATAGAGCCAGACGTTCAAACTTGCGCATAAGGGGAATACCTGAAACTGTGACAGACCTGCAATCTACTATTACTGCTCTATTACAAGAACTAAAGCCAGATATCCCTATTGAACGTTTAGAACTGGACAGAGTACACAGAGCCCTCACAGCCAAAAAGAAAGATGGACCCCCACGTGATATAATCACAAAATTTCATTATTACAGAACGAAAGAACAAATACTAATTGCTGCAAGAGAAAAAAAGGAACTTAATTTTCATGGACACAATTATCAAATTTTTGCTGACCTATCCCAACTTACTATTACTAAAAGACGATCCATGAAACCCCAACTAATGGAACTGCAACGCCACAACATTATGTATCAATGGGGCTTCCCCTTTTCATTCAGATTTAACTACCAAGGTACAATTTACAGAAGCAGATCAGCAGATGAACTACAACAAACCCTTTTAAAATTAAATCTGACAGAACCCACAAGCAGCAACACTTCCACATGCAGAAGAATGGCATCATCTTCACCTTCAGGCAGCACCCAGAAAATTTCAGAACAAAATGGGAATCATCATTCTCACAAAAGAGGCCGTTATGCCACATCATCCATGGACCAAGAAGATTCAATGGACTGACATCCTAATTCCTGATATCTCTTCATTTATTATACTAAGAGATGGTTCTCTATAAAAAACCTGTATTTATAACTGAATGTAACTGCATTCTGATAGTCACACACTGTGTGGGATCATGTTACATTCCAGTTATATTTCTTATTACTTCTGATTCATATAGCCTTAGAATATATAAGTGAAATAAGGAAATTCTTGTTCAGTTATATATTATCAGGTAATAATAATAGATTTATTACTTTTTAGGACAAATATGTTCAATATTCCAGAAGTAATGGAAGCTTTTTCTTTCTTTTCTTAAAACAAATATATTATTACCTAACTAATTCCTAGAATTATGTTTTTGTTTATTCTAATCCGAAGCAATACAACCTCAATTTTATGAGTTAACATATCTAAACAGTTACATATGAATAAAATATGTAATTGTTTACTCTAAAAGGGTTAAAATCCCAAAATAATTCAAACTATCTTCATCAATACCAAAGTTATTAACAGTACCTTTCTAACTGAATTATTTAGCCTAGGGCAAGACTAACCATATACAACCACCCTGGAATAAATAATTTCAACAAAAACTATATTCTGCACTCCAATTAATGAAACATCATTTTGATGTCTTTTGACATAGCACTTCTCTCCTGTAAGCGGAAGATCCGTGTACCCCCATTAGCCCTCCTCATTCTCCCAACCATATTATGTGGGAGTGTGACGAAGGCACTTATTCCCCTGAGAGAGATATTTATTCTCTTTCACGGGTAAATTGTGATTACTTGCAAAAAATAATTTATATAATGTATCATCTAATCTCATATGTTTTTTGTTTACTCTTTACTCCAGAATTCACTGGTTTCTTTTCTATCTATTCATCTCTTCAGTCCACACAGGTTGATCTGCGCAGTCAGCTCTGCATAACAAAAAGTAAGTCAAAACTATTTGATCTATTGCCATGGCACCACTGAATATACTTTCCCTGAATGTTCAGGGAATAAATGTCCCTCAAAAAAGGACCGAAGCCTTCCGTACTTTCCATAACAAGAAGGCTCACATAGTATGCCTCCAAGAAACACACTTCACCAAAGATTCTACTCCAAAATATATTTCTCCTTTTTATCAACAAATTTACATGGCTTCTGCCTGTACCAAGCAAAGGGGAACTCTAATTGCATTTCACCAATCCACACCATTCACCTTATCATCAGAAATTAAAGACCCAGAAGGTAGATACCTGATACTCATGGGTTATATAATGGATACAGCAATCACGGTTATTTCCTACTACGCTCCTAACAAACAACCTACACCATTCCTCTCACATATATTACAAGTGATTAATACACACAAAATAGGAACAGTGATAATGTGTGGGGATTCGAACCAGGTCCTCCTCCCATTTCTAGATAAATCACCTTTTACACCATCCAAAATAACCTCTAGATTACCTTTTTCTCAACTTCTTTCCAAATACAATCTGGTAGATTCATGGAGAGAAAGTAACCCAATGAAAAAGAAATTCACTTATTTCTCGCACCCTCATCAAACCTTCACCAGAATAGATCATATTTTTCTAACAATAGGAATGATACCAGAAATTATTGCATCAGATATAATTCCGATTCCGTGGTCTGACCATAATGCAGTATACACTACTATAGCCTCAGCCATACCAAAAGCGCATGACCCAACGTGGTACTTACCGGACATAATGCTCAAACACCCACTACATCAGATGGCCATTGAACAAGCTTTAAAGGAATACATATCAATTAATAATACAACAGACATCTCCCCAATAACACTGTGGGAAGCTCATAAGCCTGTCTTGCGTGGTACAATACAAAGACAAATGGCACTATTTAAACGGGAACGCAAAAATCTAGCAAAAAAACTAGAACTCAATTTTAATGCAGCCTACATATCATTTCAAGATAATCCATCTCAGAGTACAAAATCTCATCTGGAAAAATCTAGATTGGAATACGATCTATTTCTCACTGAGTCAGTTGATAAATCCCTCAAACGCTCCAAACACAATTTCTACATGAATACAAACAAACCAGGTACATATTTGGCTCGGGCATTAAATTCAACTAACAAATCTTTCAAACCAATACGTTTGAAATTATCAAAAAATGTTTACACTTGTAATCCAGTTAAAATAGTCCATAAATTTCACTCACATCTCGCAACTTTATACAAGACAAACAATGAATTTAATCCTACAGAGGCTGAATCCTTCTTCTCAAAAATAACCTTACCTGAGTTATCTCAGAATCAAAAAAGCAGTTTGGATGAGCCTATAACTATAGATGAAGTTGCTAACGCCATAAAAGACCTAAAACTTAACAAAAGACCAGGCCCAGACGGCTACTCGGCTTTATACTATAAAACATTCTCAGAAATACTCTCTCCCATTCTCACTAAAACTTTTAACAAACTTCTAGATGGACATTCTTTTCGGCAAGAAACACTAATGGCAATTGTTTGTATGATCCCAAAACCCCTTTCTGATGATACTTCCTGTGTGAATTATCGGCCTATCTCTCTGTTAAACCTCGATATTAAATTATTAGCAAAAATAATAGCAAAACGCCTCAATAGCATTATAGGAAAATTAATACATAGAGATCAAGTAGGCTTCATGCCAAATAGACAGGCAAGCGATGATATACGCAGGGCAGTGTTATTGGCACATATTGCTAAAAAACGGAAAATCCCTTTATGTTTTCTATCTCTCGATATTAAGAGGGCATTTGACACAGTATCCTGGCAATATATGCAATATTCATTACAAAAATGGGGTTTTGGACCCCACTTTTTAACATGGATCAAAGCATTATATAATAAACCCAAAGCCTATATAAAATATGCTGGATACAAATCTGAAGCCTTTAATATCGAAAGAGGTACCCGACAGGGTTGCCCATTATCTCCCTTATTATTTGCCCTTATACTCGAACCCATGGCCCAATACATCAGAACAAACCAAACTATAACTGGCATTGAAGTAGGAGGTATTACACACAAATTATGTATATTTGCAGACGATATATTACTTTTTCTATCATCACCACAGGTCTCTGGTCCTAACTTAATACCAGCTCTTGATGGATTTGCAGCCCTATCCGGCCTTATGATTAATCCTAAGAAATGCCTAGTGCTTAATATTTCACTCACAAACATGGAATTGATCCCAGCTAGGGCTGCACTCCCATTCACATGGGCAGAAAAATCAATCCCATATCTTGGAATTCATTTAACAGCATCTCATTCTGACTTATTCTCAACCAATTATCCTCCTGTATTAAGACAGATCACAAATCTAATAAAACAATGGTCGCAACTTCCTTTATCCTGGATGGGGAAGATTAATGCAATCAAAATGACTATTCTACCCAAATTGCTTTATCTATTCAGAGTCCTCCCTATTCCAATTCCTTCCTATTTTTTGAGAATAGTACAAAAAAGAGCAACTTCGTTTATATGGGGCTCTTCTAAACCACGTATACCTATACACACACACTACATCTTCCCAAAAATAAAGGAGGCCTGGGATACCCTAATTTTACTAACTACTACAGAGCAGCACATTTGGCCAGTCTGTCCAAATACCATGCAAAACAGGAAATCCCATTATGGGTATTTATAGAGGCTTCAGAAAATGACCCTCTATTAATATCAAATTTATTATGGCTTGATCCTAAAGACCGCTTTAAAATTCATAATCCCATAACTAAACACTTCTTATCTCTCTGGGATAAACTAAAAACCAAATATCCGTTACAATCTCCACACAATCCTCTCCTTTCTTTTATCAGAAATCCGGCCTTTTATCCGGCATGGATCTACCCAAATTCTTTTAAAGCTTGGACAACATCAGGCATTCAGACACTAAATGACTTCATAGCATCTAAATCATTCCTTTCATTCCCATCACTTAGAGAAAAATATGATCTACCAAACTCTGAGATATTTAGATATCTCCAAATCAAAAATTTCTATACACCATTCCTAAAGGGGGATACACCATTATCCCAATTATCCATTTTTGAATCAATCTGTACAAAAGATCCATTTGCTAAAGGTACAATTTCATCACTTTATAATCAATTATATGGAGTAGCAAATCTTAATAGACCCTCTTACGTTCAGAGGTGGGAGGAGGACCTGGGACAAACTTTAGAAGACACGGACTGGTCTAACATATGGCTCACATCTAAGTCATCTTCACCCAATATCTTAGCACTGGAGACAAATTATAAAGTCCTAACTCGCTGGTACCTTGTACCTGCTAGAGTGGCAAAATATTCACCTAATACCTCAGCTCTTTGTTTTCGAGGATGCCCAGAAATAGGCACATATTTACACATATGGTGGACGTGCCCAGTAATCCAAACCTTCTGGAAGGAAGTCTTCGTGATTGCATCTAAAATATTTAAAAAAATAATAAAACCAGATCCATATTTAACTTTACTTAATCTAAAACCGGAATGGTTAACACTCTCTCAATTCAAACTAATGATCCAACTAATAACGGCTGCAAAACAAACAGTGGCCAAGGCATGGAAATCTCCTAAATTGGTACTAGCAGAAACAATTCACAGAATGAATAATACAATGTCCCATGCTAAGATGGTAGCCATCGATCAAAATCAAATTCCAAAATTTGAAAAACTTTGGCATCCTTGGATAAAACAACAGTTCCTGTCAAACTTCAATGACTCTGTCCTGTTGCCATGGTAACAGATTAAATGACTTACAGAGACACCCATTCTAAGGCTTCAAAGAGAACTAAAAAGAATAATAAACCGACGAGCGGGTCAACCTTGTGGACCATACCTCTACCTTTCAACCCTTTTTCTTCTTTCTCTTTCCTTTTCTCCACCTTACGATTAAAGCTCATTATCAGAATTTATTTGACCTATATACACTCTACTTGTAAACAATATGTATAGTAGGTATAAATCATTTAAATACCTACAAAAGTAACTAAGGAAATGATATATATCTTTAATTTAGGTTTACGTGAACCCAATGTTTAATATTTGAAATTTCATGATATTTACCTATATAAACCCTACTGTAAAACAATGAGCTTACTTTATAGATCCTTGTAAACTTACTTTATGTATCTTTATAACATTGTATACTCAATAAACTTCTTTTGACAAGGAATAAATGGACAAATATTATGTGCATTGGTATAAAGGTAATGTATATGAAGTCCAACATATATAATGATATTGAAGTGAGTCTCTAACCAAATCAGACCAAATGGAAAAATAATATGAATAGTCCTCCGAGGGTGGGGGGAATTTCCTTGGACGTGCAAACAATAGTATATAACACCCACACTGATGAATCCCGAATGTGAAGACAAATGGGTACTCTTACCAGAGCCGGTGGACCCAGATGTCAGTGACACCGAGTCATGAAAGCTTAAGACTCGAATCCATGGCACTCTCAGATGGAAGTAGAAGTGGCACTCTTAGATGGAAAGGAAGCTCCAAATCTTCTGAAAGTAGACTCCAGGGGATCTTGATGAACCCGACCGGACCAGGAAACAAGTATCGTGTAGGAGCCTGGTGACACAGGGTCCTTGTGGACCTTCGGTAGACAATAGAATGTGGGGGTCTTCGGATATTTGGTCCGTAAGAATTCCCAAGTATCTTGATCCACAATACCCTGTGCAAAGGCACCATCAATTAATGCATAGAATTTGACCTCAAATTTAGAGATGCTGGCTCTTGAGATGGTTTGTACCAATCTTGATTGGTTAGAATTTTGTTACACATAGTTCTATATTGATCGTTGGACATCATTATTACAATGTTACCCCCTTTATCAGAGGGTTTGATTGTAAGGGAGTAACATTTCTTAAAATTTTCAAGAGCCAGTCTCTCAGGTTGAGTCAAATTATCCGAAACTCTATGCATTTTTTTAATTTTTTTGATCTCTGCCATTACCGAAGCCACAAAGGTCGCAAGATTGGGGTTGGTATTTAGGGGGGAAATTTGACAATTTTTGTTCTTCAATTTAACCGGTGGGGGAGGGGGCCCCTCCACAATGGTGTGCACTTGCAGAAGTGCATCTAAGTCTAAGGTGTCAATTAAATCCAGTGGATCCTGCTCGTCCAATAAGGATAGCAGATCATTCAAGTCCTTGTCATGCTGTACAGCATTGTCTTTCTTTTTCTCCCTAGAGTACAGGCTTTTGAGGAGTACTTTTCTTGCAAATAGGTTCACATCCTTAAAGAAGAAAAAGCACCGTGCTGTATACCCTTAAACAATTAGCACAATCAAGTAATAAATGACATACAATAAAAAAGAAGAAAAAGCAGCCGCTTATAGGTGAGATACACACACTAAACAATAAATAAAATAGAAGAAGCAGCGCTGTAAACCAAAATGTGATAAATAAATGTCACAATAGTGATAAATAATGCATAAAGTCCATAATCTGATCAATTGAGTCAGTACAGTTCTAACAGTGACAATCTTCAAAGGTGAAACGGATGAGGAACCCCAGCATGGGTCTCTTCCAGAAATAATTAGAGAATGAAACTGGATAACCTTCACCGCACCACTGTGATATGAATAAAATACACGCTTACCAACTGGCAAGCTTAAGAAAGCTTGTGACCTTAACCCGGTCGGGGCCTTTCTTGAAATGGAGACACCACTAAACCGCTCCTTAGACTGTGACTGGACCACTAGCCTCCATAAAAAGGGGAACCTGGATGCGGGAGATGCTAAACTCCTATCCAGGAGTTGTTCTCACAGACAATACCCCAAAAAAGAGAGAGGAAGAGCAACATAGCGTAATCCTGCTATGGTATCTGATAGCATGCAATCACAATCTAGGGCTCTTTACTTCTGGCAAGGCTGCTCCTCCATAGATTCAGTGTAGTGAGTGTTGTCACTCTAGGACAGGAAGTGTGATACTGACAGGATCATCAGGTAAAAATAAAGCAAGAAACCTTACATTGGGCAATGAAAGGCAATATATTATTGATTAGTTATCAATAGAGGCCAGCCATATTTGTCCTTTACATTTGCATGATCCACTTCTTGCTCCTAGCAGTACAACACAACCACTGTGCTCAGCTTCTTTTCTCCCTTATTGCATTGGTCTGGGTCAAGAATTACTTGTCCTGTACAGCTTCCAAAACCCTGGGGTTTTGGAAGCTGTACAGGACAAGTTATTCTTGACCCAGACCAATGCAATAAGGGAGAAAAGAAGCTGAGCACAGTGGTTGTGTTGTACTGCTAGGAGCAAGAAGTGGATCATGCAAAAAAACCCTGGGGTTTTGGAAGCTGTACAGGACAAGTTATTCTTGACCCAGACCAATGCAATAAGGGAGAAAAGAAGCTGAGCACAGTGGTTGTGTTGTACTGCTAGGAGCAAGAAGTGGATCATGCAAATGTAAAGGACAAATATGGCTGGCCTCTATTGATAACTAATCAATAATATATTGCCTTTCATTGCCCAATGTAAGGTTTCTTGCTTTATTTTTACCTGATGATCCTGTCAGTAACACACTTCCTGTCCTAGAGTGACAACACTCACTACACTGAATCTATGGAGGAGCAGCCTTGCCAGAAGTAAAGAGCCCTAGATTGTGATTGCATGCTATCAGATACCATAGCAGGATTACGCTATGTTGCTCTTCCTCTCTCTTTTTTGGGGTATTGTCTGTGAGAACAACTCCTGGATAGGAGTTTAGCATCTCCCGCATCCAGGTTCCCCTTTTTATGGAGGCTAGTGGTCCAGTCACAGTCTAAGGAGCGGTTTAGTGGTGTCTCCATTTCAAGAAAGGCCCCGACCGGGTTAAGGTCACAAGCTTTCTTAAGCTTGCCAGTTGGTAAGCGTGTATTTTACTCATATCACAGTGGTGCGGTGAAGGTTATCCAGTTTCATTCGCTAATTATTTCTGGAAGAGACCCATGCTGGGGTTCCTCATCCGTTTCACCTTTGAAGATTGTCACTGTTAGAACTGTACTGACTCAATTGATCAGATTATGGACTTTATGCATTATTTATCACTATTGTGACATTTATTTATCACATTTTGGTTTACAGCGCTGCTTCTTCTATTTTATTTAGGTTCACATCCTTAATTGCCTCAAAGGCATCAAAGTTGGAATCAGGGCAAAAGCTCAAACCCTTAAATAATAGCCTCCTCTCCTCAGTGGAGAGTACATGGCTAGACAGATTAATGATGTCCATGTTTGCGATATCCATTTGAGGGTCATTGAATGGTGTCGTTTCTAAGTTTCTGAGGTCTGATTCGGGCCCTGTGGAAAAAACCCGCTTTCCCCTCCTCAGCCAGTACCCGTACCATTGCTGCTCTGAGTCAAAGGCATGCCACCATGCTGAGAGGAAACAGAACCTCCACCAATAGTGCCAAAAAGAGAAGTAGGAATATCACCTCGTGTAGCAGTTAAAGTATGGTTACCCGACATCCCAGATACAGAAGGAGTGGAAGAGGAAGCCGTATCCGTGATCTGTTTTTTCTGCATATTGGAATCATCACCAGATAGTGGACGCTTTGCTGGTTTGTGTCTAGGCCTGCTGCGGTTACGGGAAGAGGAAGAAGCAGAAGAGTTAATAGAGAAATTAGGACCCCTCTCAGCTATAGATGTATTCAATCCCTTGGTTCTATGTCCCAAGGGATTACTGTTCTGTTGCCATTTATAGGCCTTACCCTGTTCAAATGCCATTTTGTCACGCCAGAATTTCTTTTTTCTGAGAATATCCACCGTAACTTGATCTAAATGATTTTTAATCCTTTTCTCCTGATCTTTAAATGCAGAAAGACTTTTAAAAGGTTGTAACTTACTGTAAATATGGTCAATGTCTTTCTCTAGTGTAGGGGTGCGTGCCCTGTATTCCTCAACCAGCAACTGCATCATATTCCGGATACACAGTTGTAAGTTATTTTCCCATTTGATTTTAAACTCAGGACTGATATTTTCAATCAATGGGAAAATTTGAATGCGTAAGCCAAAAGGGTTAATGTCATTTCTAATGTATTTTTCAAAATCCTCCATATGCCAAAAGAGAGTTGCTTTCTTCTCAATCAATTTTCCCAGTTGACCACAAAAGGACAACAATTCAGACTGAATCTAATTTTTTAGTGGTGTATGTATTTTTGTATAATTGTATAAAAGTCCCAGTTCCTTGGGGGTTCTTCCTTTTCCATATCATCAGAATTATAGAGTGTAAGTTTAAAGAAAGTTGTTCCTCTGTTACTGTTTAGAAATTGCTTCATGGTCCCCAGCCTTGAGGACTTATGCCGCATACACACGATCGGACATTCCGACAACAAAATCCTGGATTATTTTCCGACGGATGTTGGCTCAAACTTGTCTTGCATGCACACGGTCCCACAAATGTTGTTGGAAATTCTGATTGACAAGAACGCGCTGACCTACAACACGTACGACGGGACTATAAAAAGGAAAGCACCACCCTTTGGGCTCCTTCTGCTATTCTCGTGTTTATCTCGTGTTAGTAGAAGTTTGGTGAAAGACGATTCGCGCTTTTCAGCCTCGTGCTTTTCAGTCGGTTACTGCTCCTCAGTTTGTGCTTGTGGGTTCGTATCTGTTTTTCAGTGCATGTAGTCAGTTCGTATCTAGGTTTCAGTGTGTTCTTGTCCGCTCGTTTCTGATTTTCAGCTTGCTCTTCTCAGGCCTTTATGATTTTCAGTACGTTCTATTAGTTCGTTTTGACCAGCGGACCATTTTGAAGCCATGTTGCGGGTACGTACTCATCATACGGGGCTTGGTGTTGGGGTTCTTACTTTGACCCAAGCCCAGTCCATGAACAGGGGGAGGAGGAGTTCATGGACGAAGAATTGGCTGCTCCAGTGTGACCAATTCTCTCATATGCCTTTGTTGCAGGAGATCTGTGAGAATAATCCTGATGATTTCAGGAATTATCTCCGGATGACGGACCCCAGTTTTCACCATTTATTGGCTTTTCTGTCCCCTTATATTATGAAGCAGGACACCTGCATGCGGTAAGCCATCACTCCTGAACAGAATCTAGACGCCACATTGTGGTACTTGGCGACGGGGAGAAGTTTGCAGGACATCAAGTTCTCGACAGGTATCTCCTCCCAGGCTCTGGGGATCATTATTCCAGAGACCTGTTCTGACATCATTCAGGTCCTGCAGAAGGATTATATAAAGGTAAGTTTTATCCTTTAACATCACATTCTATGTATTTAATGTTTGCTAATGTGTTGTATTTCTTTCATCATTCCCTAATTACCATGATTGTAATATACTGTGAATGTCCCCTTTATCCTCATGCATTCTGAAAGTTTTTTAAAGTTCCTTTTGTGTCCTTCATGCATATTTGCCTTCACTAACCTCCTCCGCATGCTATGCTGGGCCCATACACACCTAGCCTAGTCACTTAACAATGTATTTTGTCAGCTCCACTGTACTGCTTTACCCTAAACACCCCCTAAAATGTGTTTAACTGTTATTGTTGTCCTTAAATTCAGGCATAGTGCAAGAGGCTTTTTTTTGGGGTCCCAAACTTATTTTGAACCCTCCCTCCCCTCAATACCTAAGTCAACCGATACCAATACTCTGCTGACTTTGCCAAACCCATACACACTATACCTACCTCTTTTGTGGTCATATTTATGGATGAATTCACCAAAGCATGTAGTGAAAGGGTCTGCCTGAATACTTTCAAAATGGTACTGTTTAAAGTTTTGTTCTCCTATTATCTTGATTAAGGATGAGCCTGATGTTCGAGTCGAACATAATTCGCCTGTTCGCCGAATAGCGAACAATTTGGGGTGTTCGCGATAAATTCAAAAGCCGTGTAACACCCTTTAAAAGACTATGGGAGAAATAAAAAGTGCTAATTTTAAAGGCTTATATGCATGGTATTGTCATAAAAAGTGTTTGGGGACCTGGGTCCTGCCCAAGGGGACATGTATCAATGCAAAAAAAAGTTTTAAAAATGGCCATTTTTTCGGGAGCAGTGGTTTTAATAATGCTTAAAGTGAAACAATAAAAGTGAAATATTCCTTTAAATTTCGCACCTGGGGGGTGTCTATAGTATGCCTGTAAAGTGGTGCATGTTTCCCATGTTTAGAAAAAAGCTACAAAGAGAAACCAATCAGGACTATATAGCTGGTAATCCTTGCCACATCCCAAATAAAGAGAACCTTTAGAAAGTGAGGTACCCCAGGGATTTTATGGGCAAGGAAGGTAAGCCAGAATGACAAGGAGTAATATCGTAAAAAGTATACATTTATTGAATATACATATATATTAAAATTGCACAAGTAAGGACACCTAAAAACAATGCATTTAAACATGGTCGAATAGAACAACAACTGAATACTGGAACACACTAGCCTCAAAAATGGAGGTTACAGTGAATGTGTAGTCACAGATAATCCCAACATGTTTCGGAGATGGAGGATGTAAGTAGTCAATTCCTTCTTCAGAGTTTTTTTTACAGGCTGTTTGTTCTATTCAAAAAATTGTACATAAAGAAAAACACATAAGTACATATAAGTGCTAGAGAAAATATAAATGTATATGGATACAGAAGATAAACAGCAAGATATCTATTAGTGGGACATGGGAATACATCATACTCACAGAGGATCATGTCCTTGGAAATGTAATACACATCAGAAGTTCACAAATAGGAGGGGCTTACATCTCTGCATTCGCTAAGTTGCATGAGGGACTCTGGAAACCAAGAGTGAGTCTGCAATAATGCGTCTCACATTCACCAAGGGTGATGGAATTCATAAGAGGCCTTTGTGTGTAAGAAAGTGCATGCTGAGTAGCCTTGCACCTTCACCCTGGCCGGAAAACGCACCAAAAATTGCAGAGATCGCCATAAGATGGGAAACCAATCTAACAAAAAGATATAAATATATGATCATGGTATCAGATCATGGGTGAAGAATGAATGTACAACTACCTAGAAATAACGAGTTATGGGTAAGTATGTATATATTCGCTGCTAAACTGGAAATGAATCATCTGCAAACAAACCCAAAAGCACTCACTTCTTTCTATAGTATTAAAGAGTAGCTGGTGCAGAGCTTACTGTGAGCCTGACTGTGCAGATAAGGAGTGTTTGGACTTGGCCTGTTTATAAGGAGCTGTGTAAAGGTATCCACCAATCCAACCAGGTGTATAAATCAATAGATGGGAGTAAATAAAAAGTAAAAAATTGTGCTACCCCTAGAAAAATAGCCAAAAGCTATGTAGTTGATGATAGAAAATCAAAATACAATAATGTGTGGAATAAATGTGAAATAAATCAGCAGTGCAAACAAATGATATAAATACCTAAAAATAGATTAATGTTAAGCATCAAAATATCATAACCAATAAATATATTGAATATCAAATGATAAATAAAAAACACACAGTATAATATGGTATACACTAGTGAATGGTGAAAAATAGCCCATAAAGATTTTCTATCAACTACATAGCTTTTGGCTATTTTTCTAGGGGTAGCGCGATTTTTTACTTTTTATTTAACATGGATCAAGGAGGGTTGCCAGCCAGTATTGATCCCTCTCCTCGATACCACAAATACGAGGATCCTTCCGCAGGCTTTGCAGGATCAGGGAGGCCATGCAGCGTAAGTTTGCTGAGGCATTCGGTCCGGAGTCCTCTGGGTCACTAAGGACGACATGATCCGCAGCCACCTCCTCCCAGCCACGTACAAGTCCATGGGTTTCTTGGGACTGTAAATGATCCCTTAAAGACTGCTGCTGATGCTGAGTGCCAGGCTCCACCTCCATGCTGACACAATCCTCCTCCTCCTCCTCTTCCTGTGTGATCGGCGGGCACGCAGGAACACTGTCTGGACAAAGGGGGCCTTGAGAGCTAAGGAAGTCCTCCTCTTCCTGCCTCTGTTCTGCCTCAAGTGCCCTGTCCATTATTCCATGCAGCGTGTGCTCTGACAGGTGGACAAGGGGGACAGTGTCACTGATGCATGCACTGTCACTGCTCACTATCCTCGTGGCTTCCTCAAATGGTGACAGGACAGTGCATGCATCCCTGATCATGGCCCACTGGCGTGGGGAAAAAAAACAAACTCCCCTGACCCTGTCCTGGTGCCATAGTCGCACAGGTACTCATTGATGGCCCTCCGCTGCGTGTGCAGCCACTGCAGCATGGCCAACGTTGAGTTCCACCTGGTGGGCATGTCACAGATTAGGTGGTTCTTGGGCAGGTTAAATTTCTTTTGGAGGTCTGCCAGCCGAGCACTGGCATTATATGACCGGTGGAAATGCACACAGACTTTCCTGGCCTGCCTCAGGACATCCTGTAAGCCCGGGTACCTGCACAAGAACCGCTGCACCACCAAGTTAAGGACATGAGCCAAACAGGGCACATGGGTCATTTGTCCCTGTTGGAGGGCGGAGAGGAGGTTGGTGCCATTGTCGCAAACCACCATTCCTGCCTTAAGTTGGTGTGGCGTCAACCACCTCTGAATCTGCCCCTGCAGAGCTGACAGAACCTCTGCCCCAGTGTGGCTCCTGTCCCCCAAGCACACCAGCTCAAGCACCGCATGGCATCTTTTGGCCTGCGTGCGTCAGAATCACCAGTAGTGCCATTTTGGAGGCGTGGTGGCGGAACAACCTCCAACACTACTGCACCTTGTCCTGCATCCTTCCCAGCTGCCAGCAGAGTCACCCAATGCACCGTGAAACTTAGGTAACGTCCCTGTCCATTCCTGCTGGACCATGAGTCAGCGGTAATATGCACCTTACCGCTGACCGCCCTGTCCAGCGAGGCCAAGACATTGCCTTCCAAATGCCGGTAGAGAGCCAGAATCGCCTTCCTTGAGAAAAAGTGGCATTTGGGAACCTGCCACTGAGGAACCGCACATTCCACAAACTCACAGAAGGGGGCAGACTCTACCAACTGAAAAGGTAGCAGTTGAAGTGCTAGCAATTCAACCGCTGGGGATGTGGATGGCTGGGAGTGAACTTCTTTCTGCGGTGCAGCAGCTGGGGCAGGGAAATTTGCCTGGTACAATCTGACGTTGGTGTACTGATAGCAGATTGCCCGCAAGTACTTGGCTGTGACACACCTAATTCTACACCTTCATTCCTCTCAGTGCAGGTCTCAGAGAGGACTGAAGGTATAGTGGGGTTGGAGATCCCAGCTGATGAGAAGCAAGGAGAGGTCCTCTTTGTTCTTTAGTGTGGATCTTTTAGGTATGCTTGCCAACAAACTGCATGGCAGGTCAACTTATGTCTGGTCAAGCATGTGGTGCCCAAGCAGGAGATAGTTACATAGTTACATAGTAAGTGAGGTTGAAAAAAGACACAAGTCCATCAAGTCCAACTTATGTGAGATGTTTTGGCCACGCGAGATACGCTTGACACATATGTTGCAAATAGCAGTGGTGTGATCTGATGCACTCGTCTTAAAAAAGGTCCACACCAAAAAACTTTTGGAATAACGAGCATAGACAGCAGCGCCCTGCACATGCAGAGCTCTGAGGTGTGATGTAGTCAGTGTGCTGCCCTTAGGCTGGGTGAGAGAGGATGAGGAGGATGAGGACGGCTTGGTCATCCACTCGACCAAGTCTTCTGCATGTTGCGGCTCGACACGGCCAGCTGTCCCACGGCCACGCGCTGATGAGGATGCACCGTGTCCATGACCAGCACTTTTGCCTCTAGACACAGAGTCTGCTTGCCCTCTTTTATTGGCTTGTGACTGTCTGCCTCTGCTTGTTGGCCTTCCAGACATACTATTGGCCTGCAGTGAGCTGCACAAAACTGGGTTTTATATATATATATATATATATATATATATATATATATATATATATATATATATATATATATATATATATATACCGATTATACTGCAGCTAGCAGAATCAACTGCCTGCCTGTAATATTATTAGTATGATAACCCCTGCACTTGTCTTCAGGTAGCTATACTGTAGGTGCAACTGTGCAGGGTACACAGTACAGTAACTGGAAATACATCAAGAGCCCACACAAGCACCTGGCTGCAGGTAGCTATATTGTAGGTGAGACTGTGCAGAGTACACAGTACAGTAACTGGAAATACTTCAATGAGCCTACACAAGCACCTGGCTGCAGGTAGCTTTACTGTAGGTGAGACTGTGCAGGGTACACAGTACAGTAGCTGGAAATACTTCAATGAGCCTACACAAGCACCTGGCTGAAGGTTGCTATACTGTAGGTCAGATTGTACAGGGTACACAGTACAGTAGCTGGAAATACTTCAATGAGCCTACACAAGCACCTGGCTGCAGGTTGCTATACTGTAGGTGAGATTGTGCAGGGTACAGAGTAAAGTAGCTGGAAATACTTCAATGAGCCTACACAAGCACCTGGCTGCAGGTTGCTATACTGTAGGTCAGACTGTGCAGGGTACACGGTACAGTAGCTGGAAATACTTCAATGAGCCCACACAAGCACCTGGCTGCAGGTTGCTATACTGTAGGTCAGACTGCACAGGGTACACAGTACAGTATCTGGTTATACTTCAATGAGCCTACACAAGCACCTGGCTGCAGGTAGCTTTACTGTAGGTGAGACTGTGAAGGGTACACAGTCCAGTAGCTGGAAATAATTTAATGAGCCTACACAAGCACCTGGCTGCAGGTTGCTATACTGTAGGTCAGACTGTACAGGGTACACAGTACGGTAGCTGGAAATACTTCAATGAGCCTACACAAGCACCTGGCTGCAGGTTGCTATACTGTAGGTGAGATTGTGCAGGGTACAGAGTAAAGTAGCTGGAAATACTTCAATGAGCCTACACAAGTACCTGGCTGCAGGTTGCTATACTGTAGGTCAGACTGTGCAGGGTACATGGTACAGTAGCTGGAAATACTTCAATGAGCCCACACAAGCACCTGGCTGCAGGTTGCTATACTGTAGGTCAGACTGCACAGGGTACACAGTACAGTATCTGGTTATACTTCAATGAGCCTACACAAGCACCTGGCTGCAGGTAGCTTTACTGTAGGTGAGACTGTGAAGGGTACACAGTCCAGTAGCTGGAAATAATTTAATGAGCCTACACAAGCACCTGGCTGCAGGTTGCTATACTGTAGGTCAGACTGTACAGGGTACACAGTACGGTAGCTGGAAATACTTCAATGAGCCTACACAAGCACCTGGCTGCAGGTTGCTATACTGTAGGTCAGACTGTGCAGGGTACACAGTACAGTAGCTGGACATACTTCAATGAGCCTACACAAGCACCTGGCTGCAGGTTGCTGTACTGTAGGTCAGACTGTGCAGGGTACACAGTACAGTAGCTGGAAATACTTCAATGAGCCTACACATGCACCTGGCTTCAGGTTGTTATACTGTAGGTCAGACTGTGCAGGGTACACAGTAAAGTAGCTGGTTATACTTCAATGAGCCTACACAAGCACCTGGATGCAGGTTGCTATACTGTAGGTCAGACTGTGCAGGGTAAACAGTAAAGTAGCTGGAAATACTTCAATGAGCCTACACAAGCACCTGGCTGCAGGTTGCTATACTGAAGGTCAGATTGTGCATGGTACACAGTAAAGTATCTGGAAATACTTCAATGAGCTTACACAAGCACCTGGCTGCAGGTTGTTATACTGTAAGTCAGACAGTGCAGAGTACACAGTACAGTAGCTGGAAATACTTCAATGAGCCTACACAAGCACCTGGCTGCAGGTTGCTATACTGTAGGTAAGATTGTGCAGGGTACACAGTAAAGTATCTGGAAATACTTCAATGAGCCTACACAAGCACCTGGCTGCAGGTTGCTATACTGTAGGTCAGACTGTGCAGGGTACACAGTACAGTAGCTGGAAATACTGTAAAAACACCTGCCTGCCTGTCATTATATTAGGAAGAGAAGAACAGGATCTAGCTAAACTGAATACAGTGTATATAAATATATACAACACCTGGGATGCATATATATACACAATACACTGTAACTGCAGCTAACTGACTCGACCTGCTTACTCTATCTAACTTAAATCAAATGACACTGTCTGTCTCTCTCTCTCTATCTGAACGCCGGAACACACTACACAGGGCCGCCATGCAGGCAGCCTTATATAGTGTGGGGTGTGTACTAAACCCCCTGAGCCATAATTGGCCAAAGCCTCCTTGGCTTTGGCCAATTACGGCTCTCTGTTGAGACGGCGCTGTGATTGGCCAAGCATGTGGGTCATAGTGCATGCTTGACCAATCATCAGCCAGCAATGCACTGCGATGCCGCAGTGAATTATGGGCTGTGATGCGCCACTTGAATTTGGCGTGAACGGCCCATATCGTTCGTAATTTGACGAATGACCGAACACGCGATGTTCGAGTCGAACAGGGTTCGACCCGAACACGAAGCTCATCCCTAGTGGTCACTATTTCACCCACTTCATAAACCTCTCCTTCCTCCACATCCTCAGATTGTGGTGTGCTGAGTTCCCCTTCTTTAGGAGGTGTGGGCTTTTTGGTGTCCTCTGATGTCCTGAGTCTTTTCTCCCCTATGTGAATTAAAAAAAGGTATACTTAGCACACATATATTTGAGGCCAGAAATAGCAATATGAAACATTGCTTGGAAGTGTCGTACAATTGTCTGTTTTGGCAAAGTTCCAAGCTGAAGACATTATTTTTTCCCTTTATAAAGCTGGAATACTTACCTGTTTTGTGCAAGTTTCAAACATGGAGACAATCCTAGTATCCACTGGAGCACCTGTGTGGGACACCCTAAAAAGTTTGTTCTGGTGTCCCACACTAGTGCTCCTGCATCCAGATGTGTAAACAGCTGCTGAGTGTTCTCTCCTTACACTGGATCAAGTTTGCATTTCATTCTAGTTACAAACCCATCTAGACAACAATGTACTAAACCTCTTTTAATACAAATAGGCATGACCAAATGTACTTAACCTGCATCTGTCAAAAACATTGTTTTAGTGGGCGAACAAACGATGTTTACTATGAAAGATTACTGTGCCAATGAACCTGAAAGTTGCCATTTTAAACTGTACAACAGTAAAGAAAAGCACATGGAGCAGCATGCAAGTAATAATAATAGGAACACACGACAACTACTTACTTTTTAGAAGCAGTTTCCTGATCCTTCTATACTGATCGTGCTCCCTCAATTTCAGGTCTGACCAGCGTTTCCTCAGTTGATCCTTGGATCGTCGTACCCCAAAATTCCTGTGCAGTCATGGTCTTGGCCTTTCTCACATTTGAGTTTGGGTACGGTCCATACTTCCCATCATAGTCGGTGCTCTTCAAGATGTTCACCATCTCCACCATCTCTACAAAGGCCTTAAATCTCCTCCTGGATGGGGACATTCATGGCTCCAGGCTTTCCTTGTCATTGCTACTGTTGTCTGCATGCACTTGTTCTTTCTCCACCATGTGCTCTCCCACTGCGCCGAAAGAGAAGGGGCGGGGAATATACTAGAAAGAAGGTCAGAGGCGGGCGGAGTTTCACGCATGCGCAGTGTATATAAAGCGTACGTCTTACGTACGATCTGTGAGCGGAGGATGGAGTATCGGAAGCGCCGATCGTGCTAACGAAGGTACAATTTTAACATGGGGCATCAGTGGCCTATACTGCTTACAGACTGAGGCCTATATTGAGACAATATTATGAGAGTTTAGCCTGACATTAGGGTTTGTCTTGTGTTGTGTCTTGCAGATAAAATGGATGGATTCAACAATCACGACTTCCTCCCCAATTCATTGATATGTACAGAGAGCTGCCCTGTCTGTGGCAGACAAAACACCCCTTTTATACTAATAGAATAAAGAGGCAGGCAGCGCTGGATCAACTGTTGGAATTTGTGAAGCCACAGATCCCCACGGCAAACATCAACTATTTGAAGTGCAAAATTGGCCTGAGGAGCACATATAATAGGGAGCAGAGATCAGGAGCAGCAGCAGATGACATTTATGTCCCCAGGCTCTGGTACTATGACAGACTGCGATTTCTGTCAGACCAGACTAAAATCAGGCCATCACTCTCAACCCTTCCTTCCACTCTTCCTTCCACCCCAGCTGAGGCTTCCGACGTCCAACCTGGACCTTCCACCCAGGAAGAAGTGGAGGAGCCCAGCTTGAGTCAGTTATAGCATTGTTCAACATATTTCTCTAAATTGTGTGTGATTGATGAACAATAAACTAAAACTATGTCCCATTTTCATACAAAGGAAAGCCTCAGCCAGGAGGAGGCTGCGGAAAGTGGCAGCCAGGTGCTGGTTGGGCCCAGTAGCCTGACCGAATCCCAGGTTCATCCCCTCTGCCTTCCAACAAAAAGGACCAGGAAGGGGAGGAACGTGCAGGTGTCAGTGCTTTCTTTGATTCTGGAGGCTACTGCGGCCCTCAGAACCACCCCCAATATTCAAGAGGCCTATGCCTGCATGGCTGCCAGCAAAATGCAGGAAATGGAGGTGGACCAACACCTGATTTGTGAGGAAGTGATCTATCTGGCCCTAAATAAGGGGTTGAGAGGCGAACTCACAAGAAAAACCCACCTGTGTGAGTTGGACCATACTCCTCCTCCTCCACCTCCTGCCACAACTCCAACACCAGAGCCACAGCCCGGAAGCAAGCATGGAAGGAAGACAAGAGAGTGATGCTCTGGGTAGAGTCTGGTCTGACAAAAGACACAGGCTGTAGTAAGACCACAACCTCGGGACATATATGTCATCTGCTGCTGTTCCTGATCTCTTGGAGTCCTGGACCGGATTGTTCTCCCTATATGGACTCCTCAGGCTACCAATTTTGCCTGTAAAATAATTGATGTGTGCCCTGGGGTACAAAGGCTTCGCCAATTTCACCAGTTTATCCAGCGTAGCCTTCCTCTTTATTTTTTATGACCCCTAATAAATGTCTATTTTTTTATCACAAATACTTGGCTATGTGTTTTAGTTCAAAAAGGACAGTTTGTTTGTGAGTAGGCAGGTACATTTCAAAAATACAATGTCAAATTAACAAGGGACACCAACACCAACCACTCTCCTTGAGGTTAAAAAATATAAGATAATAATGATGTTGTGGTAACTTGACACACAAAACGACAAAAAATATTATGGAGATCACTAGAAAAAAAAAATCAGGAGATCTTAATAAAAAATTTTTGAAAAGTAGATCACTAGTAGATCATCTGGCAAAAAAAAATAATAAAGGTTATTCATGAGATCACGAGAAATAATAAAGAAATCAGTTTGGCAGAACTCTGTGTGAATATCAGCAGGAAAACAACTTCATTAATCTAGCATTATAAAGAAGAAGAGAATGCGCTGCATTTTAAGATTAAAAACGTTGCAGCGCTATGAATGTGCTATCTCCATTACGAACGCTAGTTTTACCAGACCGAGCGCTTCCGTCTCGTACTTGATTCAGAGCATGCGTGGAATTTTGTGCGTCGGAATTGTCTACACACGCTCGGAATTTACGACAATGGATTTTGTTGACGGAAAATTTGAGAACCAGCTCTCAAATTTTTGTTGTCGGAAATTCCGACAACAAATGTCCGATGGAGCCTACACACGGTTAGAATTTCCGATAACAAGCTCACATCGAACATTTGTTGTCGGAAATTCCGACCTTGTGTACAGGGCATTAGACTTTCAGAAAGTCATCTCATGGTCCCCAGCTGGTCCCCCTTTACTTAAGGAAAGATTGTCCTTTAACTGCTATTTGCTAATCAGTTCGGCGGATCCCATGCCCTAAGCCCTCTCCTGTTACAAGTCCTAAAAGCAAGAAATTGCAAGAGTGAATGGACTGTTATTTGGGTGACTTGCAGCCTCTGTACTGTTTGGGAAAGAACTAGTTAAAAGAGAAGTATGGGAAAAAAATGTTTTCAGAATCATACTTACCTAGGTGTATGCAGTATTGGTCTAATGCTGCATCTGTCCTCTGATGACCGTACACACGATCGGACTTTTTGACAACAAACATGCAAATTAGCTGTTTTGGAGCAACATCCGACCGTGTGTACGCTCCATCGGACAAACTTTTTCAGTTTCCATCGGACATTTGTTGGCTGTGCGAACGGACAAACTTTGCGGCAACAAAAATCTGATCGTGTGTACACAAAGCCATCGGACTTTTGTACAAACTACAGTACGCAGCCGCGAGAATGTTTCCTGGCGGCAGGGTACTGTACATCTCGCGCTGGCTGCAATAGGAAAAACACATTTTCCTACTGCGGCGGGCGCGAGAGGGAAATCCCCTCTGGGAAATACCAAGCCCTTCGGTCTGGTATGGATTTTAAGGGGAACCCCCTACGCCGAAAAAACGGCGTGGGGTCCCCCCAAAATCCATACCCCCTACGCCGAAAAAACGGTGTGGGGTCCCCCCAAAATCCATACCAGACCCTTATCTGAGCACGCAGCCTGGCCGGTCAGGAAAGGGAGTGGGGACGAGCGAGCGCCCCCCCTCCTGAGCCGTACCAGGCCGCATGCCCTCAACATGGGGGGTGGGTGCTTTGGGGGAAGGGGGCGCCCTGCGGGCCCCCCACCCCAAAGCACCTTGTCCCCATGTTGATGAGGACAAGGGCCTCTTCCCGCCAACCCTGGCTGTTGGGTCTGCGGGCGGGGCGCTTATAGGAATCTGGGAGCCCCCTTTAATAAGGGGGCCCCCAGGTCCCGGCCCCCCACCCTATGTGAATAAATATGGGGTACATCGTACCCCTACCCATTCACCTAGGGAAAAAAGTGTCAATAAAAAACACAGTACACGGGTTTTTAAAGTAATTTATTAGGCAGCTCATCATATGACCACGCCCCCTTATGACCTTACAGTCCCAGCATGCCCCGGGACTGTGATGTCATAGGGGGGCGGGGTCACCGCCTATATAAGTCCGTTGCGGAGCTCACAGAGACTATTCCGGCTGGAGAGAGCGTCATGTCAACATCTCTGGAAGAGAAGAGGGAAGAAGACAATCCAGAAGTCCGGACCACCGCTGGCAAAAGAGCGCCAGAAGATAGCGGTGGAGCCGGCAGAAGATGCGGACACCGGGAGAAGACGCCGGAGAGACCCCCGAAGTCGGAAGAGGACCCCCGAAGTCAGAAGAGGACCCCCGAAGTCAGAAGAAGACCCCCGAAGTCGGAAGAGGACCCCCGAAGTCAGAAGACCCCGGAGCTGCCTAATAAATTACTTTAAAAACCTGTGTACTGTGTTTTTTATTGACACTTTTTTCCCTAGGTGAATGGGTAGGGGTACGATGTACCCCATACTCATTCACATAGGAAGGGGTGGGGCCGGGATCTGGGGGCCCCCTTATTAAAGGGGGCTCCCGGAATCCGATAAGCCCCCCGCCCGCAGGCCCCGACAACCAACGGCCAGGGTTGTCGGGAAGAGGCCCTTGTCCTCATCAACATGGGGACAAGGTGCTTTGGGGTGGGGGGCCGCAGGGCGCCCCCTTCCCCCAAAGCACCCACCCCCCATGTTGAGGGCATGCGGCCTGCTACGGCTCCGGAGGGGGGGTGCTCGTTCGTCCCTACCCCCTTTCCTGACCGGCCGGCTGCATGCTCAGATATGGGTTTGGTATGGATTTTGGGGGGACCCCACGCCGTTTTTTCGGCCTAGGGGGTTCCTCTTAATATCCATACCAGACCTAAGGGTCTGGTATGCCCCTGGAGGGGAACTCATTCCGGTTTTTTATTTAAAATTTGGCGTGAAGTTCCCCTTCAAGATTCATACCAAACACAGTGCCTGGCATTGGCGGGGATTCAAGTCGGATCTCCGCACCAGTGTCAACACGGCTCACAAGGTGTCAATCTCGCCAATAAAAGTGGCGAGATTGACACAATATCAGACAACAATACACAAGTTGACCAAAGGGTGGTGGTAAAGAGCTGAAAAACCACGTGATATGGTGAAAGTTGGCTGGAAAAGTCCTGTCGTCTGTATGCAAGACAAACTTTTGGGCAACAACCTTTGTACAAAAATCCAAGGGAAAGTTTGTACAAAGTCCTATCGTGTGTATGGGGCTTTAGACTGAGAACCGAGTGAACACTTGTTTCTCAGTGCTCCCTAAGCAGAGAGCTGGTGACTGTCAGGCTCCGCTGTGTGCTCTGCCCCCCCGCACTCATTGTGGAGGGGGTGGGAGCGGCTGGCTCAGGCTCTCAGTGGCTTGCCTGCTGGTCCAGGCATATGGTCACGATCTTTCCCCAGCCTGGACCGGCTTTGTGACATCAGCGACAGTGGGCTTTGGCTGTACTTCTCTTTTAATATCAGAGGCCCCTGTGGGGGTAGAACTACATTACTTAAGGAATACAGACTGTTAATTTTGGAAAGCTAAGCAGTATAAACTTAGGAAATAGGAGCAGGTGTTCTGGAGTAGATTTCCCAAGCATGGCCTGCTCTGGTCACTGGTCTAGCGGCTGCCTTTAATTAATGCTAGAAAACGCTGCTCCAGAATAACTGTTCTCAGGGCACCTTTATTCAAACCCACACCTTTCAAAGCCCTATTGAAGGTAGATTGGTTAAAGCAGTAGCAAACGCAAACAAAAAAAAAAGCTTTTTCTTCACCCAGTCTTCCTTCATTGTTCGTGGGCCCTGGTCCTTTGAATGGCCGAGTTGTGATGCCCTCACCGGAGTCAATGTTTAAGGCAGGGCTCTGAAGAAAAGGCATGGGTATGCGGTTCTTTCAGAGCGCATGCACCAGTGATGTCACTGGCAGCTTAACAAGTAAATATCTCCTAAACGCTGCATGTTTAGGAGTTATTTACAGTACCTACAGGTAAGCCTTAATATAGGTTTACCTATAAGTAAAACATAAACAAAAGGCATTTACTACCACTTTAAGCCTAAGAAATGCTATGGGTATCCTTTTTACACCTAACTGGACCTAACCTTTTTAAAACGTGAACCGGACTTTCAAACATACTGTATGTCTGGTGCACACTTCACTCTACCAAGCTAACTACGGGCAATCCAGGGACCTATTGCTTGTACCCATCAGATCTTAAAGTGCAGCCTGTCAACTAAAATATTAAAAGATCTAAATTTCTACCAAAATCCTGATCCTGCAATTCACTATTGTCATTAATGTGAGAATAGTAATGAGATCCAACATCAAATTAAAATGACAATACTTTTGAGACCTTTAATCAAAAATCAGAATGATGTGGTTTACCAATAAAACACTTTGATTAATATTGTTAGTGATCAGTCAAAGTTTAATAGTTTTTCTTAATACATGGAAATGTTTATTGTAAGAATTATGTAATTTCAGGATGAGCTGATAAATTCGCTAGAAGCAAGCAAAGCTGATTAAAGTGTACTACAATAAAAAAAAAAAAAAGTAATGCTCATTGATAAATAACAATTCCCAAACATTCTAGTCACTTAAGTTTCTGGCTACGACAAGGAAAGCCATTGTCCACATTGTTAGAAGTGCTAATACCATTAGTATTAGAAGCTGTTACATGTCATTCTTTATTCTCTAGACAGTTCACATAATTCATTCCTCTTTTTATTTTCCTTCCTTTTGTATTATAACTATAAGTGAGCAGAGTCTTACTGTTCATATAAATGGTAAAGCAATTCACAGCAAAATAAATATGAAAAACTCCACGCTATTCTACATGCAAGAAATAATATATAACTAGTAACAGAATTGGAAGCTGCCCCCACCCAATCGTGCTGTCACCACACTAATATATCAGATACAGTATATAAAAAAAGTACAGGTGAAGTGTTACCCACAATGACTCCATTTCTAATGGTGTCATAAAACAAACCAAATAAATGTTACCAATATTTATATTAAATTTCACCATACCAAAACAAAACAATATCATAAATAGTCATATATGTGTATATAACGCTATGAACAAAAAAACACTAAAGTAGTAAGTTGTTCCTCAAACAAAATTGTTGAGTCCCATACACCATCCAATCTTCCTGTGAGATTCTCAATAGTATTGCCAATCTTGCTGTGCTCCAAAGGAAAAAAATTCATATTCTTCACCATAAAAAATGCACCAATGTGCCCATCACCACAGCTCATGGGTGTCTTCTCACCTTTATAGATAGATTCCACTGTAATAATGGAGGTCAAATGAGCTTTATTTACAATCAGAAAACTTGCATCTTGATCCTCCTTAATGCATGGTCACCAGCCTCTCATGGACAACATAGCATGGAAAGGCATAAAATAGAGACCCAATAGTGCAGACTGCAATTCCTTTTTTTATTTCAAATTTGAATAAAATGCTCTCACAGTGAATAAAATGTAAAATTAAACACCATATGTGGAAGTATTAAACAAAATGGTGTCCTGGTTCTGCCTAGCGTGATGACATCACTGCCCGCCTGATATGTTGTGCTATGATTAGCGTTCTCAAAGCAGCTGTATGAAGTTGGTAATAAATGGCTCTATTATATTGGGCTGTTTATGTACTATACACCAGTGGTTCTGGATGTGTGGATGGTAATTAGGGAATAATTTGCATGGCTCTACTTGCTATCCAGAAATGAAGATTAATCCTTTTATTTTTGGAATATGTGAGGGAATGGGACATGTGAATACCTTCTGTTCTAAGAAGGTTTTACTGTGCTACAATAATGTCTTCTTTTTTTTTTTTGCATATACATAATAACAAAAAAAGGAAATAAGCCTATTTTAGAATAAAAAAAATAAAGTCAAGACCAACCTCACTAAGCAGATATAACAAATAAACCAACAATAGCACTTATTAAATTCGTAAACTAAAAAATAATAATAGGAGTTAATACACCACCCTAATTAAAATTCATTATCAAAAAAATAAAAATAGTAACCTCCAAAGTATATCTGATATGCGAAATGTACATCAATTGTTAACCTATAATACATATACCTTGAATTATCTACTTTAGGATAGAAGAAACCTTTCTCCTGGCCCCAGCATTGGGGGTCAGGAGACAAAACCTACCGGAAAAAAGAAGAGAGAAAGAAAGAGAAAAAAAAACACAATAATAATGTCTTTGCTACTACTAGCTACTCCACGTATTGCATTATGGGGGGGAGGGGGGGGCAACCATCTTCAGGATGTGTAGATTGACAAGAAGATAAGGAGTTTATAATCATTAATCCACCAAAAAATGGCTTCTTACAATGATGGCCTGTCTAAAACCTTCTTAGACACAAGGGGAAGTCTTATAAATAATAATAATACAAAAAAAAATAAAAAATAATAATTTAGTTACCCTTATTTTTTTTATTATTTTTTTTATCAGACAAAAACATTAATATCGGTCTGGAATGATTCATTGTTGTACTACACATTGAACAGGCTATAAAAAGAAAATAAAAAAGCTTTTTTAGCCGGAAACATATAATTTACACAAGAAAGAATTACTAACACAATTTAGTCAAGCTGGTGCCTGAACTACCCATGTCATTTCAAAATTATATTTTGGTTTATTTGAAAATGTTTTCCTTTCTTTGTGTCAGCTACTTTTTATTCCCTGGTGCCTTAAAATGTGTTCTCTGTAGTGTAAAGGTTTTTAGGAAATAGATCTTTGCCATCTAATATTGATTCTTCAGAAGGCCATCTGTGGCTGCTTCAGATAAGAGAAATAAAATATAAATTAAGATTCAGTGTGATGTGTTTTTGGAATGGGTACTTTACAAAAACTATGGTGTTATGTACTTGAACCAATGTTAAAAATAATACACTGTAATATTTAGTATAATATTTAAAAACTAAATTCTTTAATTTTAAACTATGCGAATGTATAAAACCAAAAGCAAAGTGTGTTTTCCATACAATTACAAATCAGGTTACACAGGTTACTGGAAGCCCGAATCTATCTTCAAAATCTGATATTGTAAGACTAAAATGGTAAAAATAAATATTTATTTCCTAGCGTATTCCTTCTTGTTGCTTTTGAAGTAAACATTGTATGCACTGGGAGATTTATTAAAATTTCATTTTTTGGCAGCAAACCTTTTTGACATAGCTTTGTGTACACAATGCTTTCCTAATAGTTCCTAGTGAACCTAAACCAGAAATCTGAATATGCAGCTATTCCTGTGATTCCTACACATTTATTTCCTTGTTTCTTTTACCCAGCATTTTATCATGTAAGAAGCATATGGAAATTTCTCAGAGTACTTGCTCAAATTGCAATCACATAGTGGAGTAATTTTTTTACTATGGACCGCAGTATTAAAGAGAACCAGCTATTATTTGACATGAATCTCATCATTCAGTCTTTACAGTACAGTCCTTTACAGATGGAATACATATATGAAAATTGTCTAAACTAGTGGTCTAGGCACCCCTTATGCCGCATACACACGACCGGACTTTCTGGCAGAAAAGGTCAGACAGAACGAATCCGTCGGACATTCCGATCGTGTGTGGGCTTCATTGGACCTTTTCTGTTGAAAAATCTGACGGACCTTAGAAATAGAACATGTTTCAAATCTTTCCGATGGACTCGATTCCTATCGAAAAAAACGTTCGTCTGTATGCTAGTCCGACGGACCGAATACAACGCAAGGGCAGCTATTGGCTACTGGCTATTGAACTTCCTTTTCTAGTCCGGTCGTACGTCATCACGTTCGAAAAGTCCTTTGGGGTTCAGTCCGACGAGAAGTCCGCTCGTGTGTACGCGGCATTACAGATAGCATGGCTAGACTGGTGACCTTATGACCTTATTTTTTCCTCTCTGCAGTTTGGCACTCTGAATTGTTCATACTTCTGCTCCCCCCCTCACCTTAAGCCATGTCAAGGAGCGGAGGTTCAAGGCGCTGCAAATAGTGAGAGTGACCTTATTATCTCAGAGTGCTGAAATTTCCTCTCCCACTGAATCTTGTTTCTTAGAAAATTATAGAAGATTATAATAGAAATTATATACATAATCAGATTAAATGTTTTACATGGTTGTGGAGTTGTAACTGTGTGGGCTTACAAATGAAATATTTATATTTCTCCCTCATTACTCTTTACTTACTTTAAGGCTACTTTCACACGGGGGCGGTCGCCGGTGGTAAAGTGGCGCTATATTTAGCTTTACTGTCATTTTAGTGGCGCTATTCGGCCACTAGCGGGGCAGTTTTAACCCCTGCTAGCGGCCGAAAAAGAGTTAAAACTGCCTGCAAAGCGCCCGCAAAGCGCCCAAAAAGCGCCGCTTTGCCGGCGGGTTTGCAGTGCTGCCCCATTATTTTCAATGGAAAGGGGCGCTTTAGGAGCGGTGAATACACCGCTCCTATAGCGTTGCAAAGATGCGGCTTGCAGGACTTTTTTTGACTGTCCTGCAAGCGCACTGCTCCAGTGTGAAAGCCCTCGGGGCCTATTTTTAGCACTTTAGCGCCTGCAAAGCACCTCAGTGTGAAAGTAGCAACTAAGTTTTAGTCTCAGAGGGAAAAATGTTACCTAAATCTGACAATTACTGGTCTGAAAACTGTTTGACCTCACCTATTACACACTCAGAAGGTGGAGGACCTGACAGACACGTATAAATATTACTCACAAATTTCCCTTTTTTTTGGGAGAGTTTTTTCCATTCTTTTTTATGTTTATTACAGATACTTATATAGCACCATCAATTTATGCAATGCTTTACATGTACAGTATATTGCATATTCACGTTCATTTTTATAGCTGTAAAGGTAAGTTTTAATTAATAGCACTTTCATATTGCTTTAAGGTGAACCACTATAATGTACCTGTGACAGGGCTACCTCCAGTCACCATCTCTCATAATACAGAGTTTCTACCATAAGGTAGGGGAAAAGCAAACCAGATATGTGTAACTTGTGTGTCCTTTGTAGATGTTCTTCTGATTTCACAGCTAATTAGAGCTAGATGAAAGTAGACAGCGAGAGGGGAACCTCTTTATAAAGTCATGAAATATTTCTATAGAATTTCCATTTATAGAAGGCATACATATTTTTTTCCGGGATTCCACCGAGCATCTTCTGAGCTGAAGAAAGGCCAACTAGTTGCTCTGTAGCAACCACTAAGAACGCTCACAAACTAAACACTGGAATGCTTATAACTCTGTAACAGACTACTGTACATTAGTTCTAAGAGCCACTTTCTCTAAAACATTATTATTTGGGATTTACATTATCTTCTATAAAATATAAAATCAATAATAGCACAAAGTCTCTACAGGGTGGAGGAGATAGAGACCCACATAGTGAGAAAACACAAGCAGTTGCATGAAAATAAGTTCAAATAAAGCAAATGTTCTTTTTATTTTACTTTTAAATGACTACTTATCAGTTGGCTGGCCCTTACTGGAACCCCAAGGCGTCAAAAGAAGTTGACAAGAAGTTAAAATAAAGCTTTATTATACAGAATTATACATAATAAAAAATGACCACATAAACAGATAAAATCAATTGTTATAACTTAAATAAACACTGGGGAAACTCCCCTCTGAGAGAGTTGTATGTGGCTACTAAAGGGAGAGTCTGGAGTTTATCTTCCTCAACATTTTTTCGAAGAGTGATGCTTCTTCAGGAAGTTTAAGGAGTCATAGTAAAATGTATACGTAAATATCTACAAATGTACTTAAAATATTACCAACACATAACATCAAAACCGCTACATAATAATTATACTATGCATATGACTACATATTGTAGGGTTTGACTCAGTGAAAGTTTTCAAACAAGAGTGTGGTGATCCACCAGCGTTCTAGGTATGTCAGCATCCCAGGGCGAGCGTGGGAGTGCACATTAGGGGGCTCCTAGAAAAGGACAATAAAGGGTTTAATATATATATATATATATATATATAAATATATAAATATATATATATATATATATATATATATATATATATATATATATATATATATATATATATATATATAGCAAACCAAGATAATGCATAAACATATCCCCAAACACTGATGGAGAGGGCCATTAGAAAAAAGTGAAGGGAAACCCAGGGGAAACTCTACAAGGGCTATAGATATTAAGTATTCCTTGAACAGATGGATGAATGGAAAAATGGAACAAGCTGTGTCCTGTGTATAAACGGTGAAAGATAGAATATAACTTGCATTCGTCATGTGTCCCAAATAAACCCCCTTGTAAACATGTAGAAATATAATATTTGAAACTAAATCTCACAAGGATAGCATTGGATAGCATCTAGGGATTCCAATATAGACTTTTCCACTATGTATCACGTAACAGGGAATGATTAACCACTTCCCATCCACAATTACTGCGGATGGGCGGACAGTGTAGGCAAAGCGACATACCCGTTCGTCGCTGCTTATTCCCAGAATTAGGGCATGCATGCTTCATTGTACACAGCGGGAGCCCGTCAGCAAGTCTTGGCCAATGACTCACTGCCGGAACCTGCTGATCAGCTGTGTACAATCACAGCCTGGAGCTCTGTGTTGACAATAAACACAAAACTTTGCACAGAGAGAACAATCTCTTTATTTCTCGTCCCTGCGAAGCAGGGATGGAAAACTTAGAGATCTATTAGTAAAGGCAGCACACTTTACACACATTACACACTGGGGTTGATTTAATTAAACTAGAGAGTGCAAAATCTGGTGCAGCTATGCATTGTAGCCAATCAGCTTCTAACTTCTAAACAGTTTTTTTCAATTAAGCGTTATACAAAAAGCTGGAAGCTGACTGGTTTCTATGCAGAGCTGCGCCATATTTTGCACCCCCCAGTTTTAGTAAATCAACCCTTTAGTTTAACCCCTTGATTGCCTTAGATGTTAACCCCTTCCCAGCCAGTGTCATTAGTACAGTACTGGTGATGTCAGTGGCAGTTAGTTAGTTCCCCCTAGCATCAGTTAGTGTCAGATTGTCCGATGCACTATCACAGTCCCTCTATAAGTCACTGATCACCTCCATTAGTAGTATAAAAATAAATAAATAAAAATTCCAGTATACTGTATATATCATAGTTTGTAGGTGCTAAAACTTTCACACAAACTAATCAATATACACATATTAGGATTTTTTTTTTTTTTTTTTTATCAAAGTCATGTAGCAGAATCAGTTTTGGCCAAAATTTATGAAGAAACTTCTTTTTTTTAACTTTCTTATTGGATATGTTTTATAGCAGAAAATAATTTTACAATTTGTGATCTTTTTTTTGTTTATATACCACAAAAAATAGAAAAATCTAGTGGTGATCAAATACCACCAAAAGAAAGCTCTATTTGTGTAAAAAAAAATATATAAATTTAATATAAATGTAATTGGGGTACAGCGTTGTTACACGCAATTACCAGTTAGTAGTACACTGCTAAATAACAAAAAATGGTCTGGTCATGTAGGGGGTAAAATTTTCCAGGCCTGAAGTAGTACACCACTTTAGTCCTAACAGAAAAGAAAGGGAGGAGGGTTTTTATAACAAGTGATGGTCTTCCCAACTAAATGAGATACATAACTTTCTAGAGCCCATACTGTAAACAAGTAATGCTCATAGCCAGAGTCCAATAAAAATAGATTCAAAGATTCAAAAGATAGGGCCAAACATTGTAAATGTATAGGACAAGACAATAATAAGAACAGAACTATGCAGAAAGTCCCTAGATCGCAGACTTAACAAGGACGGCTTATATTGTGTAAAGAAAAGCATAACACACCAAGCCTTATTAATTTTTCCAAGACACCAAGACAATTGATTTTAGTTTTTTTATGTGGTGATTTTCTTATTATGTATAAATTACAATTTTGAATTAAACTTTATTTTAACTTATTGCCATTTGACGCCTTGGGACGTCAATGAAGTCCAATCAACTTTTTTGGTTTTGCTTGTATAAAACATATCTTTTTTTTTTATTCTCATTTCAGATAATGGTAACGTAAAACAGAACTCTAATCATCATAATTAGTCCGTTAAAAGTAAAATAAAAATAACTTGGAATAGGCATCTTCTTACTATTTTAATTTTAAAATTTCCTCTACTTATATTTCCCTCTACCCCCAGGATGCAAAGTTTTGGCTCTATTTTAAGTTCTAAAACGAGGATCTTATTTAACATTTCCACCACTTCATTCCAATAGCGGAATAGCTTTGGGCATTTCCATAACATGTGAATTAGATCCCCCGATTCCTGACATCTAGGGCATTTGTCATCTTTCCTCCCTCCAAACCTGAATAACCTTTTAGGGGTATAGTATGTCCTATGTAGTAGCATTAATTGTGAAACTTTCTGAGCTGGAGAGACTGAAACCTGGTGACCTCCCACCAATATCTCTTTCCATTGTTCATCTGATATTAGTCCCAGATCTTCTTCCCATTTAGTTCTACATTTCAATTTTCCCGGAGTTTCTATAATACTTTTACATATATCTGGGTATATTTCGGCTATGGACCCCCCATGTCCACCCTGCGTATCTAATTTTTGAAATATAATAGACCTGTTCCAAACTGGCCCTTGTTCTCCGAACTGACTGCTCAAGGCATGTTTGATTTGTTGGTAACTAAAATATGAGTGGTTTGGAATACCAAATTCCTCCTTGAGTGATTCAAATGTTTTTAGAGTATTTTGATTGTACAACTGGGATAATTTATTTATCCCTCTCATTTCCCATGATTTTATTTTCCCAATTTCTTTTAATTCCTCTAAGTTCTTGTTATTCCACAGTGGGGTACATTTCATCAAACCTCCCATTCCCTTCATGGCCTTGATAGTGTTCCATACTTTTTTCATCAACTTTATCGTTGGGGGTTTATACAAAAAGGAGTTTGCCTCGAGTACTTCCGTCACTGTCCCATGGGGTGCTCCCATAATCATCAGTTCTCTCCTATTGTGGCCGTTAGGACCGGAGCTTCCAACCAGATGCTGCATCTGTGCCGCCAAAAAATAGCCCCTTGGATGAGGCACCGCTAATCCCCCTTCTTGTGATGGCAGTTGTAGGGTTTGTAGTCTTATCCTAGAGGGACCCCCTTTCCAGATGAAATCCCTCAGTAGTGTATCTATTTTTTTGAACCATCTCCGACTTATCCATATTGGGGAATTATGCATAACGTACAGTAGCTGGGGAAGCCACAACATTTTAATCAGGTTGCATCTCCCTGCCACAGACAAGGGCAAACTTCTCCAAATTTCAATCTTGCTTTTAAATTTCCTCAGCAGGGGAGTCAAGTTATTAACTAAATATTCCTCTGGATCTTTTGTTAACTTTATACCTAAGTATTTTGTTGACTCTACTATTTCCATCTGTATATTACTTAGAAACAATGTGGAAGGAAAAAGTAGTGTACACGAAGAGAAAAAACCTGAAAGAATTTAAAAGATTATGGAATCCTTGGCTAGAAGAACTAGGATACCCAATGTGAGGGAAACATAAGAGAAGTAGCCTAGTGGTAGCTAAATTAAGTAAGAAATAGTGAGATATGCTTAAAGGGGGGGGAGGGAAGGGGGGATAGGGCGGGAGGAGGGCGGGGAAAGTACAAAAGGAGAAAATAAGTAGAGTATACCTTTTCTGCGATAGTAATATGTGTTTATTAATGAATGTATAGTAGATATAAGCAAAACTGGTATGCTTGTTTTTTAAAAATTTTTGTATAATGTGGAAAAAGAAAACAATAAAGATTATGGAAATGGAAAAAAAAAAAAAAAAAAAAAATAAAAATAACCTTTGCTGCAATACAAACTTTTAACCTAGAGCTGTCTCTGCATTACCCCTAGTCTTTGGGTTTCAATGACAACTAGCTGAGTTTTACCTGCTTTGCCTGCAATGCAAACATATCACAATAGGACCTGCTGCATACAAAGAAAAGCAAAGCAAGTCAAACACAGACAGTTTTACTGCAGCAGGTTGGCTCAGCTGGGCAAACCGACGTTACCTTACGTCACTTTTCCTTTTGGCCACTAGGGGTGCACACACCCGCAGCGTGTGCCCAGAGCCGATGCGAGTGCCGGTCGGGTGCGATGACCGCTGGGCAACCACGATCACTCGTGACAGAGCGAGAACCGGGATCTGTCTGTGTAAACACAAATTCAGGTTCTTTCAGGGGAGTAGAGACAGATTGTGTGTTCATATGAACACCAATTTCTCTCTCCTCCTAGACAGTCCCATCCCCCTACAGTTAGAACACACCTAGGGAACACAGTTAACCCCTTGATCGCCCCCTTGTGTTAACCCCTTCCCTACCAGTGGCATTTATACAGTAATCAGTGTATTTTTATAGCACTGATCGCTGTATAATTGTCAATGATCCCAAAATTGTCTAATTTGTCCGTCGTAATATCGCAGTCCCGCTAAAAATCACAGATCGCCGCCATTACTAGTAAAAAAATAATAATAATAAAAATGCCATAAATCCATCCCCTATTTTGTAGATGCTATAACTTTTGCACAAACCAAGCAATATACGCTTATTGCAATTTTTTTACCAGAAATATGTAGAAGAATACATATCGGCCTAAACTGAGGAAAAAATTTGTTTTTTTTAAGAAAAATGTGGGATATTTATTATAGCAAGGAGTAAAAGATATGGGGGGTTATTTACAAAAGGCAAATCCACTTTGCACTACAAGTGCACTTGAAAGTGCACTTGGAAGTGCAGTCGCTGTAGATCTGAGGGAGACATGCAAGGAAAATAAAAAACAACATTTTAGCTTGGACATTATTGGATGATAAAATCAGCAGAGCTTCCCCTTATTTCAGATTTACCCCCTCAGATTTAAAGCGACTGCACTTCCAAGTGCACTTTCAGTAGTGGAAAGCGGATTTACCTTTTGTAAATAACCCCCATTGTGTTTTTTTCAAAATTGTCACTCTTCTTTTGTTTATAGCGCAAAAAAAAAACAAAAAAACACAGAGGTGATCAAGTACCACCGAAAAGAAAGCTCTATTTGTGGGAAAAAATGGACGTCAATTTTGTTTGGGTACAGCGTCGCACGACCGCTAATTGTCAGTTAAAGCAACCCAAAAAATGGCCTGGTCATTGAGCAGCCAAATCTTCCTGGGCTGAAGTGGTTAAACTCATGTCAAACAGGAAAAAAACTCCCATCTACATAAACTTTAATGGTCTATAAAAGAGATTGGGGTCCCATTCTAATGAGGTTGTCAGAACTGGCAAAGGCAAAAAGCAAGAGCACTGGATGTGTTCCAAATAAAAACAGTTTAAAGTATCAGAATCATCATTATAAAATCAATATTATATCACATAATATCATATCATGCAGTTGTCTATAATTCAGCAAGGACAATAAAAAAAAAAAATACTGCTTGCCAGTTCAGTTGCTCTTTTCTAAAAAACTGGGAAACTGTGTTTGTATGATTAATCCTACCTGTACAGTGCTGGCAGACCTTATTGTTAGTTGTAAACCAGAGCTGAACACTGTCTGTCCTAACAAAGGGTTAAAGGTTCAGAAGCTGGCTTCTTGTGTGATATGTTAATAAGAGACAGCTCATACTTGCAATCTGCCATGAGGCCTTCTGGTGGGAAAAATCGAAAAAATAATGAAAAAACAACATTTAAATGTATTATTTTAAGCTGTGCCAAAAGGAAAAAATAGCAAATATATAGTCTCAAATTTGACTGTAAAAGTGAAAATACACTTTCAAGGTTTCCACTTTTCACTCACAGTAGCAATCCTTTTTAACAGTGATGATAATTCGCTATAAAAATACCAAGAAAAGCCTCTCGAGACCCCCCATTCATGAATATTTTGAATAATTAAGCCACATTAACACAATAAACATAAAGTAAAACCTAAAATGAACCCAAAGTATCACAAAATATTAAAAACTCCCAAACAACAGAGCCATAACCGCAGACTGACCCTACGCATTATGCTCACATAATCGTTTGATGTTTGTTTCAGCCTTGGTTATTATCATCCAGTGACATTTTTCAAAGACAAGATTTTTCTTTTCAACAGATCCAAAGCGTCCTTTGATTTATCTGTGAAGAAGAGAAATATATTAAGAATTCAGATGGTCTGTTTTGAATTTTGACAACTGCTTCCATAATGAAAAAAAGCAAAGTATATTTTCAGACTATCACATTGTTCCTTCAGGCAATGCCTTGCATGTTACTGAGAGAGATTTATACATGAATGTATGTGATTCTTGATGTAACCTTTTCTCATAAACATTTTCATTTATTTGGCAACTAATATGATTCTTTTTAGGTCTTCCTACTGTTATCTGCTGTGTGACTCTTATTTAATCTAAATATTTCAATTACTAGAAATTTATTCCACCACAGCAGACTAAAGATGATATTAAATAAATGCTTTCGTCTGTCAGTACTATTCTACTGTATTGTCCATCTGTATTTCTCCCGGAGCCAGTGCATATCCATAAGCAATGGTGGAAGGAAGGTTTTAGGTTTGAAACTCACCAAAAACTACAAACAGTGATGGTAGTGGTAATGGTAAGTAAAAAAATACCTAATCATCCTACCAGAAATACATTGAGCTGATTTACTGTGCCCGTTCTGCACTAAAATCTTAGCCAATGTTATCAGTCCTGCCCGGGTTACCTCTAATGCCCCGTACACACAGTCGGATTTTCCAATGGAAAATGTCCGATCGAGAGCGTGTTGTCGGAAATTCCAACCGTATGTGGGCTCCATCGGACATTTTCCATCGGATTTTCCGACACACAAAGTTTGAGAGCAGGAGATAAAATTTTCCGACAACAAAATCCAGTCGCGTCAATTCCGACCGTGTGTGGCCTGTTCCGACGCACAAAGTGCCACGCATGCTCAGAAGAAATTTCGATATGGAACAGCTCGGTCATGTAAAATTAGCGTTCGCAATGGATACAGCACTTTCGTCACGCTGTAATGTTAAAAATGGTTTAATACAGCGCACTCTCTTCTTCTTTATAATGTGACAAGAATTAAGTAGTTTTGCTGCTCATATTCACACACACTTCTCACAAACTTATTTTTGTGTTTTTTTCTTGGGATTCCCTGAATATATTGTTATTTGTCACATCTGACAGAATTTTTTTTTTCTTTTTTTTGGATTTAAAGTCATTTTTGGTTTAGATTTTATGTTTGTACTTTTTTCCAAGGCTGATCTTTGTTTAATGTTATTTTTAGTTTTACTCCAGACTATTTTTGTGTGTGTTTTGTGTGTCAAGTGACCACAACACCATTGATATCTTTTATTATTTAATCTCAAGGAGATTGTTTGTTGTTGGTGTCCCTTGTTAATTTCACATTGTATTTTTGAAATGTACCTGAATCCTCACAAACCAACTGTCCTTTTTGAAGTCAAACACACATAGGCAAGTATAATTCAAAACAAAATTCCTTTATTAAGGGCTCAGAACCAAACAAAGAGGGAGGCAACACTGGATAAACATGAGAAATTAGCGAAGCCTGGGACCCCCAGAGCAGACATCAATTCTTGAACATCAAAATTGGTGGCCTGAGGAGTCTTATGTAAGGGAGGGCAGTCTGGTCCAGAAGTCGCAGAGATCCGGAAAGCAGCAGATGACATCTGTGTCCCCAGGCTGTGGTACCACAAGAGGCTGCATCTTTTGGCCGACCAGACTGGATCCAGGGTCCTCACTTTCTGGTCTTCCTTCCATGCTTCATTCCGGGCTGTGGCTGTGCTGTTGGAGATGTGGCAGGAGGAGGAGTAGGACCTGGAGGAGGAGGAGGACTGGGAGGACCTGGAGAAGAAGGAGAAGGAGGAGGAGGACCTACAGGAGGAGGAGGAGGTCCATCTGTGAGTTCGCAAAGGTGTGTCTGAGATGTAAGTTGGCCCCTCATACCTTTATTAAGAGCCTCCAATATGAGCGACTCACACATGAGTTGTTGTCCCTCCTCCATCCTCTGCATTTTAGAGGCAACGATGGCAGCAATGTCCTCCTCTATGGTGTGTGGTGCTCCCAGGGCCTCTGTAGCCCTCCAAAAGAGACCTATGGCAGCCTCCTCTAGGGCACTCCTCCTCCTGCCACTTTCTCTTTCCAGGTGTTGGGGAGGGACCGGCATATCAGGCAGCCGGCTCGGCCCGGCCACCTCCTGGCTGCGACTTCCCTGTGTATGAAAAAGGGACATGGTTTTAGTTTTTGCATCATCAATCACAATCCTAAATTAGTACTCCAAACTAACATCTAGTTAACATCATTGATTGGACAACCTGAACTATTTAGAGGAATGCTATACCTGGCTCAAGCTGGGCTCCTCCACATGTTGTTGCCTGGAAGGCTCAGGTTGGGCGTCAGAAGCCTCAGCAGGGGGGGGAAGGAAGCGTGGAAGGAAGACTGGAGAGGGATGATCTGGGTTCAGTCTGGCCTGCCAGAAAATGCAGCCTGTCATAGTACCACATCCTGGGGACATAGATGTCATCTGCTGCTCCGGATCTCTGCGAATCCTGGACTTTCTGGCACTCCCTTACATATGTGCTCCTCAGGCCACCAATTAAGATCTTCAAATATGTGATGTCTGCCATGGGGATCACCTGCTTCACAATTTCCAACAATTGATGCAGTGCTGCCTTCCTCTTTGTTTGGTTCCTGTAATGTGGGTGGTTGATCTCCCACAGACATGGCAGCTTTCTTAACATATCAATGAATATTGACATGAAGTCATTATCTTTTAATAAGATATCCATGTTCACTGCAAGACACAATACAAGACAAAGCCTAATGTCAGACAAAACTCTCCTAATCTTGTTACAATATAGGCCTCAATTTCGAAGCAGTATAGGCCCAAGTTAAGATCTTACCTTCGTTATCACGATCGGCGCTTTCGATGCTCCTTCCTCCGCTCACAGATCGTACGTAATACGCACGCGTTACGCTTTATACACACTGCGCATGCGTGTAACTCTGCCCGCCCCTGACATTCTTTCTAGTCTATTCCCCGCCCCTTTTCGTTCGGCGCAGTGGGTGAAGAGTACATGGCGGAGTCACAGCAGGTGCGTGCTAATTATAGCAACGAGGAGGAGGAGGAGGAAAGCCCAGAGACAGAAACGTCCCGATCCAGAAGGAGAAGATTTAAGGCCACAAATATGTCCTTTGGGGAGATGTTGGAGATGGTGGACATCCTGAAGCGGGCCGACTATGACGGAAAGTATGGGCCTTACCCCAACCCCAATATCAGAAAGGCCAAGATCATGGCGAAAGTGGTCAAAAGTCTGCACAGGAATTTCGGGGTACGACAATCGAAAGATCAGCTCAGGAAGAGGTGGTCGGACCTCAAATTAAGAGAGCCCAAGCAGTACCGAAAGATCTGGAGAGTGCTGCAAAAAAGTAAGTAGTTGTGCTGTGTTCCTATTCTTTTTGTCTTTATTACGTTCGTGCTGCTCCATATGCTTTTCTTAATTGTACAGTTTAAAATGTCAATTTTAATGTTCATGTGCCCATTATTCGTATCAAACATTATTCGTATCAAACATTTTTTTTTCGCCCTCTAAAACACCATTGTTTAGGCCATATGCATTTTCCAACATTTTTTAGGGCCTACTTGGATGCAAAATATTTGGTTGTGTAGATGGGTTTGTTACTAGAATGAAATGCAAACTAGATTCTGTGTAAGGAGAGGACACTGAGCAGCTGTTTTCACATCTGGACACTGGAGCACTAATGTGGGACACAAGAACACCATTTTTATTAGGGGGGGCACACAGGTGCTCCAGTGTATACTATAGGGGGGTCTCCATCTGTGAAGCTTGTACTAAACAGGTAAAGTATTGCAGGTTGACAAAGGACAATAAAAAAGCGACATCTTGGAACTCTGCTAAAATTGACAATTGTACCACACTTCCAAGCAATGTTTCCTATTTATAGTTCTGCCATCAAATATCTGTGTGCTAATTATACCATTTTTGTTTTACATAGGGTAGAAAAGACTCGGAGGACACCTCTCATCCGAGGAGACCAGAGACCCCCCACCTCTGGAAGAAGGTGAAATACCCCCAACCCAAGTGGAGCAGGAGGAGGAAGAAGATGTGGTTGAAATTGGCACCACAACAGGTGAGTGTCTGCGACCACAGGCTCAGGTAAGAGATGGATGCTGGCAGATTTTTGATACCTGTTTTTGTTTGGTTTCTCTCTTTTTAGGTGATCTTGATGTTAGGGATCGAGATCCTTTCACATCAGAAAGTGCCCAGATCCTGATCGGGGAGATCATGGGGTGTTATTTAGAATTGGAAAATATCAAGAAAAAAATCAATGATGTGATTCAAAAAAATAATAACATCATTGATGTTTTGGGGCGAATTTAATACCCCACAAAATCACTTTTGTTTTTGTGTGGTACAATGTTTAAAATATTTTTGCAATGTTTCGAAAAGCCAAATTTGGAGGATGCACACAGTGTGCCAACATGTGCTATCTGCTATCACGGGAGATCAATGGACGCGTTTTGGGGGTGCAACCCCTTCCTCAATAATAAAGTAGCTGTGAGGAAGGGCTTGCTCCCCCAAAACACGTCCCTTGATCCCCCGTGATGGCAGCTAGCACATGTTGACATTCGTAAATTGGTGTGCATCTTCCAAATTTGGCTTTTCAAGGGGTGATTTGACCCCATCTGAACGCAATATCAAACACAGTTCCTAAATACTCATGTCTGATATTGCCTTCAAGTTTTACCATATGTGAACTTTGTAAGTTCAAGTTTTTTGTCTTTCTTGTTGTTTTTACACAGGCCTGTTTTATCGTAAATGGACATTTCTATTTTTGATAATGCCACCCCAAAAATTGTTATACAACAAACATGTTGGTTTGTTTTAAAAACCTTTTCTAAATGCACATGTGATTGTGCAGGTATTAAAAAGTTTGTTAATCAAGAATGTGTGGATTATTGTCTCAATGCTACAACACTTTTGTGGTGATGTAATTGCTGTTTTCTGAGAAAATGGTGGTTATTTCCTAAGGGCAAATCCTCTTTGCACTACAAGAGCATTTTCAGTGCAGTTTCAAGAGCACTTGTAGTATAAAAAGTGTATACGCCTTTAGTAAATAACAGCCAACAGTGCTTTGTATAAGGTTACACAATCACGCCATTTTCAGGGCTCCCCACATTGCTGTCAGGCTCAGCTAAAACAAACACAAGCAGTAAATGTCCACAAAGAATTTCTTTTTTTTGCTTTTTTATTTGAAAAAGGCTTCACAAATTTGCAGGCATATTGATGGCCCCCCTACCCGCAAAGAACTCCAGGTATCGTAACCGGACATCACGGGCACTTCAGGGATCACTCCGGCCTCAGGCCCAACTGAGCCAGCATAGTTGGCCGAATGTTTCCATAAAAAGTTAGGGAGAATACAGCACGCCATGATTATATGATTAAGTTTATACTCCGCAATGTGGATAGGTGTCAGAAATAGGCGGAACTGGCTGGCCAGGATTCCAAATGTGTTCTCCACCACTCTTTGGGCTCTGGCCAGCCGGTAATTAAAAACCCTCTGTTCCAGGGTGAGGGTCCTCATCGGGAATGGCCGCATAAGATGGTCCCCCAGCGCAAATGCTTCATCAGCAACGAACACGAATGGGAGTCCTTCCACATTGTCCTCTGGAGCTGGCAAGTCCAAGCTGCCATTCTGGAGACGCCTGTAGAACTCCGTCTGGGCGATGACTCCACCATCGGACATCCGGCCATTCTTCCCCACATCCACATACAAGAAGTCGTAATTAGCCGACACCACCGCCAACATCACAATACTATTGAACCCCTTATAGTTGAAATAGTACGACCCCGAGTTGGGTGGTGGGATGATGTGGACGTGTTTCCCATCAATTGCCCCTCCGCAGTTAGGAAAGTCCCACCGCTGGGCAAAGTGGGAGGCCACAGTCTGCCATTCCTGTGGCGTGGAAGGAAACTGTTGAGGAAAAAAAATAAATATTAATATTTTTGCTCAGAAACATGGCAAGCAGATTAGGCACAAACATTCTGGGGCAACCTCCAGATAGCATTTATTAAGGGGAATTTAACAACACCAAAGTATAAGGTACACCTATCATATTCCCCCTCCCCACCCTCTCATGGGCCATTTCTAACATTATGGGGGGGTGGAAATCTTGGACAGGTAACCCTCTTCACTTCATTGAGAGATGAATGCCTAAATACAGGGTATTACTTGGAACAGCCCCTCCTTAGTTACACTATTGGCAGCCCACTGGACAGGTAAGAAGTGTCATAATGCAAAGATATAAATACACACTGTACACATTTGAGCACATTTGGACATTCTGCTATTACCTATCAAGATAATAATAATAGGATCTAAAAAGTTTAAACAGTACCATTTGAAAGTATACAGGCAGGCCCTTGCACTACATGCTTTGGGGAATTCATCCATAAATCTGACCACTAAAGAGATGGGTGTAGTGTGTATGGGTTTGGCAAAGTCAGCAGATAGATGATTGAGGATAGATAGAGAATTGGGATCAGCTGACTTAGCAGTTGGGGGAGGGAGGGTTACTAAAAATGATTTGGGGACACCACAAAAAAAAAGCCTCTGGCCCTCTGCCTGAATTTAAAGCACAAATTACATTTCAAAACATTTTAGGGGGTGTTTGGGGTAAAGCACTACTATGGAGCTAATAAAATACATTGTTAAGTGACTACATGAGGTGAATATAGGGCCCGTAGACCATGCTGGAGAGGTTAGTGAAGGACAATCTGTATGAAGGACCTACAAAATTAATTACATAAAAAACCAGCATGCATGAGGACAAAGGGGACTTTCACAGCATATTACAATCATGGTAATTAGGGAATGAGGAAAGAAATACAAGATATTAGCAAACATTAAATACAATAAAATGTGATATTAAAGGATAAAAATCTTACCTTCATATACTCCTTCTGCAGGACCTGGATGATGGCAGAACAGGTCTCTGGGATGATGATACCCAGAGCCTGGGGGGAGATGCCTGTTGAGAACTTCAAGTCCTGCAGACTTCTCCCTGTCGCCAAGTACCGCAGGGTAGCGACAAGCCTCTGCTCCGGAGTGATGGCTTGCCTCATGCAGGTATCCTGCCTGCTGATATAGGGGGTCAGTGAAGCCAGCAGACGGTGAAATACGGGGTCTGTCATCCTGAGAAAGTTCCTGAAATCATCAGGATTATTCTCACGGATCTCACGGAGCAAAGGCATATGAGAGAACTGGTCACGCTGAAGCAACCAATTCTTGGTCCATGAACTCCTCCCCACCCTGTTCATGGACTGGACTTGTGTCAAGGTCAGGACCCCAACACCAAGCCCCCGCACAGCATGAACTCTACGAGGAGTATGCATACGCAACATGGCTATAAAACGGTCGGCTGCTCAGAACGAAGTAACAGAACGCACTGAAGAACAGCAAGGCCTGTGAAGAGCGACCTGAAAAACAGTAACGAATGCACAAGAACACAATGACAAGTCAATGGTACTTGCTTGCACGCACTGAAGAGCAGATACAAACCCACAAGCACAAACTGAACGGCAGAAAACGATCTGAAAACCACAAGTCTGAAAAAGCGTGAATCGTCTCTCACCAAACTTTTACTAACACGAGATTAGCAAAAGGAGCCCAAAGGGTGCCGCGCTTGGTTCTGAACTGGCCTTTTCTATTCTCGTCGTATGTGGTGTACATGACCGCGTGGTTGGCGATCAGAAATTCCGACAACTTTGTGTGACCGTGTGTACGCAAAACAAGTTTGAGCCAACATCCGTCGGAAAAAATCCTAGGATTTTGTTGTCGGAATGTCCGAACAAAGTCCGACCGTGTGTATGGGGCATAAGAATACTTCCTCCATATGTTATGTTGATGCAGGGATCGGAGGGTGTTCTGTTGCCAACATCAGGAGCAAGCAAAAGGGTGAGTATGCTGCTTTAGCTAAGATAAAATATAGTGAGCGAATGTTGTCACCCTAGAAGAGGAAGTGTGCTACTGACTGGTTCTCCGCATAAAAAAAAGGAATAAAATGAATGCAGTCAAGACATGAAAGGATTGGTAAATTATGACATAATACATGTTTATTTGTAACACTTCTCCTCATAGGGTTATGCAGAAGGCCCCTCCTAAGTAGTTCCGCAGGCTAACATCTCAGGATCTGGTTCTTGGTGTGTGGTGTGAAAAATAAAAAAAATAAAAATACAAAAATAAATTGATGACTGTATTTTTGAAATTTTGAAGGTTGGTGCCATGGTTAGAACATGCTTACTGGTCATTGTTTATTAGTCTATGATACTAAAATCTCTATGGATTGTTGTTTGCTGCTTTGTTTTTGTATGTTCTTTTTTCTATATTGTGTTTTTTGATTTGTATACTTTTCTATTATAGTGATCAGTCTATACACACAGAGTTTATTGTAACAGAATCTCCCGAAGAAGCCGTGAACGGCAAAACATGTAGAGAGACAATTTACGTCTGTTGATATTTGTTACTGATGTACTGTGGTTTTATCCTTTTTTCACATATGTATTTTTAATTCAATAAATATTTTCTATTTCCTGACAGGCTCCATGGCAGCATACGTGTGGGTTGACCCCGCCTCCATAACTACCCAATAGGACCCCTCCCTTATAAATTTCAGCTGTGGGCTCTCAGCCGTGTTCCTTTTTTGTCCTCCTCCATAGGACCTTATGTTTGGTTTTCCTACCTGAAGACGATGTCCTGCGATCGTATCAGCCGACCGATGTGATGTCTCATCCCTCCAATAAGCCTTGACTGTTAGCAGGGTATGGAGCGTATTGCAGAGTAAGCGCTGAAGAGCTGGAGTCATTTTGAATGAAAAGCACGCACAGGCCGATCGCCTAGCAGTATGCAGGTGGCCATTATCTGCCAAAAGCCCGGTGTGTGTATGGATGTTCCGGCTGAGTCGATCGTAGGTGGTGGTGAGCATATATCGCCTTCATGGCAGCAGTGTATATATTTGTTGTTGTTGTTGTTTTTTCTCTCTGTGTGCCCTTTGTTAAATTGCCTATGCAGCGGCTGGTTCCCTGTGCGTTCCAGCCGCCACTCCCTCTACTTCCGGGTTCAGTCTGCGTTCTGCGCAGGCGCAGTCCCGGAACGAAAGCGAGGCCTGGTTTCGCACATGAGGACCGTGGGCCTGGCGCGGCTGTGACGTCACGCGGCGCCTATTTTAAAAGCCTGGGGAGGCTTGCAGAGCTCGGGAATGATCGTGGGCATAGCGGCGACTTCCCTGAGCACCTGAAGAGCCTTCCCCAGGTAAGTGCAATACAGATGGGTCTGTGCTTGCTGTTTTTTGCTTTCTGGTATATTTGATTGATCTGTGTTCACCTGCAGTGACTCCCAGCATCAGCCATGGACTCTTCACTGCCTCTTGGTGGCCAGTCCTCTCGCAGCAGGTAGGATTTGAAAGTATATTTGTTTACTTACCTGCTGGGGGGAAGAGAGCGGAGTGTAGGGCATCATTCTGACTTTGTGCCTTTCTCTTTCTCTATTCCTGTCTTCCTTCTTTCCTTAGCCCTTCTAGGTCTGACAGAAGACAAAATAGTTCCCGCAGAAGGAGCGGGTCATCTAAATCATACCACCAGCATTCTTCCTCTGGCTCTAGACACCATGGTTCATCCTCTAAGTCTAAAGACCACAGAAGAGGCTCTCCTCACCCCCCTTCATCTCATAATAGGGGACCGGAGAAAATATGTTGGGGATGCAGGGCCCCAGTTCCTGCCAGCAATTCTCTCTGTGACCGCTGTTTCTCTAAAGCAGCTAATGAGAGGGAAGGTACAGACCAACACCTGGAAACATTAATCAAGCGAGTCGTGAAAGAATCGCTGCAGGAGAGAGACGCTGCAAAGCCTCCTGATTCTCCTCAAGATCCACTGATTCCCCTGTCAGAAGAGGGGCCAGTCCATGAGACGTGGGAATCTTCTCAACCTAGCCACCAGTCAGCTCCCCCTTCAGATAGTGGGTCAGAAGCAGATGATCCTGGGCTGGGCTTTGAATATGCCCTGGTTCCTTCTCTGGTGAAAGCTGTTAAAAACGCTTTGGTTTGGGAAGACCCAGTTATTTCTCCTGCTAAACAGAGAAAGTTTTTCAAACAACTCAGCAAGGAGCGTCATTATTTTCCTTTCCTCACGGAAGTAGGAGCCATAATATTTGAAGAATGGGGCAAGATGGATAGAAAAAGCTCTATGCAATCTAAAGTCTCAAAACTATACCCTTTCAAGGAAGAAGAGGTTAAACACCTTGAGTCAGCTCCCTTGGTAGATGCTGCATTAATGAGGCTTGTGAGATATGTGACTCTGCCTCTTGAAGATACAGTCTCATTTAAGGATCCGCTGGAGAGACGGATTGATGCCGACCTAAAAAGGATTTATCTGACAGCAGGCACAGTGTGTAAACCCGCTCTGGCCTTAGCAGCAGTCTCTAAAGCCTTAGCGGCATGGTCAGACAATGTGAATGATTCTCTTAGAGGTATCTCTGAAGAAGCGGCTAAGAGCTCCCCTATTCAGGAAATCAGGCTTGCCTCTGCCTTTCTGGGGGAGGTCTCTATTGACATTATTCGCCTAGTGGCTTGGGTGATGTTGTCATCGGTCACCGCCCGTCGGGCTTTGTGGCTGCGACCTTGGTTGGCGGATCCAGCCTCTAAGAAGGCTTGGTGCCGTATTCCATTTGAGGGCTCATCCCTCTTCGGCAACAAGCTTGATAGCGCCATTACCCGGGCTACGGGTGGTAAATCGGGGTTCCTCCCTCAAGACAGGCGTTTACAGAACCAAAAACGCACCTTTTCAAGATCGCAGAACACCGACCGTGCAAAGGAAGCACGTAGTTATAGACCTGGTCGGGAATTTTCTAGATCCTGGAAATCCAGGCAGTCCTCTTTTAAAAAGCCCACAAAAGGGGCTTCCACTAGTAACCAGGACTCCACTAAGTTCTTTTAAAATTGGGCCCGCTCAAACATGTCAGGTGAGAGCTCGTCTGCTCCACTTCCGGCATGTTTGGGCGGCCTCAATTCGGGATTTCTGGACTGTCAAGACAGTGTCCTCAGGCCACACCTGGGTTTTCAACAACACCCCCAGACTAAGATTTATAACAACAAATCTTCCAAGTTCAGGGGAGAAGAAACAAGTTCTTTTAGCTTACATAAGCTCTTTATTAGCTCAAAACGCATCCATTCCTGTTCCAGATGGCGAACGAGGAGAAGGCATGTATTCCCCTCTGTTTCTGGTACAGAAGAAGAACGGCACATGGAGGCCGGTTATAGACCTGACTCATCTCAACCGGTTTATCCGAAAGGAAAAATTCAAGATGGAGTCACTATTAACGATTCAACAATCAGTTCATCTAGGAGACTGGCTGGTGTCAATAGACTTGAAAGACGCCTACTTTCATGTCCCAGTGGCGGCAGACTTCCAAAAGTTTCTTCGCTTTGCTGTAGGCGATCAACACTTACAGTTTACCTGCCTTCCATTTGGTCTCACGACATCACCTCGGGTGTTTTCCAAGGTTCTGCTGGCTGTTGTTGCTCTGCTCCGAGTCAAAGGAGTCCGCCTTCACCACTATCTAGATGACCTCCTCCTTCTAGCCCAAGACAGGGGTCAGCTTCTAAAGCACAGGAGTCTAGTAATTGCCACTCTCCAAGAGTTTGGGTGGCTCCTGAACTTGGAGAAAAGTCACCTGACTCCATCTCAGTCTCTCATATTTCTAGGTGCCCATTTCAACACACTAGAAGGCACCATCTCGCTACCCGAGGAGAAGATTGTGGTGATCCGGGACAGGATCCGTTCAACTCTTGCCTCATCTCACCTATCTGCTCTTAAATGTCTGAAGGTGATTGGCACAATGGCAGCCACCATTCCCATGGTGAAGTGGGCTCAATGGCACACTCGCCCATTCCAGAAAGGGTTTCTCCAACAGTGGGATTCTCCCAGCAAGAATCAGCGCATCCTCCTCACTCCATCCATGAGAGAGTCTCTCCTTTGGTGGCTCCAAGGGAAAAATCTCTGCAATTGCCATTCGATTCTCCACATCACATGGGTCACAGTGACCTCAGATGCCAGCAATCGGGGCTGGGGGGCTCATTGCTTTTCAGAAGTGGCTCAGGGCAGATGGAACTCACCATCTCAGAGGACTGTATCCAACATTCTGGAACTTCGAGCGGCCTTTCAGGCGCTCAGATCCTTCTACCATCTGATAAAGAACTCCTCAGTGATGCTCCGGTTGGACAATACAACCGCTGTGGCCTATATAAGGAAACAAGCTGGGACTCGCAGCTGGTCCCTCCTATGGGAAGTGGAGCCAATCATGAACTGGGCTCAGAAGAATCTGTCCAACATTTCGGCAGTCTACATTCCGGGGGTCCAGAATGTTCAGGCGGACTTTCTGTCCCGTGTTCAAATGGACAACAACGACTGGTCCTTGCACAAAGAAGTGTTCAAGTGGCTCCTGACACTGGGAGTGTTCCCAGAAGTGGACCTGTTTGCGTCTCCATGCAATTACAAACTCACCAAGTATTACTCGAGGTTCCGGGATCCCCAAGCATATGGGATAGATGCCCTCACAGATCGGTGGAGGTTCAACAAGGCGTATGCCTTCCCTCCGGTACCTGTGATACTCCAGTTTCTCCGCAGGCTCAGAACAGAGGAAGTGGAAGTAATGGCAGTGATTCCGTTTTGGCCCAACAGGCCATGGTTTCCCCTCTTAACTCTCCTCAGTTATCGGGAGTCAATCCCTCTGCCTCTCAGGGCTGATCTTCTGTCCCAAGGTTCTATCCTGCATCCATGCCCTGCTCATCTACATCTCAGGGTTTGGTTTTTGAGAGGGGAAGGCTTGAAGCATTAGGTTGTCCAGAAGAAGCCATCCCGACGCTTCTGAGTGCCAGACGGAAGAGCACTAATAGAGAGTATGAACGTATATGGTCCAAGTTCACAGAACACATGGCCTCTAGACCTAATCCTTGTGGTTCTCCAAAAGTCCAGGATATCCTCAGCTTTCTGCAAACAGGGTTGGATTTGCCTCTAGCAGTAAGTTCCCTTCGTGTGCAAATATCAGCCATCTCGGCATTCACAGGAATTTCATGGGCTAACCACGCCCTGGTTCGCCAATTCTTCAAGGGTGCTATCAGGCTAAAACCTCAAAGGAAACCGAGATTCCCTAAATGGGATCTTCCTCTTGTTCTAGATTTTCTTTCCACGTTTGGAACAGATCCTGAAAATCCTCTATCAGTTAAAGACCTCACACTCAAGACCGTCTTCCTGGTGGCAGTAACTTCAGCCAAAAGAGTGTCTGAAATCAGGAACTTAGGTTCTAAAGAGCCTTTCCTGACCTTTTTTCCGGATAGAGCAGTATTAATTCCCATGTTGGGCTCAAACCCTAAAGTGACATCTATTTTTCACGAAAATCAGGAAATTGTATTACCTACCTTTAGCACAACAGAAGGTCAAGATGTCCATCCCCTTGATGTGGGACATACTTTGAGTCAATACTTGGAAGCTACAAAATCATTTAGACAGACGGATTTCCTTTTCATTCTTCTACACGGTAAAAGTAGAGGGAAACGGGCTTCAATCAGATCCATCTCTGCTTGGATAGTACAGATCATTCAAAGGGCTTATAAAGCGAAGGGCTTGGCTCCTCCAGAGGCAGTGACTGCACACTCAACTCGGAGTATTTCAACCTCGTGGGTGGCTTCTCTTCTTGTCGCACCCGAAGTCATATGTAGAGCGGCTTCTTGGTCATCTATCAATACGTTTGTTTCCCACTATTGCGTTGAACCAGCCGCTTTGTCATCCATTAATTTTGGTTTGAAAGTGCTGTCAGTGGACAGTGTTAAATAAATTTATTTTCTTGCTCAGCATTGTGCCCACCCGGGTGTGTTTGGCGAGTTATTTCCCACACGTATGCTGCCATGGAGCCTATCAGGAAAACGGAAAATTTATATCAAATACTTACCGTAATTTTCCTTTCCTGATAGGCTCCATGGCAGCAGGAGTCCCTCCCAATGCTTGGAGTAGGCTAGTTACGAAACACGGCTGAGAGCCCACAGCTGAAATTTATAAGGGAGGGGTCCTATTGGGTAGTTATGGAGGCGGGGTCAACCCACACGTATGCTGCCATGGAGCCTATCAGGAAAGGAAAATTACGGTAAGTATTTGATATAAATTTTCAGTTTTTTCTAAATTTTGTATATGTGTGCGCTTTAAAAGTCCCAATTTCTCTTCTTCTATGTTATTCTTGCAATAAGGGATGTGGTGCCTAAATGGAGTCTTTCCAACAGACTAGCACTAAAACTATACTTCTCCCCTGGTGTGAAAAATAGGTTAAGTGACAATCACTGTCGTTTTTTTTACTATTTATTGTTTACCTCAATTCTAGGCGAGAGGGATTAGGGCTGTAGGATACCCAAAAAATAGCACACAATGTAGGACAGGTATCCTTGTAGGAATAGTAATAGGCCCTTTAAAGGGCCCTGTAAGAGCAGTCACAGTTCTTCTAAAGTTGTAGTGGATCTCTGACCAATAAATCTTCACTCGATGATAGGAGTCAAAAATACATAGGTTCATCATTCATTAGTCAATCTCACAATTTATAGCATTAGCTAATACTCAGCTGTGACACTTTTCAGCAAGAAGATTCTTGACAAGCCCAGCTACCTGTAGATATCCATTCTAGCAGGGAGCTAAAGTCCTTGGGCTTCAGGTGCATACCCTAGGCTGAGGTAGGTCCCAAGCGGAGAGACACTTTAAGCAAACATCCTCTCGAGGTGGAAGCCCAGGAGAAAGAATCTTCTGGAAAGATGACCCAAATGTTTATTCATACCTCTGAACAGTGATCTCAGAGATTGGTTGAGTTAGATACACTATATTGCGTCAAAAGAATATATTTTGCGCTAACCATATAAAGATCCAAAAAGGTGCAACTGCTCATGTAAGTCAAAAATACAAAAAAAACCCAAAAGAATAATAGAAAATTACAAGTGCGCCACCAATGAATATATATCATGATACAATGTATACAACAGCTTTATCCACGTGATTTGCCACTATTTTTGTGAAAAAATATATGAAAAAATAAATAAAAAATTGTGATACATTGTTGTACCTAGTGTTTATATATTACAAATAAAGAGCAACTAAGTTACTCTATATACTAGTAACCTAATACCGACATATTAAAATGAAATCCTTTTCAGAATTGTGAAACAATTATGTGCCTTTTAGAACTAGATTAATAATTGTTCGTCTGCAAAAAAAATATTCTTATAAATATACACCCTCGTGATATATCATAAACAATAAAGTCCATGTGAGGATATCTTGTATTGTGGATCAACCATGAATCTTCCGCTTTGACACACACAGATGATCTTCCCACTTTAGGTAAAGTAAAAATGCTCGCTTACCGAATCTGTTGGATCTTAGATTATAGAGATCTAAAAAGCTTGTTGCATTTGCCTGCCGGCTTCTGTGATCTCCACCTGGGTAACACTCCACAAAGCTGTCCTCTCTTCCTTCAGTGGAACAGCAAACAGACACTTGTTTAAGGTTCAGGTGTTGATTTCCACAACTGCGGGAGGGGAGATCAATTATCTTCCCTGGATCCTCCACATATCCAGACCCTCAATGAAGACAAAACGGGGGAGACTCCATACTGTAGATGTATAAAATTTATTCTAAAAAGTCACTTATCACTCCACAGCAATTGCGCACAGCATTAAAAACACAGCATTCCAGGAACTGCAAGCCAAAAAGTCAAATCAAATTGCACAGCAAAATACACCACAAATTGTGCACAGCAAAGGGAACCGGATAAAAAATAGCAATAGCTTACAGGCAGCAGAGGGTTTAGCCTTCTTACTGCATGGGGAAAAAATGAATAAAACGTCATCACGTTTTATTACAGCCACTTGCTCCATCCGACGCACGTTTCCCCTCAACAGGCTTCTACTGGGAACGGAGACAAAAGACAAAGCGGAAGATTCATGGTTGATCCACAATACAAGATATTCTCACATGGACTTTATTGTTTATGATATATCACGGGGGTGTATATTTATAAGAATATTTTTTTTGCAGAGGAACAATTATTAATTTAATTGGTGTGTGAAGTGGGAGCAATTAGATTGCTGAGCACATAGATCAACATAAATTCTTTTTTCACAAATAACACTAGTTCTAAAAGGCACATAATTGTTTCACAATTCTGAAAAGGATTTCATTTTAATATGTTGGTATTAGGTTACTAGTGTATAGAGTAACTTAGTTGCTCTTTATTTTTGATATATAAACACTAGGTACAACAATGTATCACAATTTTTTATTTATTTTTTCATTTATTTTTTCACAAAATTAGTGGTAAATCACGTGGATAAAGCTGTTGTATACATTGTATCATGATATATATTCATTGGTGGCGCGCTTGTAATTTTCTATTAACATACACTATATTGTCAAAAGTATTGGGACACCTGCCTTTACAAGCACAAGCACTTTAATGGCATCCCAGTCTTAGTCCGTAGGGTTTAATATTGAGTTGGCCCACCCTTTGCAGCTGTAACAGCTTCAACTCTTCTGAGAAAGCTGTCCACAAGTTTCAGAAGTGTGTCTATAGGAATGTTTGACCATTCTTCCAGAACCGCATTTGTAAGGTCAGGCACTGATGTGGACGAGAAGGCCCAGCTTGCAGCTTCCGCTCTAATTCATCCCATATAAGGTTGAGGTGCAAGCCAGTCAAGTTCCGCCACCCAAAACTCACTCATCCATGTCTTTATGAACGTTGCTTTGTGCATAGGTAGAAGCATTCAACCCTCTGAGCTTAAGCCCCGTACACACGATCAGAATATCATACAAAAAATGCCGCTTTCGAAGCGATCATACGATAATCTGCTCGTTAGTACACAGCTGTCTTCCGAAATTTTCCAAAGGGACAAACACGAAAATTTTTATCGTACGATACCAGATCATATGTTTTTTGTTTGATCGGTAAAGTTTTTGTCAGAAAATACAATACAAATGCACTACAACACATTATATCACTTCAGAATTTTTATTCTGTCATACGAGAATTTTCGTACTTTAGTAACCATGCATTTTCAATATGGAGATTAGCATCCCAAAAACAAAAATGGACGATCATTCGTCCGATAATCTCATTGTGTGTACTAGGCTTTAGGGAAGATCTACAGAACCTAGAAAAATATAAACAGATGCTCGGGCTAGATACAGTCTGGAGCAAACCATACACTGCACACTGAAGGTTCTTTACCTGTACCATAGAATGCACGAAGGTTAAAAAACTTTTAGCCTTTACAACCACTTTAACATTGGCCTTTTGCTGCCAATGATGTAGGCATTACTTCTAAAGCAGCACCACTCTGTAAATTCACTCCTGGCTGCTTTAGTATCTAGGAGTCTGTGGAAGTGATTTACAGCTGCTCAATTACTTACAGACATGCCGGAATGTGCCTCCCCCAGGCCAGACCCCCCTATCATGTATCTCCGACCCCACTGCCCCACCTGGGCACCTTGGATGCCCATGGTGAGTGTCAGTGGGAAGAGGTGAGGACAAATAGTGAACATCCATTTTCTGCTCCGCACTCAGTGAAGCTGGAAGTGAAGAGCATTTAGTCACTCTCAGGTTCAAAGCCGTCATGCTTTGACTGCTGTCGCCAGGAAATGAGTGGAGTGCAAAGGTTAAATTAGGGGTCGAACAGACCCCTGATAGCTCCTTAAAGAGGACCCGTCATTTGCAATATGCTATTGCACGTTGGTCGTTCAAGCCCCCTATGTGATGGCAATAAAGTTAGGAGAGTTAGGAAGTTAGGAATTAGGAAAACCAAAAATATACTGTGCATAGTGTTTAAATAAAATACACTGCTGCACTGAAAACATCTGAACACCAAAGATGCACACTAATATATATTCAAAAGACAGTGCTCTACCCCTTCAAAATTCATCACTTATATATACCTCTTTCCCTGACCATGCATGTGTAGGAGAAATGCATTGGGCGGGGCCGGACACCTAACATAATTACACGTGCCAATCTTCGGGTGGTGCAGGATCCTGTATACATGCTGATGTGTCTTTGGCATTTTTTAAGGTCAATTTTAATAAACAAAATGTTTGGATTATAAAATACCACACCATGGTATTTGTTTTTTCTCCTTCACATCTGATCTTTTTGTGGGATCCTATTATCTGGTAAAAAATGTGTCACACTTGCAGGAGGTGGAATGGAGCACCGTTTTTCTTCTGTGCCAACACCAATTGTTACACTTATTTTTGCATTGGAGAATATTCCATTAACAGCAACCAAGCCTTGCTTTCAACTCCAACCAAATGCAATTAATGGTTGCCATTAATGGATATAAAAGTGATAACTAGACATGGCGCTTGTGCCCCAGAAGAAGTCCTATTGTGAGGAAACGCATAGGGAGGAGTTACTTGTCTACGGCATTGCATTACCCAGAAGTAAAGGCGGATGCCATTTTACCTGCCTGGATGTATTCTGTTTTATGCACATATCTCGTCCAATTATGTGAGCGTATTTCTTTTACAATAAATATTAGCTTTTAAGGCTTTTGTGATAAATATCTCACAGATGGGATTGCAGCTTCTTGTTAATAGTTATTGACACAAGCACAGTAATTTTTTGTTTTCCAAAGCAACATGGATGCAAGATATATAGACACTTACAGTGTGTATGCAAACTGTAAGGGCTCTTTCACATGGGGCAGATCAGTCATGATCCGCCCCGTGAACACCCGCTTGCTCAGCGGGGATCGCTCCGCCGATCCCCGCTGAGCAGGAAGATGACAGGTCCATCGCTGCACACTGTGCAGCGGCGGACCTGTCAGAGCGCCGCTCTCCCCTATGGGGGGATCGGATGATGACGGACCGTAGTGTCCGTCGTCACCCGATCCGATCCGAAAAGGGATGGAAAAGTAGGTTTTTCCTCCGTTACACTTTTCGGATCGGAGCGGGTCAGATGTCAGCGGACATGTCACCGCTGACATCCGACACTCCATAGGGATGAATGTATGTCCATTTTTCATCCGAAAACGGAAGGATGAAAAACGGACATACGGATCGTCCGTGTGAAAGCGTGCAGCGATGGACCTGTCATCTTCCTGCTCAGCGGGGATCGGCGGAACGATCCCCGCTGAGCAAGCGGGTGTTCACTGCCCCGTGTGAAAGAGCCCTAAATAGGATCAATTAAGTGAGAAAAACTAGGTAATACTACCAGGTTTTTATGAATATATAAGTGGACAAAATACAGAGTGTTAATATATGGTTGGCATTCCAATATAATATATAAAAAAAATATTCAAACATACTTGTTATAAGTGCATGGCCTCTGTGAGAATAAACCATTAAATAAAATGGCAGACTTGATGGAGCAATTGCTCTTTATCTGCATTCAGACATGTTATGTTCTTGACTTTGATGAGCTGTCAGTGAAAGCACTTTATTTTATGCCCCCTTTTAGAATTATCCCTGGGAATGTCACTTTGCATTCAATCTTACATTATAGGCAGCCTAAAATTTGAAACCTAAAACATAAAAAAAGACAATTTAAGTTTTAATTCAAAATTTTCTATCAACATATTCAACAGTTGTGTTTATTGTCAGCTATAAAATCAAAGTAATATTAGTTTATATTGTTTCTTAAAGCTTTTCCAGTAATGGCTGAATATAATGCAAAAAATCTATTTTAAAAAGAATAAAGTTCCATGTAGCCCAGTTTTAGATTTGGACGGGCATTAAAATATCTGTCAGTTTTTTTTCTGCCTGTGACTCTCTTTGGGGAGAGTTGTACAAGAAATGTGGGGTGCAGTTGACACCAAGATAGGAAGACATGGGTAACAAACACAAAAATGTCAGAAATGCTAACCTTTCTTCTAATAAAAATGTTTTTGTTGTCTGTGGATATAACGTATCTTGGAAACAGCACTTTTTTCTTTCATGATTTTTATTTTTGATAAAGCAATCTAGCTCTGATGGGGAAAGCATCCTGGTTTTGTCTGTGACACATTCTCCCTGTCTGTTTGGCCACCTGCAAGGTGATTGATGTGGCCAGTCTCTGGGTGGAAACCAGACCTGATTTAATCTAGCCAAGCCTGTAGTCTTATACTTTTGATATTGCATTTGTAACACTTGCTCCTATCTCCCTGTCTGTTTGTTCTGCTCTGTTGTTTGGATTCCCCATTTACGACTTCAGATTGGATATTGACTATTCTGTAAACTTTACCTGCCTTTTGACTACAGATTGGACCCTGACTACTCTGAACCTTGCCTGCCTTGTACCTGGGCTGTCACTGAACCAATCTGCCTGTTTGCCAACTGCCAGTACTTGTTTGCTTTGCTCAGTTTGCGCCTGCTCTGCTGTGGTAGCTAGGCACTATAGAATTGTGTATAAGTCCTGGGGCAACCAAGTACCAGTAGACCTGCTTCCCTAATGGGAAAGGGGGATGCTATAGGTGAAGAACACAGAAGCCAGCTACAGTGTCTGACTACCTGCATTAGGGGCAAGCGTGACAGCAAGATTGTATGACCCTGGCAGTGATGGACAGTGAAGCTTGCTGGATAGAGGACAATGATGAGTATTTCTCCAGGTGGGCTGGTGGCACGCCTTCAAGCACCATTTGTACTAAAGGTACAGTTATCTTTTTTATTCATTTTTAACCCATTTGACTCCAATTTATTTGCCAAAATGGCAAATTTCACAGAAATGTTCTAATTTTCATCAACATTTTAGTGAATCAAAAACTCTCATTTTCACTCATAAAAAGTATGCAAAAAGAATAGGGACACTAAATAGATCCAGTGGTGTCGCTATGGTGGTGTGGGGGGGTGCGGACCACACCTGGGTGACACTTGTCAGAGGGGTGACACCATCAAGTAGCACTGTGGCAGGCTAGTGGGGGAAAGCTGCACTGATGCGCTAGCCTGCTCAGTGCCCTATTGCCTGTAATGCTCTCACTCTGTAGGACAGAGCATTGTAGCAGGCTAGCAGGGGGGCACACCATGTTTTACGGCACCAATTGACACCAACCCTAGTGACACCACTGAGCAGGTCACCAATATTCAGGGTAGATACTGGGGATGGGCGAACGGATTGGCCCGAGCATAAATTCGGGCTGAATTTTTGTTGTCGTTCGACCGTTTGTTCGGCCCCCCGAACCGACCACAATGCATTGCAGCGCTGAACAGTGCATTGCAAGCCCTGATTGGCTGAAGCAATGAAAGCTTCAGCCAATCAGGGCACATAGCACTGTCAGAGTCATGATTGGACATTTTCATCATGACTTTATCCAATCATGGCTGATTCCTGCCCCATGGTATAAAAGTATTTTTTCAATGGCAGCCATTTTCAGTGTGATTTCGGCATGGAGAGAGATAGAACAGGGCTCTGTTCAGTGCTATTAGTTAGTGTGCTATACTGTGCTATTTTGCTTCATTTGTCAGTGTAGAATATTAGTTTAGTGTCAGTCTAGGGATAGTGTAAGTGTAGTGAGGAGGACCATCATTGAGCTTTGCATAGTGTGCAGCTAGAGTGGGGACAGCTCAGATAGTTTCACTGTAGTGTAATGAAACCGTGTCAGTAATCTTTACATTAGTGTATAGCTAGAGTAGGGACAGTTCAGACAGCATCAGTGTAGTGACTGTTGAACACCATCTATTTGATTGCATTACTGCCACTTTAACGCCATTTACTTCTGTATGCGTTACTGCCAGTTTAACGCCATATAGTTTTATGTGTGTTACTACCAGTTTAACGCCATATAGTTCTGTGTGTGTTACTGCAAGTTTAACGCCATTTACTTCTGTGTGCATTACTGCCAGTTTAACACCATATCGTTTTGTGTGCGTTACTTGCAGATTAACACCATATAGTTCTGTGTGCGTTACTGCCAGTTTAACGCCATATCATTTTGTGTGCATTACTGCCAGTTTAACACCATATAGTTTTGTGTGCATTACTGCCAGATTAATACCATATAGTTCTCTGTGCATTACTGCCAGTTTAATGCCATATAGTTTTGCGTGCGTTACTGCCAGTTTAACGTCATATAGTTCTGTGTGCGTTACTGCAAGTTTAACGCCATTTACTTCTGTGTGCATTACTGCCAGTTTAACACCATATAGTTTTGTGTGCGTTACTTGCAGATTAACACCATATAGTTCTGTGTGCGTTACTGCCAGTTTAACGCCATATCATTTTGTGTGCATTACTGCCAGTTTAACACCATATAGTTTTGTGTGCGTTACTGCCAGATTAATACCATATAGTTCTGTGTGCATTACTGCCAGTTTAACGCCATATAGTTTTGCGTGCGTTACTGCCAGTTTAACGTCATATAGTTCTGTGTGCGTTACTGCAAGTTTAATGCCATTTACTTCTGTGTGCGTTACTGCCAGTTTAACGCCATATAGTTTTGTGCGTTACTGTCAATTTAACGTCATTTACTTCTGTATGCGTTACTGCAAGTTTAACGCCATATTGTTTTGTGCGTTACTGCCAGTTTAATGCCATTTACTTCTGTGTGTGTTACTGCCAGTTTAACGCCATATAGTTTTGCATGCGTTACTGCCAGTTTAACCCCGTATCATTTTGTATGCATTACTGCCAGTTTAATAACATATAGTTTTGTGCGTTACTGCCAGTTTAACGGCATTTACTTCTGTGTGCGTTACTGCTAGTTTAACGCCATATCGTTTTGTGTGTGTTAATGCCAGTTTAATGCCATATAGCGTTACTGCCAGTTTAATGCCGTATAGTTCTGTGTGTGTTACTGCCAGTTTAACGCCATATAGTTCTGTGTGCATTACTGCCAGTTTAATGCCATGTAGTTCTGTGTGCATTACTGCCAGTTTAACCCCATATCGTTTTGTGTGCGTTACTGCCAGTTTAACGCCATAAAGTTTTGTGCACTACTGCCAGTTTAACGCCATTTACTTCTGTGTGCATTACTGCCAGTTTAACGCCATATCATTTTGTGTGCATTACTGCCATTTTAACCCCAGTTTTTACTGCCAGTTTAATGCCATATAGTTTTGCGTGCGTTACTGCCAGTTGAACCCCATATAGTTTTGTGTGCGTTACTGCCAGTTTAACCCCATATCGTTTTGTGTGCATTACTGCCAGTTTAACGCCTTATAGTTTTATGCGTTACTGTCAGTTTAACTCCATTTACTTGTGTGTGTTACTGCCAGTTTAATGCCATATAGTTTTGCGTGCGTTACTGCCAGTTGAACCCCATATCATTTTGTGTACGTTACTGCCAGTTTTTGTGTGTTACTGCCAGTTTAACGCCATTTACTTCTGTGTACATTACTGCCAGTTTAACACCATATAGTTTTGTGTGCATTACTGCCAGTTTAATGCCATAAAGTTCTGTGCGTCACTGTACGTTTGGCGCATTATATTGTAGTATATTATAGTGTATATAGTGTGTCTGTGTGAGTACAGTGTGAGTACTCAAATTAAGGTGCACCAAACACCTCTTTACATGATTAAAGTGGATCTACGTACAGATTTCAACTTCTTCTTTACATTTGCTTGTAAGCACGGCCCCTGCCTCCCAATAATTTCTGGGAAGACAACAAGGAGAGGCAGATATTCCCTTGGCACTGTAAGGGGGCCAGCAACAAATGTGTCCACAGGCAAAGGTGGAAATGGTGGTCAGTCCTCAGGCAGGGCATCATTTACACTGTTTAGTGGGTTTGCCCGTGCTATCCAGCCACAGCATGCAGAGGAGGTGGTGGACTGGCTTACTAAACCTTCCTCATCCTCCTCATCCTCTGTCACGCAAGCAGAGAAAATTGTGCAGTCCCCTGCAGTTGCCAGAGTGGATAAACCTGCCTCCTTTGTACACATCTATTCCTGCCATAGCCCCAACATGAGGAGTCAGCTGAGTTATTTGACCTCAGTGTCAGCCACTTGTCACTTGATGATGCCCAGCCATTACTGGATTCAGATGTTGGTTCTGAGGTTGAGGATGACAGGAACATGAGCCTAGAGAGAGGGAGGAACACTGGTAGACAAATTGGCATTCATGTTCCTCAAGCCACAGCGTATTGCCAAGTTATCTCCAATTGTAATGATGAAGATGGAGAAGATGGAGATGATGATGATGATGATGAGGTCACTGATGTGACTTGGGTGCCAGATACAGCAGAGGAGAAAACTGAAGGTGAGGCGGCACAACCCCAAGGAGGCCGATATCAAGAAAGTGTAGAGAGCAGCCACCCTATTCCATCACATTCTGCAGCTGTTATCTCCCAGCCCACTCCCAAAAGCTCAGCTGTCTGGGCCTTTTTCAGCACATCTGCAGCAGATCACACTGTAGCTATTTGCAAATTATGTCTCAGGCACATCAAACGTGGCAAAAACACCAACCATTTGGGTACCACATGCTTAACAAGGCATTAAACGTCCAACCACTCAGCCCATTGGCAAGAGCACCTAAAAGCCACACAAAAGGGGCACAAATCTGTCCCTCCTTACCCACTTAAGTCTGCCCCTGTGATACCGAGTCATTACCTCTCAGCAGCCTCCACTGACAGGAATGATGTTATAGCACAGGGTGTCCCAGGTCCTAGCAGCACATCTGCCAGCAGCACACCACCAGCTGTAGACTGTAGCTGGAAAATTTCTCTGCCCCATCTGCTGCAGCGGGAAAAAAAATACAGTCCCTGCCACCCACATGTCCAGCATCTGAATGCAAGCTTGTCAAAGCTGTTGGCTCTCCAACTTCTGCCTTTCAACCTGGTGGATTCTGCCCCCTTCCTTGTATTCGCACATTCTGCTGTACCACAATGGCAGGTTCCCAGTTGCTACTACTTTTCATTTAAGGCCATTCCATCTCTCTACCAGCACGTGGAAGGGAATGTTCTGGCATTATTGGGCAAGGCAGTCAGCCGTAAAATCCACCTTACTGCTAACACTTAGTCCAGCAGTCATGGACAGGGACAATCTATTTTGTTCACAGCACACTGGGTAACGCTGCTTGCAACTCGAAAGGATGCAGGACAGGGCTCGTTGCTGCAGCTTGTTGTGCCCCCACATCTCCATACAGCTGGTGGTGATGATGCCAGACCTGTCAGCTCTACCCCCTCCTCCTCCTCCTCTGCCACCTCTATGCCCTCCTCTTCAGAATTGTCCTATGAACATCAGGTACCCCCTAAGCGTTCAAAGGGTTATTCCCAGAGTCAAGCTAAAAGGTGCCATGCAGTGCTTCAGCTGGTGTCTTTAGGGGACAGGAACCACACCGGAGCAGAGATTCTTGCAGCTGTTCAGGGACAGGCCCAGAGTTGGTTCACACCACGCCATCTGGAGCCAGGAATGGTGGTATCCGATAATGGCTCAAACCTCCTGTCCGCCCTTAGACAGGGAAAGTTGACACAGTGCCATGCCTGGCACATGTCCTCAGTTTGGTGGTGCAGCATTTTCTAAGTACGTATCCAGAATTGCAAGATGTACTAAAGCAGGCCAGAAGAGTCTGTAGCCATTTCAGGCGGTCATACACAGCCAGTGCTTGGCTGAAATTCAGTGGGAATTCCACCTGCCCGTAAACTGCCTGATTTGTGACATGTCCACCAGGTGTAACTTTGGGAATGCTGCAGAGGCTATACATGCAGCAGAGGGCCGTTAACGAGTACCGTGCAAGTACGGCACGACAACAGGCTCAGGCCGCCTTGGCTTTTTTTCCCCACGCCAATGGCTGATCATTAAGGATGCATGCACTGTATTTTCGCCATTTTAGGAGGCCACAAGGATGGTGAGCAGTGACAGTGCATGCATCAGTGACACAATCCCTGTTGTGTTCCTGCTGGAGTAGACTCTGGGTGGCATTATTGATAGGGCACTGGAGGCAGAGCAGCAGGAGGAAGAGGAGGACTTCATTTCCTTTCAAGGCCCACTTTCTCCTCCTGTGTGTTCTGTGACATAGGAATGATGGTGTCTGGATAGAGGGGAGGAGGATGGGGAGGAGGATGAGGAGGATTCTGGCACTTTAGTAGGCTTCGAAGAAGAGGAAGACATGCGTCAATCTGTAAGCGGTGGCTTTCCAACCCCAGGACCCTTGGGATTAGTATGTGGCTGGGAGGAGGACTTTCCAGATGCTGTCATCCTGAGTGACCCCGAGGAGTCTGCTTCTCAAGCCTCGGCAAATTTGAGGAGCATGGGCAACCTCATGCTTCAAAGCTTGTGAAAGGACCCAAGAATACGTGGCATAAAAGGAACAGGATGATTACTGGTTGGCAACCCTCCTTGACCACCGTTATAAGAGGAAGGTCTCAGAACTCATCCCATCCCCACAGAGAGAGCAGAAGATAAAATCTCTTGAGGACACGTTAAAGAGGAATTTATTGAACATTTTTCCTGACTCAAGTAGGTTACAGTGTCGTGGAAAACGTCATTTTGAGTCTTCTGTTGGTCAGGAGAGGAGCGTTGGAGAAGGCATCCGCCTAAGTGAGGCATTTTGGAATTTTTTTAGTCCTCGCCACCCAGGTCTGTCAGCTTCCACATCCCATCGGCAGCGTCTGCAAAACATGGTGGGCGATTACCTCGGGCCAAAACAGAGATGGAGAGCTTTCCAGCTTACGATCCACTGACTTACTGGCTCATGGGAATAGACCACTGGCCAGAACTTGCCCAGTATGCTATTGAGTTGTTGGGCTGCCCTGAATTCAGCGTGCTTTCAGAACGGGCATTCAGTGCTGCAGGAGGTTTCGTTACTGATCATAGAACGCGTCTGTCCACAGACTCCGTGGACCATTTGAACTTTATAAAAATGAATCAGTCCTGGATTACCAGCTATGAAGCCCTTGATGCCAATGTCACTGATTAAGTCTTTTTGGGATGTGGAATCTCTGCAGGACTTCCTAGGCTGCCTAGCTTTGAGGGTGTTCAATCATTTCATCTGGAAGAATGTTTTTGGTATAGGTTTCATGGGCACAATTAACACCCAAAGACCATGTGACAGACTTACCCGGAACAGAGGCTATTGGAGGGGACTGAACGCAAGCCTCTTGCCCACCGATTATGGGCCCTGGCATCTGGGGGAACGGTGCTCTTTGTGAGCTGTATGCCTGGGGACCCTTGAGGTGTTATTACTTTGGATTTGGGTCCTGGTCCCCCAGGACACACAGACTCTGGGGACCCTGTGTATGCCATTTGGGAAATGGTGACTTGGAGGGTATGGCTTGGATTGCTTAAAATGGGACAGTAATATTTATCCCCAATATCTCCCAGGATATATATGTAAAGACTATTATTGGTTTATTTGATTCTGAACTCAACATGTTAATTGAGTGAGCTGATCACATTGGCCTCCAGGACTGGCTAGGAGACAGTCTGCTCCTACTATAGTTTGTTGATGACTAGGCTGAGGAGGGGGGATTCCTCCAGCAGCCCCCTGCTGATAAGACTGATTCATACTGTTGGGACACATACTGTGAGGAGATGCTGGTGTTATCAACTCCAACTACCTGTCTTGTTGTCTGCTATAATGTGTTTAATGTAAATGAGTCTAGTGTGGCTTACCACAGGTTCTAAGGGTATTCCACACATTGTTGTTTGTTCTAATTAACCCTGTGTTGATGTTTATGGCAATGTGTATTGAATAGTCACCTAGTCTGGGTAAAGGATTTAGTAAACTAGCTCATGTTAATTAGGTTACAGTTGTATTGTTAGAGGAGGTTCCAACGGCATATAAAGTCTTGTAATTTTGATTATAAAAAATAAAATAGTCCATGTTAGCATCTAAGTCTCGCCTTGTTTTGTGCTTGGGAGCAGTTGGAATATCTGATATCTGAGTCCAGACTGGGAGGAAGTGGTATACTGACAGAAGCACTCAAGCGGAGTGAGGGACGTTCCGTGACAGACCAATTTTTCAGCACCTGTTTGACAGGTGCATATCATTGCAATTTTTTACAGCAAGGCCATTTCTTGCTTTCATCAAGAGTACCACTATAGAGTTACGGTGGGAAGGCGCCATTGACACCCAAAGACCAATTTTTCTGCAACTGTTTGGCAGGTGCATATCATTGCAATTTTTTACAACAAGGCCAATTCTTGCTGTTATCAAGAGTACCTTTATAGTTTTATGGTGGGAAGGCGCCACCGACACCCAAAGACCAATTTTTTGTCGCACTCGTTACTTCTATCCAAAGTCAAAGTGACAAAAGAATGTATCCAAAAAATCTCTAATCTTGTTCCCAGTGAACTACATTGTGGCCTCATCATACACTCCGCCTCCCCAGCTGTTGCTGAGCAAAATAAAGGCAGCTTGAAGGGAAAATTTCATTTTTTTATCTTTATAAATGCAATTATTGCTGCAGCAGATTCTAAACATGGTACAGATCTGCCACTTTACAGGTAGACTAAGGGGATCCCCCAGGCACTATATTGGAAGGTATTTTTCATTGTTATGCTTTCACTTTAAAAATCAAAAAATGACTGCTCATTTAAAAATTACATTTTTCACAAACTTTTTTTTTGTTCATATATGTCCCCCAGGGCAGGACCCAGACCCCTATAACCATTGTATGCCCAATTACTTGCATATAAGCCTTCAAAATGGGCACTTTTTGACATTCGGGCCCCATTGACATTAATGGGGTACGTTATTCGGGTCCGAACTTTCACGGTGTTCGAAAGTTCTGGTGCGACGGCGAACCGAAAAGGGGTCTGTTTGGCCCATCCCTAGTAGATACCTCTTATTGCAAAGGAACCCAAAATCCATCTCAAGCCTCGATTCCAAACGTTATCTCAAAACCAATAGGAATTTGGTATGATAGATGACTGGAGGTACCTCAACCCCCACCCACATGACTACACTTATTTCTCTGCACCCCTTGATATTTACTCCAAAGCAGACTGCTATTGATCCACTGCATGTTCCTTCCAGTCATAATCAAAGTCTTATTAAACCCAAAAACAAAAAATGGTTTAATTTGAAGCTCACCAATAGATGTGGTGGTTGCAATAGTTTTCCTTTTTTAGGCTTTTTCCTTTAATTTCACCAGGTGAACCAGCCAGTAAGTCTGTTTTTTTAAACTAAGTTCAAGAGACCAAGCTGTCCAGACAAAGTAGTAGTTAGAGGATTGAGACAAACTATTTGCTTGCAATGGTCAGCTTTTATTGAAATATGTTACATAGTTACATAGATGGTAAGGTTGAATAAAGACGCCAGTGCATCCAGTTCATCCTGTGTGGGTAGGGATGTGTGTATGTATGTACAGTATGTCACTACCATTTCACATATCCCCTTGTATTGTGTTTTGCTAAGATGTCCATCTAAAAGTTTTTTTTAAACTATCAACACTTTCCGACGACACCACCGATTGTGGAAGGGAATACCATTTCCTTCCTGGTCTAATCATTAAAAAACCCTTACACAGTCTAAAGTTAAACAGCCATGTATCTTCTTAAGTAACTTAAAACAAAATAGCTTTCACCCTGTCCTGGAATCACCACTTAGATATTTCTACAAGCGGCTCTTCTCCAAGGAATATTTGTATAATAAGGGTAGCCATTCCTCATAATTGAGATCCTCCAGCCTCTTATTACATATGTTGCCCTTCTCTGGACCCTCTCCCCAGTTCCAACATATCCTTCCTGAGGACTGGTGACTAGAACTGGAGGGCATACTCAAGATACGACTGAATCAGAATTTTAATATTATTATCCAATTAGCTTTTTGCTAATCAGCAGGTATCTGTCCTTAAAGTGGTTGTTAACCCACTTCTACTAAATCCTGTAATCCCCTCTGTACCATAATAAGTGTCCCTGTGTCTGTGTAATGTAAAAAATATGCCGATCTGTACCTATATAAGCTCAGCTCCCGGCGCTCAGTTGACTTGTCAGCTATCTTCTCTCTACGGCTCACAGATCCTGCTGATGTCAGCTGAGGAGGAGAGGAAGAGAGGAGAGAGAAAGAGCTGACAGTCAGCTGAGAGCCGGGAGCCGCGTTTATATAGGTACAAATCAACAGATTTTTTACATTACACAGACACAGGAACACATCTTATTATGGTACTGAGGGGATTGCAGGATTTAATAGAAGTTATTATTATTATTATTATTATTATACAGGATTTATATAGCGCCAACAGTTTACGCAGCGCTTTACAACATTAGGGAGGACAGTACAAGTACAATACAATTCAATACAGGAGGAATCAGAGGGCCCTGCTCGTTAGAGCTTACGATCTAGGAGGGAGGGTCAAGTTATACAAAAGGGTAATAGCTGTGGGGGATGAGCTAATGGAGAAAATAGTGCAGTTGTTAGATGGAGGCAGGATAGGCTTCTCTGAAGAGGAAAGTTTTCAGGGATCGCCTAAAAGTGGATAAATTTGGAGACAGTCTGACAGAGTGGGGTAGGGAATTCCAGAGGATGGGCAGGCTCGGGAGAAGTCCTGGAGGCGGATATGGGAGGAAGTGATGAGGGAGCTAGAGAGCAGGAGGTCCTGGGAGGAACGGAGAGGGCTATTAGGTTGGTATTTTGAGACTAGGCTAGTGATGTAGCTGGGGGCAGAGTTGTGGATGGCTTTGTAACTTATTGTTAGTATTTTGAATTTAATTCATTGGGCGAGTGGCAGCCAATGGAGGTATTGGCAGAGAGGGGTAGCAGACACTGAGCGGTTTGTAAGGTGGATGAGTCTGGCAGCAGCATTCATGATGGACTGAAGGGGGGATAGTCTATTTAAAGGTAAGCCAATGAGTTTGGAGTTGCAGTAGTCGAGGCGAGAGATAACCAGGGAGTGAATCAGGAGCTTTGTGGTTTCATTGGTTAGAAAGGGACGTAGTTTAAAGATGTTGCGGAGGTTGAGGCGGCAAGCTTTGGAAAGTGATTGAATGTGGGGCCGAAAGGAGAGTTCAGAATCCAGGATAACGCCAAGTACCCTGACATGTGGGGACGGATGGATGGTTGTGCCATTACTCTTGACAGGCAAGTCAGGGGAAGAGGCACGTGGGGGAGGAAATATTATAAGCTCGGTTTTGGACAAGTTGAGTTTGAGGAAGTGGTGTGACATCCATACAGATATGTCGATTAGTAAGTTAGTGATGCGTGAGGAGACTGATGGAGTGAGTTGAGGGGTGGAGAGATAGATTTGTGTGTCGTCAGCGTAGAAATGATATTGAAAGCCGTGGGAGGCTATCAGCTGACCCAGGGAAGAGGTGTAGATTGAAAATAAAAGAGGTCCAAGAACAGAACCTTGGGGGACCCCGACAGAGAAGGGAAGAGGAGTGGAGGAAGTAGAGTTGTAAGTGACACGGAAGGTGTGTTGGGATAGGTAGAATGAGGGCCACTGAAGTGCACAGTCACGGAGACCGAGGGAGTAAAGTTTTTTGAGGAGGAGGGGATGGTCAACCGTGTCAAAGGCAGCTGAAAGATCCAGAAGTAGGAGTACAGAATAGTGTCTGTTGGTTTTTGCAGTTAGTAGGTCATTTGTGAGTTTTAAAAGAGCAGTTTCTGTGGAGTGTTGAGGGTGAAATCCAGATTGAAGGGGATCAAGAGGGTTGTTTTTAATGAGGTGGTCACTCAGTTGGTTGTAAACCAGGCATTTAAGGAGTTTAGAGGAAAAGGGGAGCAAGGAGATAGGGCGTAGGTTGTTAAGATTGGTAGGGTCCAAGGACAGCTTTTTAAGTATGGGGGTGACCAGTGCATGTTTTAGAGCATTGGGGAAGATGCCAGAGGTTAGGGAGAGATTGAAGATGTGGGTTAGAGAGTGTAGGATGGAGTCGGAGGGCGACCGTAGCATATGAGAGGGAATAGGGTCCATGGGACAGGTGGTTGGGTGGGCGATAGAAAGGAGTTTAGCAACTTTGTCTGTAGTAGCAGATTTGAATAGGGGGAGTGTCAGTTGTACCTGTTGGCATGGGGTCTTAGCTGGGGGCGATACCTGTAGAATGGAGATTTCATTGCAGATTGTATCAATCTTGTTTTTGAAGTGATTAGCGATCTCCTGGGCAGTGAGTGATTCAGTGGGTGGAGGCGGTGGTGGACAAAGTAGAGAGTTGAAGGTAGAGAAGAGTTTACGGGGACTAGATGAGAAGGTGTTAATAAGAGCTGTAAAATAGGTTTGCTTGGCAGTGTGGAAAGAATAGTATTTTTGGAGGGCAGATTTGTATTGGTTGAAGTCTTTGAGAGACTTAGTCTTGTGCCACAGACGCTCAAGAGCATGACTACATTTTTTGAGAATTTTAGTGTCATCTGTTTGCCAGGGTTGTAGGGTTCGAGGCCTGATTCTGCGTGTAGTGAGGGGAGCGAGCTTGTCCAGGGTGGAGGACAGGGATTTATTGTAGATGGACGTGGCTTGGTTGGGGCAGGACAGGGGAGAGATTTTGTCATAGAGGTAGTCGGTAGCAGAATAGAGGAGAGAGGAGTTGAAGTTGTGAAAATTTCTACAGGTGATGGTTAGGCGATTGGAGGGAAAGGTGGTGGAAGACAGGGGGAGGGAGAAACTAATAAGGTAATTGTCGGAGAGAGGAAAAAGATTGTTTGAGAAGTTGCATGGAGTGCATAGGTAGGAGAATACAAGGTCAAGGGTGTTGCCATCAGAGTGAGCAGAAGCCTGAACCCATTGTTTTAGGTCAAATGAAGAGGTTAGACTAAGAAGTTTAGAAGTAGCAGGAGTGTTTGTATTAGCAGCGATGTTGAAATCACTGAGAAGGATTGTGGGAATTTCTGAAGAGAGAAAGTAGGGTAGCCAGGCAGAAAACTCATCAAGGAAAGTTGATAGTGGTCCAGGGGGCCGGTAGATCACAGCAATTCTTAGGGAAGTAGGAGAGAATAGACGTATACAGTGGGCTTCAAATGATGAGAGAGAAAAAGAGGGAGGAGAGTGAATAACCTGGAAGGTGCATTGGGGGGGATAGGAGGAATCCCACTCCACCTCCCTTGTGTTCATTAGGCCTAGGGGAGTGAGTGCAGTGAAGGCCACCCTGGGATAGGGAAGCAGGAGAAGGGGTGTCATATTCGTGGAGCCAGGTTTCGGTGAGAGCAAGTAGATTGAAGGAATTAGTGACAAAGAGGTCATGAACAGCAGTGAGTTTGTTGCAGACAGAGCGGGCATTCCAGAGGGCGCAGGAGAGAGGGAGGCTGGCGTTGGGAAGAAGAGGAATGGAGACTAAATTGCGTAGATTGCGACTACTGCCAGAGGGTGTAGGGTGATGGGTGTGTTGGGCACAGTTAAATAAGGGAGACCCAGGGTTTGGGGAAATATCTCCAGCGATTAGGAGAAGCGGAAGAGTAAGGGAGGTAATATAAAAATATGATTTGCATGAGGGGACATGCTTCAGTATCCTGGGGGGTTTGTTAGCAAGTGGGCTTAGAGTTAGAAAGAAGTGATGAGTGCAGAAATAGGGGGAGGGGAGAAGTGAGGGTAATATGTACAGTTTGTGGGGTGGAGCAGAGGGGTGAAGAAAAGAGAGTTTGAGGAGAGAGGCAGCAATTGTGAAAAGGAGGAGAGGTAAAGAGAGCATGTTTTAGAGAGGCAGGTGAGATAATTTGGAATTGAGGTCATCTGCAGTCTGTTGTAGTTTGCTTTGTGCAAATCGCTGAAGTGCAAGAGCAGAAGTGCCACTTATTTAAAGAACCCCACTTCTTTGGAAGAACCCCCTGTATGTGCAGCCCCCTGTATGTGTTCCCCCGTAAAGAAGGCCTTGTTTTTATACTATGTGTTGGGTGTGGATAGAATCTGGCAATTAATCAATTGAGAGGGGATATTAGGAACATAGCTAGCAGAGCATAACTTTCACACCACAATCAAACTGCAAGGGGACTAAAAGGTCAAAATTGTAAAGATAAGGGAACCCATAATTTAGGTAAGACTTAATGGCTAAATAAACATTGAAATAATGTGAGCATGGCTACAGATGGAGTTGAAACAGTGGTGACAAATAGATTTACCAAATATGCATTTGAGCAGTCAGTCAATGTTCAGTTTAAAGGTATATGGAGGTATAAACGCAGGTTTACCAAATATCCATTTGAGCAGTCAGTCAATGTTCAGTTTAAAGTTATATGGAGGTATAAACGCAGGTTTACCAAATATGCATTTGAGCAGTCAGTCAATGTTCAGTTTAAAGGTATATGGAGGTATAAACGCAGGTTTACCAAATATGCATTTGAGCAGTCAGTCAATGTTTAGTTTAAAGGTATATGGAGGTATAAACACAGGTTTACCTGTGAAGAGAGAAGAAAATGTTCAGATGGTTGGTGGAAGAGCAGAAGTGCCACTTATTTAAAGAACCCTACTTCTTTGAAAGAACCCCCTGTATGTGCAGCCCCCTGTATGAGAGCAGCAGGAGCATGGGGGGCACGCATTGGTACAAGCTGACAGGCAGGGAGGGGGGAGGAGGGTAGAGGAGACACAGACACAGGAGAGCAGGGCTGCAAATGACAGAATCACGTAAACTGACCATGGTGTCAGGGCTCAGCAGCCCTGATTATCATGGTCAGTTTACAGGGGGGAGGGCATAGCCAGGCAGGAGCAGCCAAGTATTTCAGGTGATACAGGGGGCAAAATGACACAGCACAAGTACTGTGCTGTATAACATGCTTTAAGGGAACAGGATCTGTTTTTTATTTTTTGGGGGTTAACAAATGCTTTAAATATTAGGAATAACAGTCTAGCAGTGACCTAAGTTCTTTGAGAACTCTCAGATGTAAGCCATCTGGTCCTGGTTATTTGTTCATATTACGTTTTTTCAAGTCTTTTTAGAACACTGGCTTCTGTTAGTCACAAGAGTACAATCCATGCTGTGATGCTAGCAATACTGTTTTAACTGTAGTAAAAACTTAGAAGAATGTGTTTAAAACAGTCGCCTTCTCCCAGTCACTTGTAACCAACTTTCCTTGATTAAAACATTTTGGGGGTTCTTTTTACTCTCCTGGTGTATCTCATGGTCAATTTTTGCTGCCTTGATTTTGCTCTTACATTTCTTATTGCATTCTTTGTATTTTGTGACATTAATATTAGTGTACCAACCAATAATCAATTCCACAGTAGCGCAACCACTGCTACTATGCAGTGGACAATCATAAATCTGCAAGTGATATAATCAAATGTTAAAGTTATACAAAATATTCAAAAATGTCAAAATCATACAAATAAGTCTATACAGTTAAAATAATGGTGTATAAATCAGAAATGAATCTTCAGATTGATTCAGGAAAGTTTGTGATTAACAGTCAACTCTCTATGTTAGTAGAGCCAGGAATAATACACCTTATATCCACATTTGGGAAAAGCCAGATGTTCAAGTCAAACTCAAGTTCCACTCGAACAGCGGGTGTTCGCCTGTTCGCCGAACAGCGAACAATATGCGGTGTTCCTGACAAATTCGAAAGCTGCCAGAAGACTGTTAAAGTCTATGGGACACTAACATGAAAAATCAAAAGTGCTAATTTTAAAGGCTTATATGCAAGTTATTGTCATAAAAAGTGTTTGGGGACCCAGATCCTGCCTCAGGGGACATGTATGCAATGCAAAATTGTTTTTTAAAAATGCCCGTTTTTTCAGGAGCAGTGATTTTTTTAATGCTTAAAGTGAAACAATAAAAATGAAATATTCTTTTAAATATTGTGCCTGGGGAGTGTCTATAGTATGCCTGTAAAGTGGCACATTTCTCCTGTGTTTAGAACAGTACCACAGCAAAATGACATTTCCAAAGGGAAAATTGTCATTTAAAACTGATCACGGCTATAATGAATTGTCGGGTCTCGGCAATATAGATAAAACTCATTGAAAAAAAGAGCATGGGGTCCCCCCCAGTCCATTACCAGGCCTTTTGGGTCTGGTATGAATATTAAGGGGAACCCCGAACCAAAATTTAGAAAAAAAATTGCATGGGGGTCCCCCTAAAATCCATGCTAGCCCCCTCGGGTCTGATATGGAAATTAAGGGGAACCCTGCACCAAATTAAAAAAAAAAGGTGTAGGGGTCCCCCCAAAATCCATTCCAGACCTGAAAGGGCCCCAGGTACAAAAGCACCCTCTCCATGTTGAGGGTTTGTGGCCTGGTATGGTTCAGGAGGGGGGGCGCTCTCTTGTCCCCCCTCTTTTCCTGCAGCCTGCTAGGTTGCGTGCTCAGATAAGGATCTGGTGTGGATTTTTGGGGGGACCCCCACGCCATTTTTTTTTCAATTTTGGCACGGTGTTCCCCTTAAAATCCATACCAGGATTTTGGGGGACCCCTACGCCATTTTAAAAAAAAAAAATTGGCGTAGAGTTCCCCTTAATATCCATGCCAGACCTGAAGGGCCCCAGGTACAAAATTTAAAGGAATATTTCATTTTTATTGTTTCACTTTACACATTATTAAAATCACTGCTCCCAAAAAAACGGCCTTTTTAAAACATTTTTTTTCATTGATACATGTCCCTTGGGGCAGGACCTGGGTCCCCAAACACTTTTTATGACAATAACTTGCATATAAGCCTTTAAAATGAACACTTTTGATTTTTCATGTTAATGTCCCATAGACTTTAACGGTGTTCCGAATTTTCCCTGAACACCGCATATTGTTCGGTGTTCGCAGAACATCCGAACAACCAAAGTTCGGCCTAAACTTATGCTCAGGTGGAACAGTTCACCCATCCTTAAATAGCACTGCAAACCAACTCTTCCATCCAAGGTCTTGAAATAGCAATAACTCATCATAAGATTATGCTATTCCCAGACAATATTTTGTTAAATATTTATTCTCCCCATACTTCCTTCCCCAACAAAATTAAGCTTTTATGGACGTCTTAGATCTTTACATTAATGAGAAAAACTTGAAAGTGATGAACATTATTTCATCAGTGGACTTTCTTCTTCAGACTCAAACTGCCATACTTAGGAATCCACCTCAATCCCACTTACGAGTCCTCCTATAAAACCAACTTCTCAGGCAACTATCCATCATCCTTTCCACTTGGCAGTCATTTCCCATATGTTGATTTAGTAGGATCTATGCAGTCAAGATTACCTAAGGGTAATTGCCTAGGGCGGATGTCTCTTTACTATGTGATTACGCGGGTTCTTCTTTCTGGGTGATTCTGTGCAACTGCCCTACTAAAAAAGGGCTTAAGGGATATTTAACCCAACCTATTAAAATCCTTGCCAATATACAGGATCTGTATCAGGCTACCTTGCTTTTACTTTGTGCTTGCTACTTTGTGGTTTACTTATTAACTATCAAAGAGTCTCGGTTAGAAACTTCCCTTATTTCTGCTAGATTACTTAAATCTCTGGTGACATATCTCTGTCTGTAGTCTCCGCTGTGTCCTGGATATCTGCTTATACATACAATTTTTAATCAGCCAATTCTTACCATGATGAATATTCTAATGTATGTCTAAGCTCCTGAAGAAGCGCTTTGCGCGTAACATGTAGAGCCGAGCAATAGCACGCCATAACCTACCTACACCAACTTTGTTGGAATATTGTCAGCTACCATACTTAAAATGCTTTCTATGATCATACAGAATACAATTGTTGGTGTAACTGGTGGTGTGATCAATGTCATCCAGGCATTAATTACATCGTGAATGATTTTTTTTTTAGCTATGTTTGTTGATTTTTTTAACCTTTTTGTAGTAAAGATTCAAAGTTCCTAATCAGTACTTCAATTAATCAGGACGCCGCACACCCCTACTGTTTCTGTATCCACAGTGCCACCCTGTGGTAATACAAACAAATCTCCTTCCTCCTAACAAAACACCTTAGCTACTAAAACAAAAGTAAAAAAAAAGAAATCTTTAAGAAACTCTATCATTGCTTCTTGAAAAGCACTGGGGATAAGATAGTAATGCTCGAAGGCGCATGCGCAGAGATTCCCAAGATGGCGGCGTAAGCCCGGAGCTCTGCACAGCGCCGGCCATACAGTGGCAATAGCAGCGGAACCTGGCTAACAGGAGCTCCCAAAACGACGGGAGGCGGCAGCGAATACACCCAGTTTTACAGTTTTATACTTGGTAGGCAGGTCAGAAGAGCCCTGGGGCCACAATTTGAGACCTTGGAAGGTCGGGCCGAATCCAAGATGGCAGCTGTGTCTCAGCCAGGAGACCAGGCCACAGCTGAAGCTTCTACAGCAGCCAGGCAAGTGCTACAACCTGCAACCCTCACATATGCCCCACAGGCACTGGGCCTTGACTCCTCTCAGGCCACCCCATCCCCTGCATCCACAGTCTATCTAATAGAGTGCTCTATGGGGCCTTTTGGACTGTCCTCTCTGGAAGCCACCCCCAATCACCCAGACCCTTTATCTACACAAGCTGCACAGGCTCTTGATGTTACCTTCAATGTAACTGACTTGTTTTCCAGAATCTTGGAATTGCTGGACAGGGGCTTGACCCAAAATGCTAAACGGATTACAGGGGAAATCAGAGCAGATTTTCAGAACCTGGGAACCCGAATTGAACACATTGAGCACAAGCTGGACATTACTATATCCAGGGCAAACCAGAACACTGACCATTTGCATTTTATCCAAGAATAGCTTAACACTGCTCAAGCCCGGTTCGATGATCTCGAGAATCGATCGAGGAGAGACAATTTTCGGATCAGAAGGTTACCAGAAACCATTACTGATGTACAATCTGCAATGCAGGACATTATCAAGTCCCTGATCCCTTCGGTTCCAGAACATAAATTGGAGTTGGAAAGGGTCCACAGGTCCCTTGGCCCTCCCAGGAAAGATGGATCCCCAAGGGACATTGTAGTAAAACCACACTTTTACACCATTAAAGAAGAAGTGATGAAACGGTCCCGCCAACAGGACCAGATATAGTTTCAAGGGAAAGCCATCCAAATATTTGCTGACATTTCCCCCGTTCACCATCCAAAAGAGACAATCACTGAAACCCCTCCTGGCGGTCCTCGCCAGGTAGGACATCAAATACCACTGGGCATTCCCTTTGCATACAAAGGTAAACAATATGCATTCCACAACTTCCCAGAGGGTGAGCGTCTGCTGCTTGAGCTGAAGCTCAGCACTCAAGAGTCAGAGATGGATATGTCAAGCACACAGCAGGGTTCTGCTAAATGCCATTCTCCTCCAAGTCCCACCTCTCCACTATGGGGCACGACCAAACACAAGCAAGTCAGGGATAACCTACCCCACTGATGAGGGCTGCAATGCTCACTGATGTAAAGAATTTGTATTTTTTCTTCACTATGTTACTTAGACGGAAAATTTTGCCTGTCCACCAAAACCGAACTTGGATTGACTGTTCTTTACGTATGAGACAGTTGCCAGAGCGCAGTTGAGAGGTCTTTGCCTCGTTTTTTCCACCAAGACTGCACCTCTTCCTGGCAACCTTTTCAATTCGAACGCCCCTATATACTATATCTCCCCCGGTTGGGTATTTCAAAAAACTACAACAAAAGGAGTGACTGTAAGCTGTTCCTGCATATTTGAAAGTTTTTCAGTTCTTTTTCGATGCTGTCAATGGCTGGGGCTGATGCCTTGTGCCTCAACCTACTACTCAGACAGGTTTTTTCTACTCTGAGTGGTAGGATACTGGCCCTACATATGGGCTATACCAAAATTTTTGACCTGAATGAAGGGAGGGAGTCTTTCGCCTCCCCCCATTCCGAGCCTGGTTATGGCCTTACGGTTTGTAAACTATTGCTGATATGTTTGTCTATATGTTCTTTCTTTTCCTTTCTTTCTAACATCTTTTCTTTCCTAGCCTGTTTACCGATGCAATTCCCTTGCAAGGTGAACTCGGATGTGCCAGCTTCCCTAACATTAAACGATCCAATCATATCTCCTCCATGGGACAAGGTAGGTGACCGTAGGTTGGTCAGCATTCCTTCCCTTCTGCTCCATGGGTAATGACAGTACTATACCATACTATACTTCCCTACACATAATCTCTCATAACACGCAGGGGTTAAATTCACCAGTCAAGAGAAAGAAGGCCTTTCAGATCTACCATTCTCGTCGCATAGATGCAGTCCTCCTGCAAGAGTAAATGCTGAGGTCAAGACGAAGAGAGTGGTGATTCTATTTTCCAAACACTGTAAATTTACCTTTAAAATGGAACACAGAGACCCAGAAGAGAGATTCCTACTTGTTAAGGGTACAATTGATGATAGACTCTATACATTCATCTCTTATTACGCTCCCAATAGAGGACAGACACAGTTCTTTCAACGAATGTTTAACACCCTTGGTCCACTTACAGAGGGTGTCATAATTATGGGAGGTGACTTCAATACAGCCTTCGACTCCAATACAGCCTTCGACACAGGCCTTGACAAGTCTAAACCACTTACAGCACAATTAGTTAGACCCAGCAAAGCTAGTATCCAAATTGCGCAACTGATTTTCCAGTCTGGAATGACTGACATTTGGAAGGAACTAAATCCAAGCGCACAAGATTATACCCACTTCTCAAACCCACACCAATCTTATTCACGAATAGATCACATCCTACTCTCAAATCGTCACAAACCATTGGCCCTTACGTCCTCTATCCTCGAAGTTGCTTGGTCAGACCATTCCAGGGTTCTAATGGCAAAGCGTGGAGACACTCGTAAACAACACACCTCTCATTGGACTCTCAATCAGTCCATCTTGAAGGACCCTATCAGGGTAACTGAAATACAGGGTGCTCTGAGGGAGTACTTCCGCCTCAATGACGTGGGAGATGTTTCTGCAGAGACTCTATGGGCTGCCCACAAGGTGACCAGTAGAGGTAAACTGATACAAATTGCAGCACAACGGAAGAGGGAGAGGGCAATAGATATAGAAAGCCTGAAAAGTGACCCCACTAAAGTTCCTAGTTCCACTCTGGATGCTGCACGGGTGGCTCTGAATTTGGCCCTTACAGCGAAAGCGGACAAATCTATTGGGTTGACTGGGGCCAAGTTCTACCAGAAAAAAGACAAAATAGGACCCATGTTAACCCACAAATTGTCCCCCAGGTTTCATTCCCCCACCCTACCCAAAATTAGACAGGCGGATAGTACCTTCACCCTGAACCCACAGCGCATAATGAATGCATTTCAGGAGTTTTATGCTGATTTATACAAAGCAGATAAAAACTCAAACTCCACTAAAGTAGTGAAATTCCTGGATAGGTTACATTTGCCAACACTAACAGATAATCGTAGAGCAGAAATGGATGCTCCCATTTCTATTGAGGAGGTGTCAGAGGTTATCAAAGCATTAAAGGGCAGGACAGCACCAGGGCCTGATGGATTCTCCATGCCCTATTATAAAGCTTTTTCCGAAATCCTAACCCCATACCTTACTAGATTCTTCAATTCTATGACTAAGGGCTCCCCAATAGGTAACCAACTCAATATGGTGTATATTTCTGTAATCCCCAAACCAGGTAAAGATGCCAGCCAGATAGGGAACTACATACCCATTTCCCTAATTAATAAGGACCTTAAAATATTAACCAAAGTATTAGCAAACCGATTAGCATCCTTCATAGGCCTATATATTCATAAGGACCAGGACGGGTTTATCCCTGGCCTGCAGGGTCCTGACCAAGTGAGAAGAGCAGTGGACCTTATAACAATATTGAAATCAGGATGGGAGGGAGGACATAAACAGGAAGGCATGCTTTTATCATTGGTCCTTCAGAAGGCCTTTGAATTAGTATCATGGCCATATCTCTTTGTGGTCCTTAGACGCTGGGGATTTGGCCCAAATATTTTAGGGATCCTGGAAGCCTTATACTCAACACTAGAAGCTAGAATTAGACCTCAGGGACTCTTCTTCAACCCAATTACAATTGTCAGGGGCACACGTCAGGGATGCCCCCTTTCTACCCTGATATTCGCAATAATGATCGAATCCCTGGTAATAGCCATTCGCGATAATCCGAATATCAGGGGGGTTCAGTGTGGCCAAGTAACTCATAAATGCGCCCTATTCGCAGATGACCTGCTGCTTTTTGTGACCTCCCTAACTTCCTCTTTACCCGAGATATGCTCATCGCTTAATGAATTTGCAGCAATATCAGGTCTCAGAGTGAATATGTCTAAATCTCAGGCCTTGAACGTATCTCTCCCGGACTCTCTTGTCTCCCACCTACAGGAAACCTATGAATTCAGATGGAGTAACTCCTCCATTAAATATTTAGGACTTAATATCACTCCCAAGATTGAAAGTCTTTGTCAAGAGGAAGAATTAACTTGGTCAAGATGACCCTTTTGCCCAGGCTTCTGTATCAATTTCGCTCTCTTCCTATCCCGATTGGAAGGGGCCATTTGAAAATTTTTAGGGTAAACTCACTAAATTCATATGAAACAAGAAAGGATCACGTCTATTTTTCCGCAACCTATTTAATAAACAAGGGGGATTAGGTCTTTCAAATCCTCTATCTTCTATGGTACTACCAAGCTGCTTGTTTAGCACAGCTGTCTTCTATATACCTTAAAGTTGAGAAGCCAGACTGGATAACAATTGAAAGACAAGCTGTACCTGCATTCACCCTAGACTATTTATTGTGGTACCCACCCAGAATGGGGGGTCTGCTTTTATCTCCAACCCTCTCACACTCACTCAATAGGTGGGATTCACTCAGGAAACTTCCCTCCCTAGTCTCTGAACTGCAACCATTAGTTCATTTGTTCCGCAATCCTTTATTACAACAAGACATGGACATTAAGGCCTTTAAGTGGTGGCTGGACAAGGGGGTGTACCGCAGTGGACATTTTTTCTGTTGCACGGGCCCGTTACCCCTTAAACATTTTGAAAAAGAGCTGGATATCCCCTCCACAGAAAAGTTCAGATTTTACCAGATCTCCCGCTTCATTCATTCCATCTGGAAAAATAAACCTAACCTCCCAGGTTCACAAAATATGAAAGTTGGTGTGTACAAGCCATGGAGCAGAGGGGGGGGGATTTCTGTGATCTATGAGTCACTTGCTACTAATTCTGAGAAACTACCATACATGCTGGCCTGGGAGAAAGACCTCCAGGCTGACTGGGATCTGGAGGACTGGTACGAGAATTATTCCCGCTCAATTAAAGGCATCCACAATACCTCATTCATAGAGGCCTACATCAAAATATTCACAAGAAGGTACCTGGTACCCTCGAGCCTGGCTGCTATGTACCCCGCCAATTCGCCTCTATGTTTCAGAGGCTGTCAGAGAGTGGGTTCTATGATTCACGTATGGTGGGAATGTCCCAAACTCCAGGATTTCTGGAATAGGGTCTTTCACCTCATACATAGGGTCAAAGGCTGTGCTATTCCCCAAACACCATCTATTGCCTTGCTTAATGGATTAGTGCCGCATGTGCCTAAACCCACCTGTAAACTGATTCTGTTTATATTGTCGGGAGCCAAAATGACCATTGCCAAAGCATGGAAGATGCCCTTAGAATCACTATTGTCCATGAAAAGAAAGATTTCATGGATAATGACGCAGGAAAAAATGGTCATCTCCTTATTGGACAGGACCACATAATTTGAAACTATTTCGTAACCCTGCGCCCAGTATCTGGGAATTTCCCTGATACTGGGCAAGGAGAGCAACACCAATCACTGATCATTGGAACTCGCATTGGGCAGAAAGGCATTATCTCCCCTTCTCTCTACCATTTCTTTCTTTTTCTTTCCCCTCTTCTGGTTTCTCCATCCTAACTCCTCCTCTTGACTTTATAGTCTGTTTCTAGTCACCTAGGATTTCTCAGGAATGTCCACTGGTTTACCATTCTAAGTTTACGTTGTTAGACTATGTTTTAGTACAACAAGAACACGATTTTGTACCCACATTGGAGTCCACAATAGTTTTTGGACTGGCAATATATGATGACAATGATATATCACCTCTTCCTTACATTAGAGGTCTATAGACGACACTGTAGGTTGGGAGGGGGCCTGCGCACCTCCTTAGACACAGCGTGATCCCCTTAGGGGTGTCCGAGGACATGCGGGGATCCTATCCTTCCTAGAGTAGCTAGGTGTCTAATATGATAATGAGTTGCAATGGATAAAAGCAATTACTTTTTGTCTGCTTGGTTAGCTCTCATTGTCTCATAGGTCAGATGACCAGTCTCTATTTGTTACACTATATGATTTCAATGTGAAGTATACTGTTCTGCTATAACTTTGTTGAAAATACAAACCTTTTAATGATAAAAAAGATAGTAATGCTATTGTTCTTAAAAAAAAAATAGCACAAAATTCTGTAAGCACTGACTTTCTGGGAAAATAGCGCTAACAGGCCTTGTTGAGCTGTGTGGCCTCTGCATCTCCGTTTTTGACTATTAATTATATATAGTTAGTGGTTCTGGCTATTAAACTGAAATTGCTGTCTGAATCACTGGCTTACATTTGTTAAAGGTTAGACCTAAATTGGGGTAGACAAGTAAGCACTTGCAAAATACAGTTGCACTTTAAAAAGCTGAAATGACAGCCCACATGAATAAGAAAATGCAGCTTTTCTTTAAACTGAAATTGCTTTGGCACAGCAAAAACTAATTTAAATAAGCGTCAGTTTCATTTTAATTCAAGGATCTGTCAACCAAAAGTCATATTTTAATTGAAGGCTGTTAATATGACTCTTCTTTTGATTTCAGATCTGTCTTCGATACTCAAACTTTGAAATTTACCTGCTCTGTCCTTGCTTCCCTACCTGGGAGTTTTGGATGTTCTCACTCACCTTTGGTTGTGCCAGCTGCCCATGTTGCTTTATTTTTTTAATTCAAAATACATAAAATAAACAGGTAGAATAGGCCCCCCTCAAACACGCTGCAGGTGTACAGACTAGGAACTAAAGCAGATTTTTTACCAATAGTGTTCCTAAAGGATATAAGAAATGGTCAAGTGGTTTATAGTGACAAAGTGGGTTATTTACGAAAGGCAAATCTACTTTGCACTACAAGAGAACTGCAAGTGCACTTTAAAGTGCACTTGGAAGTGCAGTCGCTGTAAATCTGAGGGGAAGATCTGAAATGAGGGGAAGCTCTGCTGATTTTATTATCCAATCATATACAAGCTAAAATGCTGTTTTTTATTTTCCTTGCATGTCCCCCTCGGATCTACATCGACTGCACTTCCAAGTGCACTTTAAAGTGCACTTGCAGTGCACTTGTAGTGCAAAGTGGATTTGCCTTTCGTAAATAACCCCCAAAGTGGGTTATTTATGAAAGGCAAATCTACTTTGCACTACAAGTGCACTGCAAGTGCACTTGAAAGTGCACTTGGAAGTGCAGTCGCTGTAAATCTGAGGGGAAGATCTGAAATGAGGGGAAGCTCTGTTGAATTTATTATCCAATCATATACAAGATAAAATGCTATTTTTTATTTTCCTTGCATGTCCCCCTTGGATCTACAGCGACTGCACTTCCAAGTGCACTTGCAGTGCACTTGTAGTGCAAAGTGGATTTGCCTTTAGTAAATAACCCCCAATGTCTGCTGCTTGTTCAGTGGAGCTGGGAAGTGGCAAAAGAGCATGAATAGGTGAATATACAGTGGGGCAAAAAAATATTTAGTCAGTCACCAATTGTGCAAATTCTCCCACTCAAAAAGATGAGAGAGACCTGTAATTGTCATCATAGGTATACCTCAACTAAGAGAGACAAAATGTGGAAACAAATCCAGACAATCACATTGTCTGATTTTTGAAAGAATTTATTTGCAAATTATGGTGGAAAATAAGTATTTGGTCAATATCAAAAGTTCATCTCAATACTTTGTTATATATCCTTTGTTGGCAATGACAGAGGTCAAACGTTTTCTGTAAGTCTTCACAAGGTTGTCATACACTGTTGCTGGTATGTTGGCCCATTCCTCCATGCAGATCTCCTCTAGAGTGATGTTTTGGGGCTGTCGCTGGGCAACACGGACTTTCAACTCCCTCCAAAGGTTTTCTATGGGGTTGAGATCTGGAGACTGGCTAGACCACTCCAGGACCTTGAAATACTTCTTACGAAGCCTCTCCATCGTTGCCTGGGCGGTGTGTTTGGGATCATTGTCATGCTGAAAGACCCAGCTACGTTTCATCTTCAATGCCCTTGCTGATGGGAGGAGGTTTGCACTCAAAATCTCACGATACATGGCCCCATTCATTCTTTCATGTACACGAATCAGTCGTCCTGTTCCCTTTGCAGAGAAACAGCCCCAAAGCATGATGTTGCCACCCCCATGCTTCACAGTAGGTATGGTGTTCTTTAGTTGCAACTCAGCATTCTCTCTCCTCCAAACACGACATGTTGTGTTTCTACCAAACAGTTCTACTTTGGTTTCATCTGACCATATGACAGACGGGCAAATCTCAGACGGGCCTGGACATGTACTGGCTTAAGCAGGGGGACACGCCTGGCACTGCAGGATCTGAGTCCCTGGAGGCGTAGTGTGTTACTGATGGTAGCCTTTGTTATGTTGGTCCCAGCTCTCTGCAGGTCATTCACTAGGTCCCCCCCGTGTGGTTCTGGGATTGGCTATTTGCTAGTCCCTCAGACCATCTCACACAGCTCTCTTGGCCCTCAGGGGTCTCCTGACTCTTTCAGCTTTTTGATTGCAGCACCCTGATGCACAGGCCCAATCCATGGACTCTCATTAGCGGATCTCCTGGCACCCCAGGCACTTTCACTCCTCTAAGACCTCCAGATTCCTTTGGTCCCTTGGACTTGCCTAGTCGGCTCTCCCAACCCACCAAACTCACCTAGTTATCTCAACTCTCTAATTCTATGGATATGAAATCTCTCCTCCAGCATGAAGTGCTGTCTCTTGTGTGGAGTACACCTGTCTCCTAAGAGGAACTCTGAACTATGCCCAAGTCCTTCATTATAAGGGCCGCATTTACAGCCTGATGGTCTCCTGCAAGACCTGGACACTGGATTGGATATTTCTTCCCTCCTAAAACTCTTTGAAATCTCCAAATTCCAGAAACCGACCAGGGCCTTTCTCTGACAGGCACAGGCACTGTATAGGCACAGACAGGAATTAATTAACAATTATTTTTCAAGAAAAATTCCAGGTAAAAGGTAGAAGGCACTGTGTGGGTATATTTATCATCTCTAAATATTTTCCTATAACAAAGCAAATCTTCAGTTTTGGAGGCATGGTTCACTTTAACTTGAAACATCCCTAGATGTTACCCAGGTGTGGGGTTGAGAATAAGTACTTTTGTAGCATGGCTCACCTTGCTCAGATGCAGGCGAGGTCTCCTTTTAACTCCTTTCACCACAATCGCTTGGGTCCCAACAATCCCCTGGATTCCCAAAAGCCCCTAGGCTGCTAAACACACTCAGAAAATATAAGTTGTCCTAACTACTGTCCTCTGCAGTTCAGAGAGACTGTACTTGATGAGGCAGAGGTGGTTGTTCAAGTTAAAGCTATACTCTGTCTGATTACTTGGCTGATTCCTCTACCTATTACACTTCTATGGACCACTTAACTATGTAAATATGATTCACAGGCGAACCCTGGATTGGAACAAGCTGGCAAACATTTTTTTTGCTAATTTTTGTTCATAGGGTTGATTTACTAAAGGCAAGCAGGCAGGCAGACAGACTTGGCAAGTGCAGTTGCTCCAGAGCTTAGTAAATGAGGTAATCATAAATGATAAATGAATATCCATGATATCCATGATCAATGACAAATTAATATCCAATCATGTGCAAGGAATAAAAGAAATAGCATTTTTGATTGCACATGATTGGATTGGATGATGGAAGTCAGCAGAGCTTTCTGCTTATTTACTAAGCTCTGGAGCAACTTTGCAAAGTGCACAGTCTATTTACCTTTAGTAAATTAACCTCATTGAATGACGCCCCTGATGACATTCCTTATTGGATGAAGCACCGCATAGGGTGGAGCCCGGAGATCTGACGTCATGACACTACATGTGCTGACCGCTGCCATTTTGTTGGTTGGAAACAAATGTTAACCAAGGACTTTTTGTCTTTTTGTGTTCCTGAAATGCTTGTTTTAATTCTCCAAATGTGAGTACCTTGTATGCTTTTTACTTAATAAAATCATCTTGAATTAACATATTACACTATGAGGAGCTGCTTCTCTTTTATCCTACATATGAACCTGTGGATTCACTCCATGTTATGACCCTATGAGATTCAGCTGTCTGGTACCAGAGTGGAGTCGTGCTATAGTGCATATATCTTGCTTATCTGACCATCTATAACCTAGTGGTCCATTTTCTGCGGTAAGAGGCCAGTGTGTTGGTGTGCCGTGGAGGATTTTATTGTTTACCTCAGCTTGTCATAGTTACACTGTGGGTGATGCCATTTCTTGGAACATGGACTCTTTACGCTCAATAACAGTGGATTTTTATTTACATAGTTCATGTTTGTATTTCTAGTGCTGCAAATCTTTATACATTTTTTTTAATATTGTTACCTATATTTTATGCTAGTTGTTGAATAGACATTAGCGCAGTGATTCATTTTATTTATTAACCCCATTGAATTACCTTGCTTACAACCACTGATAGATAAGTGTAGCGTCTCAATAATTTGAATTAACAACTGTTAGTCATCATTGAACAGGACTGGGCAGCTGGCAAAAAGCATTGTGATCCCACATTCCTGAACTGTGTCTGTAAAACTGTCCATTAGAACCCCTGTATCTGCTGCTGTGTGGACACCATTGCCATCTATGCCTCATATTGCCAACTAATGAAAAAAATAAAACACAGAGTTTCTGTTACAAGGGCACTTCAGTACTTAACAACTTCTAGTCTCCAAACTGTGTTCCTTAAAAGGTATTGTAAGCCAAGATGAGCTTGCTAAATGGATTTTACATTGAAAGCATTTATTGACTGTTTAACCAGAAATTGTAAGAGTAAGCTAGTTCATTCTTTTAAGTGTCACTTATAATAGAGTTGATTGACACTCATTATAAGTAACAAAAGGCTAATTAAACTTTTTTTGTTGTGGCGAATGGTAGCGATAGTCTATTTGTTGCATCATTAATCAAGGTCAACTTTTGAATTAGTCTGAGTCGTAGTCTAAGCCATTATCCTGCTAAGGAGTCACATTTAAAAGGATCAATAGTTAAATACAGCAAGAACTTCATGATGAAAATAAAAAAATGATGGCACATTTCTTAGTGACATAGACATATGTGTGGGCTATATCTATAAAATATTATACCATGACAAATATTTAGATTAACCGCTTGCCGAACAGCCGGGCGAAACGTCGTTACCTTACGTCGCTTCGCCTTTTGGCCACTAGGGGCACGCCCACAGTGTGCCCGACCCCAATGTGAGTGCCCGGCGGGCACGATGACCGCCCGACTTCCACAATTGATCATGACAGTGCGAGAACCTGGATCTGTGCGTGTAAAAACACAGATCCCGGCTCTTTCAGGGGAGAGGAGACAGATCGTATGTTCATACTATGTATGAATACCGATCTCTCTTTCCTCCTAGACAGTCCCATCCCCCCACAGAAACACACTTAGCGAACACAGTTAATGCCTTGATCGCCCCATAGTGTTAACCCCCTTCGCTGCCAATGACATTTACACGGTAATCAATGCATTTTTATAGCACTGATCGCTGTATAATTATCAATGGTTTCAAAAATGTGTCTAAAGTGTCCGAAATAATGTCGCAGTCCCAATAAAAATCGCAGATCGCCGCCATTACTAGTAAAAAAAATAAATAATAAAAATGCAATAAATCTATCCCTTATTTTGTAGACGCAATAACTTTTGCGCAAACCAATCAATATACGTTTATTGCTTTTTTTTTTTTTACCAGAAATATGTAGAGGAATACATATTGGCTTAAACTTAGGAAAAAATTAGTTTTTTTGAAAAAAATTGGGATATTTATTATAGCAAAAAGTAAACGATAGTGGGGGTTATTTACAAAAGGCAAATCCACTTTGCATTACAAGTGCAAACTACAAGTGCAAAGTGCACTTGAAATTGCACTGAAAGTGCACTTGGAAGTGCATTCGCTGTAAATCTGAGGGGTAGATCTGAAATGAGGGGAAGCTCGGCTGATTTTATTAAAATGCTGTTTTTTTTTTCTTCCATAGATTTTTAAAATGCTGTTTTTATATTCCTTGCATGTCCCCCTCGGATCTACAGTGACTGCACTTCCAAGTGCAATTTCAAGTGCACTTTGCACTTGTAGTTTGCACTTGTAGTGCAAAGTGGATTTGCCTTTAGTAAATAACCCCCATTGTGTTTTTTTCAAAATTGGTGCTCTTCTTTTGTTTATAGCGCAAAAAATAAAAACCGCTGAGGCGATCAAATACGACCAAAAAAAAGCTCTATTTGTGGGGAAAAAAAGACAGCAATTTTGTTTGGGTACAGTGTCGCATGACCACGCAATTGCCAGTTAAAGCGACGCAGTGCAGAATCGAAAAAAATGGTCTGGTCATTGAGCAGCCAAATCTTCCGGGGTTGAAGCGGTTAAGAACAACTCTACAAATTGATTTTTTAGAGTCAGGAAAAGTAAGTAGAATGTACATTTTACAATAACCTTCAAAATTCAAGTTCACTGACTTGCCAGGGCATTTCAAACTATGTGTACATTTCTTAGGGTTTTTTGAAGTAACCTGTAATAGGACCTCCTTAGTAAAGGGAACATTATTGTAGCTTGAAAGAATAAAAATTTGGAGATTAGTGTGATGGAAAGCATTGTGTTTTTTGGTTACTATTGCACACTAAGCACAGTGCTATAGCTACATTAGGAGAGACCCTAATGCAAATTTAGCCTCCCAATGCTGCCTCTTTTCTGAATCCTCCTTGATCGTTCACCATTATTGCACCTTCTTTTTTAATGACCACCCCTTACTTCCCCCAAGTATAAACATTCACAATTAGGCAAGATGGTCAAATAACATAATCAGATCAAGTGCATGGAGAAACATCCCTGCTTTATGCTCCTGCCCTTGGCAGCCCCCCTGAGAAGCTTGATGCAGGTAACCACCATCCATAGGCGTGCGCACAGGGTGTGCCGGGTGTGCCCAGGCACACCCTAATCACCCCATGCGCATTAGTATTATCGCTCTGTGTAGCAGCAGGAACATGTGAAAGATCTGCCTCTTACCGGCTCTGCCATAAGAGAAGTGTCTATGCTGTTCTCTTTCACTGTGCCGGCAGGGAGATAAATTTGCTGGGGTCATATATATGTAGACACACACATGCATGTGTGTTTGAGCTTTAGGGTGCACACCCTAATGCAATAGGCTGCGCACACCTATGCCACCATCTATCTGCTCCGTGTGCTTTGCTAAAAACTGTTTTAGTGTATTGGGTAGTAAAGGGTGTGTTTGGAAACCTGTCAGGCCTCCTTTGAAATATGGACATCAGTAATAAATCTGTTACACGTTATCGAGCTTTAGAAAGGTTCCGGTGTCTCCGGGTGATACAGTGCGTTCCACAGACCGGACTCTCTATTCCTAATCAGACATTGCAGGGGGTTCCTTGCTACGTCTGGAGTGCTCTACGAGGACTGAGGCTCACTAGACCCCACAGAAGTCTAAATCTGCTGGCGCATTAGACCTTGCTCTTTAGGAGATCCACCAGTTCGGGTAAGGGTCCCCACACACCGAGTGAGTTTTTGATTCAAGGATCTCCCTCTCCCTCTTCTTGTCTCATCCTCTTTTTTTCTTCCTTGGATGAAGGTGGAAGGGTTTTTAGACTTTTACCACACTTTTGGAATCACACCACTATTTTTTGTTTCTGTTATGGACTCAATTATTATTATTTTTATCACTGTTGATGAAGAGTTTTTCATATAGACTTTAACATACAAATTTTTATTTATGTTTGGTTTCACTCAGAATTTGTTTTTTTGCAATAGTGCACTTTTGTGTTTCCTCATTTGTCACACAGGATCACTTATGGTATACGCGCAACTTATTTATACACACATTTTTGCACTATAGAGATATTTGAAGTTTTTTTGTAGCTATATATATGTATGAAACTCTAGCACAATATAACCCTATATATTTTCTCATGAGAAGAATAACTTAAAAACAAACATGTGGCCCAGTATGTAATGAAAGTGATAAAAAAAGAACTTTTATGTAAATAAAATAAAAAAAGATATCACGCTTACATGCTCTGTGCAATGATATTGCACAGAGCAGTCTCTTACCTTATTTTCTGGAGTCTCCTGCCAGTGCTCTGTCTTCGTCCTTTTCTGTGTGTGAGCCTTCAGCAAGCTGTGTTCTGAGGGGGCACCCTTGCGGCCGTGCCCCCTCGAGCCAGGCTGTGTGTGTCTATAGACACATGCAGCACTGTTCAGCCACACCCCCTGCTCCCTCCTCACAACCAGAGCCTATGGGGGGGGTACATGTAGTGGGGCATTTTTTACCCTAATGCATAAAACAGCGGTAAAACAGCGGTTTAACAGGACAGGTTCCACTCAGAACTGACCTCACCATAGTTGACCAAAGAAGTTGAGTGCACATGCTTGGCATCATATCCAGAGGTTGTCCTTGAGAAATAGATGTATGAGTGTTGCCAGCATTGCTGCAGAGGTTGAAGAGGTGGGGGGGGGTCAGCCTGTCAGTGCTCAGACCATACATCGCACGCTGCATCAAATTGGTCTGCGTGGCTGTTGTCCCAGAAGGAAGCCTCTTCTAAAGATGATGCACAAGACAGCCCGCAAACAGTTTGCTGAAGACAAGCAGACTAAGAACATGGATTACTGGAACCATGTCCTGTGGTCTGATGAGACCGAGATAAACATATTTGGTTCAGATGGTGTCAAGCGTGTGTGGCGGCAACCAGGTGAGGAGTACAAAGACAAATGTGTCATGCATACAGTCAAGCATGGTGGTGGGAGTGTCATGGTCTGGGGCTGCATGAGTGCTGCCGGCACTGGGGAGCTAGAGTTTATTGAGGGAACTATGAATACCAACATGTACTGTGGCATACTGAAGCCAAGCATGATTTTCTCCCTTTGTAGACTGGGCCGCAGGGCAATATTCCAACATGATAATGACTCCAAACACACCTCCAAGACAACCACTGCCTTGCTAAAGAAGCTGAGGGTAAAGGGGATGGACTGGCCAAGCATGTCTCCAGACCTAAACCCTATTGAGCATCTGTGGGGCATCCTCAAACGGAAAATGGAGGAGCGCAAGGTCTCTAACATACACCAGCTCTGTGATGTCATCATGGAGAAGTGGAAGAGGACTCAAGTGTCAACCTGTGAAGTGCTGATGAACTCCATGCCCAAGAGGGTTCAGGAAGTGTTGTAAAATAATGGTGGCCACACAAAATATTGACACTTTGGGCCCAATTTGGACATTTTCACTTAGAGGTGTACTCACTCTTGCTGCCAGCAGTTTAGACATTAATGTCTGTGTGTTGAGTTCTTTTGAGGGGACAGCAAATTTACACTGTTATACAAGCTGTACACACACTACTTTACATTGTAGCAAAGTGTAACTTCTTCAGTTTTGTCACATGAAAAGATATAATAAAATATTTACAAAAATGTGAGGGTTGTACTCACTTTTGTGAGATACTGTATATATTGTAAGATAAGTAGGCTGGTTTTGGCAATGGTAATCCACGCATGAGATGGGGACACCCAGGAACAATCCAAGCAGAAGGGCTTTGTACAGAAAGTTCATAGCGTAAAACAGCCTATCTAAGCTGCTAATTAAACTAACCAAACTCAGGTCATTTTCTAACTAACAGGGTGTTCCCTAATAGACAGCATCCATGCTTCCATAGTGTTCTGTCAGCAGTCAGCCTTTTCACACAGCAGCAGGCTCCTACGCCAGTGAGAGAAAGCCCTTAGCAAAAAAAATCCCCCAAAAAACTATATATATATATACATACACACACAGCATTAACATAATTGCAATATCCACAAGTTTTGATATCTTTTCATAATATGCCTCCAATGCGTAATTTAGAAGATATGTAACTAAAAATAGGTAGACTGGCAATTATTAGCCCATAGCATGTCTTGTATTAACAGGGTTCCTAAAAAAAAAGGACTCTATCATTTTGAGGTTATACACATACAAAAAATTATTTATTTTCACTAGAGCATTGGTGATAAAACTCAACCCTATTTGGAGTTAAGCTCATTAATTTTCCATTACAGTTCAGACTAATTAGACACCTCAAGTTTTGCAATACTTGATATTTAAAAATAAAAGTTCAAAGTCTGTTATCATTTTATGTGGGTTGCCATGTCGGTAACCCTGCATAATTGACATTTAATGCTGATTGCCTCAAGATTAATGAGGTGTGTCCAAAAAATAAAGGTTGAGTGAGCATGACTAAATCTTTGTTACCAAAAGCCAGTGGATGTACAAAATTATGATTCAAATATTGCTGTGTATATAAGTATGGCTAGATGTTCATCCATAAAAATAAATCATCAATTAAAATGCTTTACTTTCTATTATGAAATATAAAGTGGATTTAAAAAACAGGTTTGGAATGTTAAAAAGATGTACTATATGTCCTATAAGCCAAAACTGGACTATTTATGTCTGTAAACGATGCATTTAAAAGATCTGTAAACTTTAGGTAAAGCTTAAAGGGCAGATTAAATTACATCTTCTTTTTTGCAGAACATTGAATAGACCTTATCCAGTCCAGTTCCCTTTGAAGAATAACAATACATGGTAGACTGCAGTTCTTTTATTGAACATCACTGGTTTTTATAAAATGTAATGATGAAATACCCACTTTCCCCAGAAGATTCAAGCAAAGATGCAAAGAAATTCTGAGCTTTATTTATTTGTAGTGCACCCCCTAAGGAGCCATTGGTGAACTGGCTCCTTTTTCCCCAATTAGAGCACACACAGACAGACACACAACACCTTCTTCACTCTTCCACTGGCTCAAATGAAACAGTCTAGGGATGTCTTTCCTTTTTAGGGCTTTATTATACCGTTGACCTTGGATAGGGTGAAAAAGGCATGGGACACTCCCCCCCCCCCCCAAAAAAAAAAAAAAAAAAAACGCTTAGAGGACTCCTTTTCTACCTTGCTTCAGTGAGGGAGACACAGACTAACACCACCATAAGACAGCTGGATACTATTCCCACAACTTCCACCTGGTACTCTCCAGTAAGCTTCTACAGACCCAAACAGACTCTGTCAGGATGCTCACAAAGACCCGACATGACTTCCAGTATCTTTAATGATCGCACAAATGCATTCTGGCGCCCACCAATGTGCACTGTCGCTCAGGTGCGTGTGCGGATGTGCACTGGCACACAGGTGCATGCACGAATGCACACTGACGAATGGTTAGCCTGGACTGGCACCAAGCGGCCTTAAAAAGGGAGCCAGCTCTTCTCTGTGATTGCTGGGTGATCTTCGGCTCTCCAGTGCGTTTGTTTCTGTGATACCCTTGCATCTGTGAATACCCGTTACTGACTCGGCTTGTCCCTGGACCTCTCTTCTGTCTGCCTTCTGATCTGACTTCAGCTTGTTAAATGAACTGTCTTATCCTGCTGTTCTGTGTTTGACCTTGGCTGCCCTCCTGACCATGCTTGCTCTTGTCCACACCCAGTACCTGACCCTGGCTTTGAACTGGATTTTTTCCTCTTTCCTGACTCCTGTTATTCCTGAATCCTGCTACTTCTCACAGGCACGACCTGTATACAGACACTATTCTGGACATCTCGTCTGACAACACTCCAGTCAGAACTCCCCTGAAAGCTTTTCCAGCAGTCGACCCCTGCTTCTTTGAGTCTGATGCTCTTGTTCCACCTTCAGGGGAGTCTGGAACTTAGCCACAAGGGAAGCCCTCTCTCCATTGGCCTCCAGCACCAGGTACATAATAGACTCCATGACTAGGCTTTTGGAGCATGCCCCCCAGCTAAAGCATCAGCTGGGACCTCAATGTCTTCTAGATGGTACCCCACAGTATACCGACCTCAGGGGCAGAGCCCCTGCACAGGGGTCTCCTCCAGCAGGACTGGATCTTCTAGAATACAGGGGGAAGTAATAATAGCAGCAGCTTGTGAGACACCGAGCAAACCAGAATAATCAACCCCTGTTCCACTGACTACAGAGGAGCCAGACTAAATTTAGTTAGCAGCCTGCAGTGCACTAATCTAAGAGGGTGCTACACATTTGTAACAAACATTTTAAAAGTGGGACCTGGTGTTTGCAAATATGTGCAAATGAGGTGGTTACTTTTTTAAAGCTGAACTTTTTTTTTTATTTGCTATGTAAAATAAATTACATCTAATGATGAATGTGTAGATGCTGCTGTGCTAGGTAAAACTATTATCCAAGAAACCCCTGCTTTTCGTTATTTATTCACGGAAAAATGAATATGAAAAAAGAATAGACAATTTGTGAATGGACGTGTTAAAGTGCTGGATATTTAGTGCTTACACACCGAACACAGCAGCATGAACACATGGGGTATCCATCATTAATGGTAATTTATTTTTACATGGCAAATGCCAAAAAAATGTTTTCCCATAGTTCAGCTTTGAAGTTGATGTACAACCAAAATTTCATATAATCTTTAACATACTAATGTACATATAAAAGTAAACTTAAATGTTTAAAATTCTGCAACTTTCAGAAAAATAATGCCTTGCAATCCTGCCATGAATGTCCTTATTCAGGCATTTTCTGTTATGGGGTGACATTGCTCTTTTAGTAAAAAAAAAAACAAGAAAAAAAAAAAGCTAATGCACACCCAAATCACAACATCAGTGCATAAAGAGTTAAGTACATACATAAGGGAGATTAGGTTTCCTCAAAAAAAAGACCCAGAATAATACACTTTAAATAAATAGCAGGCAGGACTTCAGAAAGCTAACTTATCAAGTTTCATATACAGGGCCAGATCTAGCCTTACTTTCTTTTCATCAGAGTTCATAGTCACAGCGCAGCCAGCAGCTACATGGGAAGACTGGAAAGTGAAAAACTGGCAGTAAGTCTAGAGCAGGGAGTTCAATTCTCCTTCTCTGAATGATGGGGCTCGGAGCAAGCATGCAGAATGATTGCTAGGATGCCAGGCAGTCCTAACAACCAACCACAGTTGTTTGCTGTGTACACAAATGGATGCAGCTAGCGCTGACAGCAGAGGGCAGTAGCAGTAGGTGGAACCTGTGTTTTAGAACAGAAACACAAGATATGTCTTGGCTTTGGGGCATGTGGCGCAAGTGAAATGTGGGGGGGGGGGGTGGAGTCCACCCCAGCACCCCCCTAGATCCAGCCATGTTCATAAATTTATGAAAGGAAACATCATATAAAGACATAATAACAACATATTGTTGTACATGCACAAGATCTCCCCACAGTTCCTCTATTTAGATAAAAAAATAAACTTTCAGCTACAAACATCATATACATTTTCATTAGAACAGGGAAGAGATTCAGGCAAAAAATACAGCAATCAACAAGTATCAATATACTGTACATGGATAGATACCAGAAATTAATCTCCATTTAGCATACAGAAACTCAGGAATAGATGGAGGTGGGAATCACAGTGTTTCAGAGTAAAAACCCCTTTCCCAAGTGAGATTGGTCTGACAATGCTCTTTCCCGTCTCCCAATTGCTCCTCTGCTTGGTCACCCTTTCTCATGCTATCTGCCAAATCTGAGAACTGGGGAATTTATTTTACATTAGTTTGATGGGTCTTCCTTGCATGCTACTACAAAGGGGGTTTGGAAGTAAACAGGAAGTATTCAATGCCCCTGAAAATATTCAAACTGATTATTTTACTGTGAATCTTCATACTATTATGTACCTTAAAGAAGGTGGTTATGACAGGATGATGCTTGCAGCTATAGGCATCATCCCGATATTGTGTTTTATAGGAGGCAATCAACTTCAATCTGCTCGCATGTAAAAGCCATCCTAATGGCTAATTAGCTGTTGGATGGCTTTTACAGGAGGCAGGAGGGGTCAGTCTCCCTTCCACCGCCTGCTGGTGCCTCTTCAGGCTCTACCGCCCCACTGGCGAGCCACACACATATGTAATTGGCGATCACACCACACATGTGAGATATTGCCGTGAATGTCAGAGCGAGAGCAATAATTGTAGCACCTCCTCTGTAACTCTAAACTGGTAACCTGTAAAGGCTTTTAAAGGGTAGCCTGTGGAGATTTTTAAATACCGTAGTTTGTCGCCATTCCACTAGCGTGCACAATTTTAAAGCGTGATATGTTAGGTATCTATTTACTCGGTGTAATACCTTCCTTTATATTTTACCAAAAAATTGGGTATTATAATGTGCTTGTTTGCATAAAAATTCATGTGTTTTTTTTTTTTAAAAACCGCTGCACAATACCATGTGACATAAAAAAAATTGCAAAACCCACCATTTTATTCTGTAGGGTATCTGCTAATATATATATATATATATATATTATATCAATAGGATGGATATCTTTGATTATAGGGACAGTAGAGTGGTCAACACTGATGGTGTGTTTGAAGTATCCAAGGACAACAATGGTGATTTAGGTGGTCTGTTCACTAGACTCTCTCTGAAACCCACACGCAGTGGGATATAACTTTTTTAGAGACTTATTTTAAAAAATACCATGGTACCCCGGAGTTTAAGGTGGGAAGTTTGTCCTCAGAGGGGTGAGGTTGAACTTGATGAGTGGTACAAATATTTTTATGAAGCATGTGTTAACTTTTTGAAATTTGTGGTAGAGAGAAAAAGTAATTGTCAGAAACCATGAATCAGACTGAGACAGAAGTACAGTTAAATCTCACTTGTTTAATAACAATAAAAAAAGCTAAACAGAGTAAACGTAGTCAAAACATAGCCAGAGTTCAGGAACCGGAATGGATAGCAGACAAGCCATAACATCAGGGAGCCAGAGATGAGCGTAGTAGAACATCAAGCAAGATCTGGAGCCATAAGGAATGTCAGCCAAGCAAGTCTTTAACAGGAACACAGGAGAGCATCTCTAGAGATGTGACCAAGGCGAAGGCAGAGATCATCTGGGCTGGATGGCTTAAGTAGGCAGGACTGACCAGCAGGATATCATTAACAGGTGAGTCACTGTGGGGAGATAGGAGCTGGCAATTAGCCGACAGCTGAGGGGTCAGCTCAGAGAAGGAAGGGCTGAGCCCAGCCCTGACAGTCCCCCCTCCTCAACGACCCCTCCCTCTTGGAGGACGACCAGGCTTGAGGGGAAAACATCTATGGAAATCACGGAGGAGGACAGAGGCATGTATGGCTGAGGATGAGACCCAAGAGCGTTCCTCCGGACCGTGCTCTTTCCAATGGACCAGGTACTATATGCGTCCACGGAACCTATAGGAGTCAACAAGGGACTGTACTTCATACTCCTCATGGTTCTCAACCTGTACAGGGTGAGGACAAGGCACCGAGGTGGTAAAGCGGTCGCAGAACAAAGGTTTTAATAAGGAGACATAAAATACATTTGAGATACACATATTAGAATGAAGGTCTAATGCGTAAGCCACTGGGTTAATCCTGTGAAGAATACGGAAAGGCCCAATAAACTGAGGCGCGAACTTTAGATAGGGAACACGAAGTTGAAGGTTGCGAAATGACAGCCAGACTCTGCCCCCAACCTGGTAGGAAGGCGCAGGCAAGCGTCTGCGGTCAGCATGGAGTCTGTACCTATCATTAGCATGCCGCAAAGCCTAGTGGACTTGAGCCCAAGTGGAACGAAGACCACGGAGATGCTTCCCTAATGCAGGAAAAAATGAGTCAGGCAACATGGAAGGTTGGAAACCATAGTTCGCCATAAACGGGGACAAACGGCAAGCAAAATTCAAGGCACTATGTGAGCAAACTCCGCCCACGGTAAGAGGTCTGACCAGTTGTTATGATGGTCAGAAATATAGCAACGTAGGAATTGATTGGCTTGTTCTGCGGCCCCATTAGACTACGGGTGATACGCAGAGGAGAAAGCAAGCTGAATTCCCAACTGTGCACAAAAAGCTCGCCAGAGCTGGGACACAAACTGACTACCCCTGTCCAAGACAATCACCTTGGGTAGCCCATGTAAGCGAAAGATCTCCCAAGCAAAAATGGAAGCCAGTTCCTAAGAAGTGGGCAACTTCTTAAGTGGAATACAATGAGACATTTTCGAGAACCGGTCAACCACCAAAGGATAACTGTGTTGTCCTGGGAGTTGAGTAACTCCACAATGAAATCCATGGACAGGTGGGTCCAGGGCCTTGGGTATGGGTTGTAGGAGGTCCACTGGAAGGTGTCGTGGAGTCTTACTCTGAGCACACACGGAACAGGCAGCTACGAAGGCAGTTACATCAGCACGTAGACTAGGCCACCAGAATTGCTGGGAAATGGCCCAAAAGAGTTGATTCTTCCCGGGGTGGCTTGGGAGAATGGTAGGTCCGGAGCACAGCAGTATGGAGACTCTCTGGGACAAACCAGCAGTCACAAGTTTTCTCAGGAGGAGCATAAACCTGATCAGGAAGAATTTTGTCACCCAAAGGAGAAGTGAGACTGGTGTGAACCATAGCCAGAATACAATCAGGAGGAATCACAGGAACCGGAACCTACTCCATCTTGGAAGTGGAAGAAAATTGTCGTGACAAAGCGTCAGCCCTTACATTCTTAGTACCGGGTAGGAATGAGACAATGTAGTTGAAACTAGACAAGAAAAGAGCCCATCATGCCCTTCTGGGAGAGAGGCGTTTAGCCTCATACAAGAATGTGAGATTCTTATGATCAGTAAGAATGAGAACCTGCACAGTGGTACCTTCAAGGTGATGTCTCCATTCTTTCAGGGCTAGAATGATCATAACAGCTCTCTGTCATCAATCTTGTAATTGCACTCCGCAGGTGACAATTTCTTGGAAAAGTAGCCACAAGGATGCATTGCGCTCTCAAAGGTAGGATGTTAAGACAGAAGGGTGCCAACTCCAGTCTTAGAAGCATTAACCTCAAGGATAAAAGGTAACATAGGATCAGGATGTGCAAACACAGTAGCAGAAACAAAGGCAACCTTGAGACTCTCAAAGGCCTTAATGGACTCTGGAGACCAGCACTGTCGGTTACCATCCTTTCTGGTAATATCAGTCAGGGGCTTGACCAGAGACGAGAAGTTAGGAATAAACTTCCGATAATAGTTGACAAAGCCAAGAAAACGCTGCAGAGGATGAAAACCCACGGATCAGGGCCACTGTAGGACTGCTGAAAGTTTCTCTGGGTCCATCGAAAAACCAGCAGTGGAAATGAAATAACCCAGGAATTTAACCTGTTCACGGTGGAATTCGCACTTCTCCAATTTACAATAGAGATTGTTCTCTCTCAGTTTCTGAAGCACACGACAGACATCTGTGTGGTGGCTCTCCAGGGACTTGGAAAATATGAGGATATCGTCGAGATAAATCACCACACATAACTGCAACAAATCTCGGAGGACATTGTTAATAAATTCCTGGAAAACTGCCGGGACATTACAAAGACCAAAAGGCATTACGAGGTACTCATAATGGCCTGTTCTGGTATTAAAAGTTTTCCACTCGTCGCCCTCCTTAATCCTCATGAGATTGTATGCCCCTCTCAAATCAAGCTTTGTGAAAACCGTTGCTCCCTCGAGGCGGTCCAATAACTCCGTAATCATTAGAATCGGATAAGCATTCTTAATCGTGGAACGATTGAGACCCCTATAATTAATACAAGGTCTCAGTTCACCACTCTTCTTCTTCACAAAGAAGAAACCAGCACCAGCAGGACACGAAGATTTGTGGATGAAACCTTGACAAAGTGCGTCTGCAACATACTCCTCCATGGCCTTATCCTCCAAGACCGACAAAGGGTAAACCCGGCCACGAGGGGGTATGGCACCAGGTTGAAGGTCAATTGTGCAATCATACGACCGGTGTGGAGGCAAACTACCGGCTTGACCTTTGTCAAAGACATCGCTAAAATTGCGGTACTCCTCCAGCAGGGAGGAGAGTGAAGAAGTGCACAGGACCTTGGCTACCTTCTGGAAGCATGTCTTACTGCATTGTGGCGACCAGGAGAGAACCTCAGCATGGAGCTAATCAAAAGAGGGGTTGTGCCTCTGTAACCAAGGATAACCAATAACCAAAGGAAACTTAGGTGAGGAAATAACTTGGAATTGGATTATCTCATGGTGAATAGCCCCTAGGGCCATGGACAACGGAACAGTCTCATGAGTCACATGGGCAGGCTGTAGAGGTCTCCCGCCAAGTCCCTCAATGGCAAATCGAGTGTCACGCAGCTGCAGCGGAATCGAGTGCTTTCAATACAAAGGCAGCATCAATGAACAGGCCTGCAGCCTGTCAGAAACCATGAAAACAGACCGAGACAGAAGTGCAGTTAAATCACACTTGTTTAATAATAAAAGTAAAAGGAACAAACGTAGTCAAAACATAGCCAAAGTTCAGTAACCGGAATGGATGGTCCAAGCCAGAAGTCAGAGATCAAAGTAGTGGAACAGCAAGCAGGATCCTGAGTCAGAAGGGATGTCAGCAAAGCCAGTCTTTAAACAGGAATGCGGGAGATGTTTCTTGTGATGTTGACCAAGGTGAAGGCAGAGCTCCTCTGGACTGGAAGGCTTAAGTAGGCAGGACTGATGAGCAGGAAATCAACAACAGCTGAGTAACTGTGGAGAGAGATGGGAGCTGGCAATTAGCTGACAGCTGAGCGGCCAGCTCAGAGAAATAAGGGCTGAGCCCAGCCCTGACAGTACCCCCTCCTCAGGGGAGATGTCTCCATTCTTTCAGGGCTAAAATGATCGCCAACAGCTCTCTTTCACCAATCTCGTAATTGCACTCTGCAGCTGACAATTTCTTGGAAAAGTAGCCACAAGGATGCATAACGCTCTCAGAGGTAGGACGTTGAGACAGAAGGGCGCCAACACCAGTCTCAGAAGCATCAACCTCAAGGATAAATGGTAACATAGAATCAGGGTGTGCCAACACAGGAGCAGAAACAAAGGCAGCCTTGAGACTCAAAGGCCTTAATGGACTCCGGAGACCAACTCTGTGGGTTACCGTCCTTTCTGGTGATATCAGTCAGGGGCTTGACCAGAGATGAGAAGTTACGAATAAACTTCCGATAATAGTTGGCAAAGCCCAGGAAACGCTGCAGAGGATGTAAACCCACGGGTCGGGGCCAGTGTAGTACTGCCTACAGTTTCCCTGGGTCCATTGAAAAACCAGCAGTGGAAATGACATTCCAGGAATTTAACCTGTTCACGATGGAACTCGCACTTTTCCAGTTTACAATAGAGATTGTTCTCTTTCTGAAGCACATGACAGACATCTGTGTGGTGGCCCTCCAGGGACTTAGAATATATGAGGATATCATCGAGATAAACCACCACACATATCTGCAACAAATCTTGGAGGATATCGTTATTAAATTCCTGGAAAACTGCTGGGGCGTTACAAAGGCCAAAAGGCATTAAGAGGTACTCATAATGGCTTGTTCTGGTATTAAATATGGTTTTCCACTTGACACCCTGCTTAATCCTGACGAGATTGTATGCCCCTCTCAAATCAAGCTTCATGAAAAACATTGCTCCCTTGAGGCGGTCAAATAACTCTGTAATCAATGGAATCAGATAGGCATTCTTAATCGTGAAACTATTGAGACCCCTATAATCAATACAAGGTCTCAATTCGCCACTCTTCTTCTTCACAAAGAAGAAACCAGCACCAGCAGGAGATGAGGATTTGTGGATGAAACCTTGAGAAAGTGCATCTGCAACATACTTCTCCATGGCCTTATCCTCCAAGACCGACAATGGGTAAACCCACGAGGGGGTATTGCACCAGGCTGAAGGTGAATTGCACAATCATACGGCAGGTATGGAGGCAAACTACTGGCTTGACCTTTGTCAAAGACATGGCTAAAATCGCGGTACTCCTCCAGGAGGGAGGAGAGAGAAGAAGTGCACAGGACCTTGGCTACGTTCTGGAAGCATGTCTCACTGCATTGTGGTGACCAGGAGAGAACCTCAGTACGGAGCCAATCAAAAGAGGGGTTGTGCCTCTGTAACCAAGGATAACCAATAACCAGCGTAAACTTAGGTGAGGAAATAACTTGGAATTGGATTATCTCATGGTGAAAAGCCCCTACAGCCATGGACTACTGAACCATCTCATGAGTCACATGGGCAGGCTGTAGAGGTCTCCCGTCAAGAGCCTCAATGGAAAGTGGAGTGTCACGCAGCTGCAGCGGAATCGAGTGCTTCGAAACAAAGGCAGCATCAATGAACAGGCCTGCAGCCCCAGAGTCGATTAGAGCCTGTATCTTGATGGACGACCCAACCCAAGAAAGGGTGACCGAAACCAGGGGCTTATACTTCTGGATAACTGGGGATGAAACAACGCCACCTAAGGCCTGTTCGTGACAGGACCTCAAGGTTCGGGCGTTCCCTGGACGGGTAGGACAAGACTTCAAAAAGTGACCTGCCAGGCCACAATAAAGGCACAATCTCTCCCTCCTCCTAAAGGTTCTCTCATCCGCAGAGAGACGCATGACACCCAAGTACATGGGTTCACCTTCACTGCCTGACTCGGTACCAGGAGGCATGGGAGGTGAGGGAGGCATGGGTGGGACTGCAAAGCTCTGAGACAAATGTAGAGGAGGCTTCTGCAAGCACTCCTTAAAAGAGAGTCTTTCTCTGAGTCTGGAGTCAATGAGGTCACGGGTAGGACAAGACTTCAAAAAGTGACCTGCCAGGCCCCAATAAAGGCACAATCTCTCCCTCCTCCTAAAGGTTCTCTCATCCGCAGAGAGACGCGTGACACCCAAGTGCATGGGTTCACCTTCACTGCCTGACTCGGTACCAGGAGGCATGGAGGTGAGGGAGACATGGGTGGGACTGCAAAGCACTGAGACAAATGTAGAGGAGGCTTCTGCAAGCACTCCTTAAAAGAGAGTCTTTCTCTGAGTCTGGAGTCAATGATGAAACGTGATCAACTTCTCCAGCTCAGTGGGTATATCTCGGGCTGCTATCTCATCCTTGATGATATCTGAGAGACCATGAGAAAAAGCAGCCACGAGGGCCTCATTGTTCCACGCAAACTCTGCTGCCAGAGCACAGAATTAAATTGCGTAGTCGGCAACAGTTCTCGTACTCTGTTCGATGGACATGAGGCACTTGGCAGCAGAAGCGGAGCATGCGCGAACGTCAAATACCCATTTAAACGAAGCCACAAACTCAGGGTAACTCATGGCAACAAGTTTTTGCATCTTCCATAGAGGGTTTGCCCAAGCCAAGGCTCTCTCAGAAAGCAAAGATATAACGAAACCTACTTTGCTTCTGTCTGTGGGAAACGTCTGGGGCAGCATCTCAAAGTATACCTCAACCTGGTTGAGAAACCCTCTGCATTGGACTGGATCTCCCCCAAATCGCTGGGGAAGCAGAGCGGAACCAGACATACCTCTTATAGAGGTAATACTCGAGGCGGGTGCCTGCACAGAGACTGGAGCAGCAGCAGGGCTGGCCTGCAAAATAAATTGTATCAGGGCGGCCACAGTGGGAGATTCAAGGTGAGCTGTGTGACTCAGGAGCATTTGTAACGCCATGGCAAACTGATCCATGCCGTGATCCAGTAACCAAAATGGACAGTCACCCAAGACACAAGTCAGCGATCAAAGTAGTATAACAGAAAGCAGGATCTGGAGCCAGAAGGGATGGGGCTGTCAGGGCTGGGCTCAGCCCTTCCTTTTCTGAGCTGGCCGCTCAGCTTTCAGCTAATTGCCAGCTCCCATCTCTCTCCACAGTTACTCAGCTGTTGTTGATATCCTGCTCGTCAGTCCTGCCTACTTAAGCCGTCCAGTCCAGAGGAGCTCTGCCTTCGCCTTGGTCAACAGCCCCAGAGTCGATTAGAGCCTGTATCTTGACGGACGACTCATCTTAAGAAACGGTAACCGAAACCAGAGGCTTATCCTTCTGGATAACTGGGAACGAAACAATGCCACCTAAGGTCTGTCCGTAACAGGACCTCAAAGTTCGGGCTTTCCCTGGACGGGTAGGAGAAGACTTCAAAAAGTGAGCTGCCTGGCCACAATAAAGGCACTATCTTTCCCTCCTCCTAAGGGTTCTCTCATCTGCAGAGAGACATGTGAAGCCCAAGTGCATGGTTTCATCTTCACTGATCGACTCAGTACCAGAAGGCATGGGAGGTGAGGGAGGCAAGGATAGGACTGCAAAGCTCGGAGACAAATATACAGATGGCTTCTGCAAGCGCTGCTTAAAAGAGAGTCTTTCTCTGAGTCAATGAGGATGGCAAACGTGATCAACTTCTCCAGCTCAGTGGGTATATCTCAGGCTGCTATCTCATCCTTGATGGTATCCGCCCATAATGCAGCCTCACCACCAGTGCTCATTATGAAGCCTCATCACCAGTGCCCATAATGCAGCCTCCCCACCAGTGCCCATGATGCAGCCTCATCACCAGTGCCCATAATGCAGCCTCACCACCAGTGCCCATAATGCAGCCTCCCCACCAGTGCCCATTTTGCAGCCTTACCACCAGTGCCCATAATGCAACCTCACCACCAGTGCCCATAATGCAGCCTCACCACCAGTGCTCATATTGCAGCCTCACCACCAGTGCCCATAATGCAGCCTTACCACCAGTGTCCATAATACAGCCTTACCACCAGTGCCCCTCAATGCAACCTTACCACCAGTGCCCACAATGCAGCCTTACCATCAGTGTCCATAATGCAGCCTGAATGGCCTGGGCAAACCCTCTATGGGAGATGCAAAAACCTGTTGTCTTGAGTTACCCTGAGTTTGTGGCTTTGTTTAACCTCCCTGGCGGTATGATTATTTCAGATTTTAGGTGCTGAAAGCAGTACCATTATTTTTGCATGGAAATGTGGCGTTTTATATTGTAGGCCTGTAATTCTTAGGAATAACTCACTGAAATCTGTCCAAACAAGAGTCCAGTAGACATCCTGGGTATGATAAAGTTTGAAACACAAAATCATAAATTATAATATAATAAATAACTATAAATAATAACAAATAATAATATAATAGTAATAATACTTTTTATTCAATAAATTTTAGTAAATAATATAAATCAAAAACACTGACATTTTTTTTGTCCAAACAAGAGTGCAATATTAGTAGTCATATTGCTTTTAGTAAACATCTCGGGTATGGTAAATTTTAAAACAGGGTACAGCGCAAAGTCCGACGTCACAGTCAGGACAGTAGAACCGTGTTTCTTTTCTGACTTTCCTTCCTGTGTCAGCACGTTTAGAGCAGCAAACCACACACATCCTTGTGGGTGCTGCCTTCTTTTCTGTTGGTGGAATGTGGTCCACAAAGTGTCGACCTGTCAGACGTTCCGGGTTCACAACGCCAACAGCACGACGTCCAGATCGATTTACAGTGGTTGGTGTTTGGTGCTTCAGAAATATGAGTTCTGCAACTTTCCAAACGAAGTCTGCATGAATCACAGGCCTGTCACTCTTTTTTTTTAGAAGAATGAAAGCGTTCCACAGGCACTGTTCAAGAAGATGCCTGAAGATTTTTTTATAATATTTTTTTTGTTGCTTTCTCATAGCAGGGTAAAAAGTCATGGCCTGGTCAGCTCTGTCAACACCTCCCATTGTGTTGTTGTAGTCCATTACGAGTTGAGGTTTCATAACATCTTTTCCAACTTTTGTACGTACCATGACAGTAGAGGTGTTGTGAATGGTACTCATTAGGCACACATCTTTTTTATCTCGCCATCTTAGTGCCATCATTTTGCCTTTTTGCCAGGCAACTATTTCTCCTGCAGTGAGCTTTTTTTTGGCAAAGGTTGGCGGCATGTCACGCCGGTTAGCTCTAACAGTCCCGTAAGCATCTGCCTTGTGTTGTAGAAGGAACTCATAGAGTTCTGGAGAAGTATAAAAATTATCTGTGGTTACACAGTACCCCTGATTCAACAATGGCTCAATCAAAGTGAGAACAGAAGCGGTTGCCATTCCATATTGACTGAATCTGTCGTTGAATTTCGTCCCTTTCCCGGTGTAAAGGACCGAATTCCATATATAACCAGTGCTGGCTTCACAGAGCATAAATGATTTTATGCCGAATCGCGCTCTCTTAGACGCGATGTACTGTATCCAGCTAAGTCTTCCTTTGTAGGCCATAAGACTTTCGTCGATACTGACGTCTCTGTCTGGTATATAGGTCTGCTGGAAATTTTTCTGAATAATTTGATATAAGTCCCAAATTTTTTTCAGTTTTGGAGCTGGATGTGAAGTCTCATCAAATTCGTCATTATTTTGAAAATGCAGATATTTCATTATGAGTGAAAATTTATATTCCGACATTATGGTGCCAAAAAAAGGAGTGGCTAATATTTTGTTGGTTGTCCAGTATCACTTTTGCAGGGGTTTCCCCACCACTCCCTGGAGAATAATTAGGCCCAGAAACTTCCAGATGTCCTCCTTGGTCACTGGTTCCCATTTTCTGCTCCTTGAAAACCTCTGCGGTATAGCAGCTTGTTGTTCCTGGTACCGATTGGTCTCTGTAACAATTATTTCTATGACCTCATCAGTCAAAAAGAGTTGGAGGTATCCCAAGGGGCTGTCATCTTCAACCTCCACTTTTATACCAGGCGCTCCGGTAAACGGGAATCTTGGGGGTGCTGTGTGCTCCGTACCGCAATCAATCGAGCACCAAGTCCGCACATCGCTGGGCAAAGTCGCAGGATCATAGCTGAAATTCCGTGCCTGATGACGAACTTCCCCATGATTCGCTATCACTCACATCTGCAAGCGATTCTGTCTCGCTGTCGCTGTTTTCCAGCAGGTCATATGTCGCTTTTGATGTTGAAGCGCGCTTTTTGGATGCCATGGTCGCTCTGCAGTTTCCAGACACAAAGTACAGTAAAACTGCAGGCAGGGGCACTGGACAAAGCACTGGGGGGCAATCTGAGGTCAATTTTTTAATATTTATTATATTTTGTATAGGATTACAATGTGTCAGTGTGTTTGTGCTTTACACATTTTGAATTTGCCGCCGGTTCCACCCCCTGCGTCGCTACGCTCGCAGGGAACGGAAGCCAGGGCACACAGTGGATCGGGCGGAAGATCCGGCCGCCGAACACAGCGGGAGAACATCGCGGGATCCCGGAGACAAGGTGAGTCGCGTCTTCCAGGATCCAGCGATGCGATCCCGAGTCTGGCTCGGGGTTACCGCTTTTGGTACTAAAATCTCACCCCGAGCCAGAATCGGGAATACTGCCAGGGGGGTTAAAAGGGTATTTGACGTTCCCACATGCTTCGCTTCTGCTGCCAAGTGCCTTATGTCCATCATGTCTATCTATATACTATCTCTTTCTCTCTCTCTCTATATATATATATATATAGATCTATATATATATATATATATATAGATCTATATATATATATATATATATAGATATAGATATATATATATATCTATATATAGATATATATATATCTATATATAGATATATATCTATATATAGATATCTATATATAGATATCTATATATATATATCTATATATATAGATATATAGATATCTATATATATAGATATCTATATATCTATATATATAGATATATATATATAATGTTTGGGGTTCTAAAAATACAGATTTTTACTTTTAAACAAAATGTACCCAGCCCTAAGAAAATTATCTGTGGAATCATGTTACTGGTCTAAAGACTGAAAAATGTTGACCTACATTATTTGGATGTTCCACAATAATGTCAAACTAGGACCGCAATGTATGGATTAAACTTTATTTGATAAATAAATTAAGGGATTATAATTTGTTTGTGCATTAAAGTGGAGTTCCACCCACTTTTACAACCCTTCAGCATCCCTCACTAAACTGTGCACTGTAAACGAATTGGATATTTAAAAAAAAAAATTCTCAGCACCTACTGTATATCTGCTGTATTCATTTTTCACTTCCTCCTCCCTGGCCGTGGCCCATCGCATCATTTCCTGTTTGCAATGCCTTCTGGGAAGGGGCGGCAACTTCCTCTGACACTGCTGTTGCTATGGAAACCTGACCTGAAACCTATTACACTGCTTGTGCTGCACTGAGCATGTGCGAGATCTGCAAGGATGAGATGCAGGAAGAAATACAGTCTGGCTTCAGATGCTCACACTTAAGATGGCCACGGCCTGCTGTAAGTTTATAAAATAACAAACTACTGCTATAAACTAACAAAACAAACCTTAGTTTACAGACTAACTTTACTAGAATACATTAAGCTTGTGTATTATGGGGGTATTTTTATTTTAAAAATATAATTTCGTCCGGAACACCACTTTAACATCCATGCGCACAATTAGACCTGTGATGCAAACAAACTGTATTATTTAGTCCCTGATCTGGTTCATTTTCTTTAGTTGATGTACCATTGATACTAATGATATAACATTGATATCAACATTGAATACAATACCTTATTTTACATGTACCATACTTCACATATAGTAACAATATACATATACTTACTGAAGTGTGCATTGGGAGAAAAGATCATTGAAAGGAAGTTTAGAATGTATCAGTTAAAATGAATTTGTGTGAAGGCCCTGTAGCATTTAGGAAGCCAACTGTGCATCAGATGGATTGTAGGAGGTTTGTGAAAATCAGTATTTGTCAACTGAGTTCCTTTCAAAGTGTTTGAAAATTGAAATCCAGATGGCATATCACACATTACTCGGGGTGAATAAATATACACTGCATATAGTTTTCTTTTCCTTTTCAGGACAATATCTTCCTAAATGTAATTTATTTTCTTCATCCTAAATTAATATTCTAATTAAAGTAGACATGTGAAATTGTGAGTTGTGGCACTCCTATTCTATGAGGCTGCATACAGTACTGGACTTTTTGGACTTTTTGGAGAGATGCCATAAGGCAGCCCTCAAAAATTCCACTCGCCTGCTCGCATTTTGCGAGTGGACTTTGAGAGCTGGCAAGCTATTGGCTGCCTGGGAGCAGGGGGGGGGGCGAGCACTGCCGGCAGCCTGGGTTGAATGGGAGTCCTTCTCCCAGTGATCGCGGAAGGGAAGAGAAAGGAGAGCTGCCTGGATTATCAGAGTGCAGATAGTCATTTCACATTGTCATGGTGGACACAGGCTGCATGGTGGGCAGAGGCTGCGTGGTGGGCAGAGACTGCATGGTGGACACAGGCTGCATGGTGGACACAGGCTGCATGGTGAGCAGAGGCTGCATGGTGGACAAAGGCTGCATGGTGGACACAGGCTGCATGGTGGGCAGAGGCTGCATAGTGGCCAGAGGCTGCATTGGTGGGCACAGGCTGCATTGGTGGGCACAGGCTGCATTGTTGGACACAGGCTGCATTGGTGGGCACAGATAAATTTGTTGTTAATATTTATTTTAATTTTAATTCTGAGTAAAACATTTAAGTGTCATTTCATTAGATAATTTATGAGGGCGTGTTAAGGGGCAGAATTAGGGGCGGGACAGGGGTGGGGTTGGGTGGGGCAACTGGTGGCAAGTAACCCTTGAGGCCTGGCTAGTAGCTCAGGACTTGAAATTTTGAGCCCTGCCATAAAGGTATCAGTTCCCTAGCATGCAAAGGGGATATACATAGTGTATTTCCAAGGAATGCATATGCCATGTTATTAATATAGTGTTTGCCATAACATTTAGCTCAACATCAGGCATCATGCTTTTGATTTTTCTCATATTTTGCACATTATCATACTTCACATGTAGGGTGCCCTATTCATTTCAGTGTGCTGCCCTATGCAAGAAAAACGTGGTAAAGAAACTCATGCATCATTTTGAGCTTTGAGATTGTTTGAACATTTGTCCATGCATGGGGCATTTGTGGGGGGCATTACAAGGAATGGCATTGCAAGCAACGTGTTTGTTGAGCGTTTCCTGAATATGCGCAAAATCACAGGATTTTCACAGGCATTCAGACACTACACTAATGTGAATTTGGGCTAAAATTGTCAGTTAAGCACACAGTTTTAAACAGCTTAAAGTGCTTACACTTGAAGCCTAGAAGGCTGTCAAGATTCTGCTCCCTATAGAACAGGGATCTCCAAACTTTTTAAACAAGGGGCCAGTTTACTGTCCATCAGACTTTAGATGGGCTGGATGTTGGTGTCAGTGGGAGGGATACTACCCCATCATTGGTGTCAGTGGGAAAAATAGTGCCCTATCATTGGTGTCAGTGGGAGGAATAGTACCCAATCATTGATAGTAGAAGGAATAGTAGCCCATCATTGGTGTCAGTAGGAAGAACAGTGTCCCATCATTGGTGTGAATAGGAACAATTGTACTAAATCATCAGAGTTGGTAGAAAAAATAGTGCCTCGCTATTGGTATCGCTAGGAAGCAGTGGAGACTGGTGCTCAATCTTCTCAGGGGGGGTGGCTCACACCCCACCCAGCCAGCCACCCCCCCACCCAACCAACCACCCCGACCCCTAATTGCTTGATCGATTGCCGCTTTGCTCGCCCGTCGCCTGCCAGCCCCACACTTAACCCATCCATGTCGCAGCTTCAGTGGCTTCCCCCCTGCATCTCCTCCCGAGTCCTGGTGGTTGCTTCTCCTCCTGGCCAATCAGGACTCATGGCCAATCGGGTCTTAGGACTCAGGAAGAGAATATTAATTCACTAATGTCATACAACTGGGTGGGTTTAGGGTGCAGTGCTCTGCGCCGGAGCCCACCCTTTTTGAAGCCAATTAGCGCCTCAGGCTCCAATCATGTGCTTAAAAAACCTCCATGGAAATCCATGCATCTGATGCCCTGCATGTCGATTAGAGGCCGGACGCATGGATTAGGGGAGTAGTGCCCCTGTGCCCCGTATGAGCGGCTGCCACTGGTTGAAAGAATTTTACACCATCATTGGTGTGAGTAGGAAGAATGGTGCCCCATAGTTGGTGTCAGTGATAGGAATAGTGTTTCGTATCAGTGACAGGAGCAGTGCCCCAAGGGCCAGATGAAGGCAAGCAAAGGACCGCATCTGGCCCCCAGGCCACAGTTTGGAGACCACTGCTATAAAAGAAAAAGAGGAAATGCACTAGGGTTTCAGTGCCTTTGTTGTGAATTTTGAGAATTAATTTCTCCACAATGCCTATAGCTGCAGAGGTGAATGGTGAATGATGTTTTTAAGTGTTTTAGGCTGTTCAGAATACAGTGGGGATAATAATTATTTTAAACCCCTGCAGATTTTGTAAGTTTGCCCACTTACAAAGAAATGAAGGGTCTATAATTTTTAGCTAAGAAACGCTAATGATTTAAAGAAGATCTGTAAAGAAGAGTGGACCAAAATCCTTCCTAAGATGTGTGCAAACCTCGTCACCAACTACAAGAAACAACTTACTTCTGTGCTTGCCAAGAAGGGTTTCTCCGCCAAGTACAAGTCATGTTTTGCTTGGGAATCAAATACTTATTTTACTCACTGAACTGCAACTAAATTTATACCATTTACATCATGTGTTTTTTTTTTTCTGCATTTTTGGTTGATATTCTGTCTCTATCATTTGAAATACACCTATGATAAAAAATTAAAGACCCTTCATTTCTTTGTAAGTGGACAAACTTAAAAAATCTGCAGGTGGTCAAATAATTATTTTTCCCACTATATGTAAATACTTTAATATACATCTTACAATATATATATATATATATATATATATATATATATATATATATATATACAAAACTGGAAACAGTTTTACTTTAAAGTGATGCTGCAAAAACAAAAAAAATCCCAAAATTTTGATTTAAAAAAAAAATCAGTTTCCTTTTTAATCGCTTCCTGCCCAGCCTATAGACAAATGATGGCACAGTGGGAGCTTTCTGGTTCTGGGTGGATGTCATATGATGTCCTCCCAGTTGCATGCCTCGTGACATAGCAGATGACAGATCATTGCACCGGGCCGGTACCATGTGATTGCTGTGACCAATCACAGCGATCACAGCGATCACATGACATTGTACACAATGAATGACTTTCATTTATAGCCATTCATTGTATACTATTGTGATAATCTCTGTGATTGGTCACAGTGATCTCATGGTACAGACAGGGCCAGTCACAGTGATCACGTTAAATAGCTGTGGCCATTCACAGCTCTCACAACAGTACAACCTGTGAATGAATGAACACCATTCATAAAAATTATTGCTTATAACAGTGATCATCGAATAGTCTAAAACAAAGAATCCTGATCACCTCTCCAGAGTAGTGCAGTGTCACTATGGTAACACTGCACTGTTCTGGTCACAGTATGTAAATAAAAAAAGAAAAGAAATGTTAAAAAAATTTTAAAATCTTTTTTTTTTTTTTTTACTTACTGTCACCAGTTTGTATAATCATCACCACATGAGTCATATGATGACACTGTACTGCCCTGGTCACAGAAAAAAATGTGTGAAAAAAATCGTAATTTTACAAAAAAATGACAAAAAATTGAAACTGCCAAAAACTCACCATGCCTCTTATTAATCACTTTTGGGTGCCTGCTTCCAAAAAGGGGTATTTTTACTGTCCTGGCATTTAGGGACTTAAAGTGGTTGTTAATCCATCTTCACATCTTCATACCATCCCCTCTGTGTTCTAATCCTGTGTGCTCCTGTGTGAGTGATTTATATAAAAAAAAAACCTGCTATACCTCATTTCACAGCTCTTCTCAGCCCGCTGCATCTGACAGACGGGGAGATGAGAATGTCAGCCAATCATGTTATCGGAGCTGTGAAATGAGGTATAGCAGGCTTTTTTTTTTTATAAATCACTCACACAGGGGCACACGGAATTAGAACACAGAGGGCATGGTATGAAGATGTGAAAGTTATTTGAGCAGCAGTAGTTGCAGGGGTGGGCACTGTTATGAGCTGACAGGCAGGGAGGGAGGGGGGAGAGAGCACAGAGGAGACAGATAGCAGAGCTGCGGATGACGGAGGCACGTAAACTGACCACAGTGTCAGGGCTCAGCAGCCATGATACACTGTTGTCAGTTTACAAAGGGGAGGGTATAGCCAGACTGGCTCAGCCAGGTATTACAGGTGTTACAGGAGGTCAAATGACAGAGCACAAGCACTGTGCTTTAAAAAATGCGTTAAAGGAACAGGATACATATATATATATTTTTGGGTTAACAGACCCTTTAATACATTGGTAGGAAGATAGGCCATCAGTACATCAGGACTGATCATTTTTCAAATATACTGTATATCCCATAGTTTGTAGACTCTATAAGTTTATAACAGAAATTAAGAAAAAGGTGAGTTTTTTTCTCAAAATTTTCAGTATCATGTTGTTTATATAATAGAAACAATGTCATAGTAAAAAAAACCCAATAGTGATTAAATACTACCAAAAGACATGCATGGACGCATGCACACACACCCCACTGTCTACAGATTTTATCGACTGGCTCCTGTACATATACATCGGCATTTTAAAGATGGCTATGTCGGTGACGGCAGCAGCTGCTGCCACACCGAGGTACCCATCTTTTCAGGAGCTGGTAGTGTTTACGATAATGGTGGTCTCTGCAGTGGATTCGCTGCGAGATCACCGTTATTGGTGGCGGGAGAGGTGCCACCCCCCTCCCGCCGCTCTCCCGCGCCCTCCGCCGCTTACCTGAGCCGTTGGTAGCGGCGGAGGCGATCGGGACCTGTCATGTCTGTGGTATGGAGACAAGTGAGGGGAAGATGACCCCCACCCGTCTCTATATTATAGGAGGGAAGAAGCGACGTCATAAAGTCAGCTCCGCCCATACGTCTTAAAGGGCCATTTTTTTGTTGTCATTTTTTTGTCTGAGGACTTTTTGATCCCAGATCTCATATTTAAGAGGACCTGTCATGCTCTTTTCTATTACAAGGGATGTTAACATCCCTTTTAATAGGAATAAAAGTGATCCAATTTTTTTTTTTTTAAAACATAGAAAAAATAAATAAAATAAAGTAAAATAAATAAGAAAAAAACATTTTTAAAGCGCCCCGTCCCGACGAGCTTGTGCACAGAAGCGAACGCATATGTGAGTAGCGCCCTCATATGAAAACAGTGGTCAAACCACACATGTGAGGTATCGCCGCAATTGTTAGAGCGAGAGCAATAATTCTAGCCCTAGACCTCCTCTGTAACTCAAAACATGCAACCTGTAGAATTTTTTAAACGTTGTCTATGGAGATTTTTAAGGGTAAAAATTTGACGCCATTCCATCAGCGGGCGCAATTTTGAAGCGTGACATGTTGGGTATCAATTTACTTGACGTAACATTATCTTTCACAATATAAAAAAAAATTGGGCTAACTTTACTGTTGTCTTATTTTTTTTATTCAAAAAGGTGAATTATTTCCAAAAAAAGTGCGCTTGTAAGACGGCTGTGCAAATATGGTGCGAAAAAAAGTATTGCAATGACCGCCATTTTATTCTCTAGGGTGTTAGAAAAAGGGTGTTTCTGCTTTGGTGAAATTTTGCTGACAGTGAAATCAGTAATTTTTGCAGCAAAATCAGTTTAGTCAAAAATGTTCCACTGGTCCCTATTCACTATAGCACAGTGGGGGAGATTTACTAAAACTGGTGCACTTAGAATCTGCTGCACCTGTGCATGATAGCCAATCAGCTTCTAACTTCAGGTTGCTCAGTTAAGCTTTGACAATAAAACCTGGAAGCTAATTGGTTTCTATGCGGAGCTGCACTCGATTTTGCACCATGCAGTTTTAGTAAATAACCCCCCAATGTGTATAAACTTTATAGTATGTATATTTTCAAATGATTGTTAAATACATTTGTATTATTCATTTATGATATAGTAACCACAGTATTTATTTTAATTATTCACTTAGCTATATTTAGTTTTATTATACAGTATGTCGTCTTGCATTATAATATTTGATTTTCATGTTTCTTCTTGCCATTGCATTTTATTAAAAAAAACACCATTAGAAATAAATTCTTACATTTTCATGAAACATAAAAGTGTATATGAAGCCATCTATCAAATGGTCATTTATTTTCATAATAGCCCCTCATCATGGGGGAAACAATTATTCCTGCATCCTATACACTTTTCTCCAAGCAAATCTAAATAAATGTGTGTTTATGAGTAAAAAAATGAGTCAGTTTCTAGGGGAAAAAAGTTTTAAGCCTAAATAAACCCTGGCCATAATTGAAATGTATTACATTACCCAGACAGGCAATAAATGAGGCAACCAGCTGCAGAAGGCTTAAATGTGTGAAAACCTATTATAGTTATCACTCTCACATTGCATATTCCATCTCTCATCCATTAATTAAATTCAAAGAGAGGAGTTAAAGCATGCCCGGTGTCAACTTAATTGATTTCTTTAATTTCTCATATACTAAGTTATGCTATTATGGAAATGCAATGCAAAATATATAAGCAGCATAATTCAGTTCAGCATATTTACTGTAAGTTACTGAGTCTAGATTCAGGTCAGCTATTTGCTGGCAGACAACAGGAACTTAAAGTGGTTCAATTGAAAGACTTTCTTCCTGAGATGAGTACAGCTGCTAAGAAACAGACACAAAAGATAAATTGTGTTAAAAGGTGTTGCAATATACGGCGACTGTGTGAAAACCCAAACAGATTTACTATTTTAATTATTCTCACTGCACTCACTGCTATCAGATTGCATATGACCTCCCTTACATACATTTTGCATATGTTTTAAGTGAACTCATGTTTTGTCCATGCAAGTGTAGCAATAAATCTCGGTGGAGCTGCTGGTTTAAGCGGGCTTGTTACCTTCACTCTCGACACCTCTGTTTCACCGGCACCGGGTCTAGGGTTCCATTGAGTTTACCTCTGGACGGTATAAGCACCAACACTTGAGTAGGTTTTCCAATGCTTTATTAAAACGAACAAGGGAAGTAGCAGGAAAGAGGTAGTAGGAAAGCTGCAGGGAAGCTCAAATACCTTTCTGTTGTATTTCTTCCAGCATATTCTTTGTGATTGAACACTTGCAATTGAATAGTCCCTTTTCTTCTATAGGATTCAATCTCTGCCCATCTGGATAGACATCTCTCACTTGCCTAGCAGCCAGCACGTAGCATGAACAAAAGTCTCTGCCACAGACTTATCTGGAATAAAACCCGTACGATCTTCTGCCACAGAATGTATTGGTTTGTGGTGAAAGTCAGATACAGTACTTGAACCTTTAAGCCAACCTGGCAGTACTATACTGTAAGACATGGCTGTACCGGGTCACAAATTTGGCCCTGGACTTCATCCAGAACGGCCCACTTTAATTTTGCAAACAAGCACAAAAACAGTGTATAAACTATACACAATTGTGCAAAAAAAACATAAGGAGTCCTCACTAACCTCTTTTATTATTTGACGTATTCTCCTGTGTATTTTTCTTATCCTTCTCACATCACTGCGTGAAATTGAGGGAGAGCCGCACAGCCATTACTTTGACAGGCTGTCACTGAAACCGGCCCACTGAGCGATCGGCCCAGCGGGAAACTCCCTGTAGTCCCGATGGCCAGTACATGCCTGCTGTAAGATTACTTTGGAATGCATCCTCCAACTGAGTCACCAGGCCCCTCTCCAGACCAGCACTCTGCATGATCCTTCCATGACAGGTCCTCCCCTGGGATCTTCTCGTTTGTCCAGCTTCTTCATTCAGAAAAGACAGCTCAGGACCATTCCTCCACTGCTGTGGTAGGCCCCAGACAGGCTTCTGGGCCCACCCACACGCCGCAGCGACGCGGGCCTCCGGAACGGAGGACCACGAGGTGGTATTCCTAGTGCATACCTGTCGGCCAGGAGGGCCAGCAAGTGGCTGAAAATGAACCCAAAAACATGGCGTCTGTCCCATAAATACCCTCTCCCAGAATGCAACTCGGAGGACCACCTCCACCGAGTTATCTCCGGGAAAGAGGAACACTCATTCGCTTCAACACGTTGCTTTTCCAACACCTGCCGATGGTGACAACGACACCCACCGACACATGTGGAACTGCATGCAACGTCAGCCAAGCTGGAAGAGAGGCAAATCTAACTTCCTATAACAAGCGACCCACTAAATTTACCTATCAGCGGTATATAAAAATCTACCAGCGCTAAACAAGTGTATGTGTCAGCAACAACATCTGTTGCTATTTAGCTGATGTTTCCCCCTTCTTTATTTTTATATTATTTTTTCTTAAAATGTATTTTAAGTTAAAGTGGTTGCAAAGCTCAGATATGAAATCTGAGCAAATCATATATTTCTGTAATGTTTACTTGCCTCTTTCCAAAGCAGTGCCATTTCCCTCGGTTGCGGCATTCCTCTGCTATCTTCATTAGTCACTTATGACATATTTTCCTGACATCAAGAGACAAAAAGGTGATGGGAAGAAAGCTCCAGCACACAGCTTGTGACTGACAGCCTCAACTCTGTTCCTGTGTGCTGTGTGAAGGGGGGGGGGTGTCCCATCCCTCCAATCAGCTCTTAGAGCTATTGTATAAAGTGTAACTGCAGCTCTCTGCTCCCTGCTTTGTAAGTCTGTGAAATATCCTTTTCATCACTGAGTTTTACAAGGCTGCACAGGATAAATGGCTGCAAAGAAACAGGTACAACTTTTGTAAGAAGATTTGTTTCATCCTGTGTATCACCTGAGGCTAGTCACTTCACAGGGAAAAGGTAAGGGATTACAACCACTTTAATGCTAGACAAACATATTAGAATTTTTTGTTTTTAACATTTAAAAAAATTTTGAAATTAAATGATTGTCACTTAAGAGCATATCACGGTGTTCACATCTTTTTGAGCAGATAGAAGTTATACAACATTGTTAGTGCACTAGTACTCTCTGGCTACCCGAATGAGAGGGCATGTAATTGTGTGGTTAAAGGGACAACGTTATTTTTAACCACTTCAGCCCCGGGAGAATTTACCCCCTTCCTGACAAGAGCACTTTTTGCGATTCGGCACTGCTTTCTTTTGGTGGTATTTGATTACCTCTGCGGTTTTTATTTTTTGCGCTATAAAAAAAATAGTGACAATTTTGAAAAAAATGCATTATTTTTTACTTTTTGCTATAATAAATATCCCCCAAAAATATATAACAAAACAATTTTTTCCTCAATTTAGGCTGATATGCATTCTTCTACATATTTTTGGTAAAAAAAAAATCACAATAAGCATATATTGATTGGTTTGCGCAAAAGTTATAGCGTCTACAAAATAGGGGATAGATTTATAGCATTTTTATTATTAATTTTTTTTTATTAGTAATGGCGGCAATCTGCAATTTTTATTGGGACTGTGACATTATGGTGGACACATCGGACATTTTTGACACTATTTTGGGACCATTGTCATTTATACAGCGATCAATGCTATAAAAATGCATTCATTACTGTGTAAATGACACTGGCAGTGAAGGGGTTAAGTGAGTCCTAGGGAGTGATTCTAACTGTGAGGGGGCTGGACTTCAACACACAGGACAGTGATTACAGCTCTCGATTCTGCCGACATAAATCGGCGTGCGCTGGTCGGCAAGCGATAAAGGTGTGTATGTGTGTGTGGGGGGGGGGGCATGCTGGTCTGTTTTTTATGTAAATAAATTATTTTTATATGTAAATAAAGGATTTTATGTTTTTGGAGATAATCTGAAAGGGGTATCCATATCCACTAATGCCTTTCTTTCTAATGAGCCTAAAAGGGAGGGGTTCTTCTTATTCAGGCCAAAACAGCGGTTGTTTTACACCTGAAAGGCAGCACACATCTGCTTTTCCTTTCTGGAAGTGGGCATGCTATACAGCCAGAGCACACAGAGGTGGCAGTGGAGTGGATAGCCAAGCCTTCAACCCCATCCTCCTCCTTCTGCTAGGGGCAGATTAGTGCAGAAGCATCAGCAGCTGCAAATTCCTCTTTTTCTACAGCTAATTTGAACATTACCCTGAAAACTGTCATTGAGGAGTAGGCTGAATTATTTAAGCACACCGCTAATAACTTGCAGAAGGAGGATGCGCAGAAATTAAATTTTATCAAGAGGGAGGAGACAATAAGCAGGGAAAAGCAACTGCCACGTTTCTGCAGCCACAGCCAACTTCCAAGTGGGCTTCAGTGATGAGGGTAGGGTTGCTGAACTGGCAGACCTTACCTAGTTGCTCAAGATTGTAAGATTGTAATGAAAGAAAGTGAAGGAAAGGCAAAACATCAGTAAGGCAGGATGTTATCCAGGGGCAACTTGCATTGGAGTGGAGCTAGCAGCTGCCTTATTGCAACAGATAGCACCGACCACAGGGGCCGGCCATTGTATCCTCAGGTCTGCACCTCAGAGCTCAGCAGTCTGGAGCTTTTTTCACATATTTCCTGCAGACAGCTCCATGGTGGTTTGCAGCCTGTTCCAATAGTGTATTAAGTGTGGTAAATCTACCACTCATTTGAGCAACAAAAGGCCCACAATCCTCATCCTCACCCAACCTCTTCCCGCATTCTACAAGAATTTCAATTTGCATCCACTGCAACATGTGCAGCACCAAGCAATAGGGATAGGTATCCAGACACAATTGGCTGTTCGCAGACACAGTTGACTGACTTACCATTATAAATATAATCCCGTGCTGGATCACCAATGAGTACCCCTACAGCTGAAGCTAATTACTTTTTTTTATTGGAATTTAGGCCCAATTACCTAATTTTACCTTTTAGCATTACCATCTCCTACCAACGCAGCTGGCCTACCATTAATACCATCTCCTGCCATCAATATCATCTTCTAATACTGCTGCTAGTCTGCTCCTGCCATCACTGCTGATCTGTCACTTTTACCATCTTCTGTCACAATTATGCCCCGTACACACGGTCAGACTTTGTTCGGACATTCCGACAACAAAATCCTAGGATTTTTTCCGACGGATGTTGGCTCAAAATTGTCTTGCATACACACGGTCACACAAAGTTGTCGGAAAATCCGATCGTTCTGAACGCGGTGACGTAAAACACGTACGTCGGGACTATAAACGGGGCAGTGGCCAATAGCTTTCATCTCTTTATTTATTCTGAGCATGCGTGGCACTTTGTCCGTCGGATTTGTGTACACACAATCGGAATTTCCGACAACGGATTTTGTTGTCAGAAAATTTTATCTCCTGCTCTCCAACTTTGTGTGTTGGAAAATCCGATGGAAAATGTCCGATGGAGCCCACACACGGTCGGAATTTCCGACAACACGCTCCGATCGGACATTTTCCATCGGAAAATCCGACCGTGTGTACGGGGCATTAGACTATGGTATCACCACTGCTGGTCTGCTCTAATTATCACCTCCATCAATACCATTTTATACCACTGCTGCTGGCCTGCCATCATTTCCATCCCCTGACCACAATTACCATCTACTATCACTACTGATGGCCTGTCACCATTTCCATCTCCTGCCACCCTTACCATCTTCTGTCATCACTGCCAGCCTGCCACTATTACCATCTTCTGTCACCATTACCATCTCTTGCCACAGCTGCAGGTCTTCCAGCAAGACCATATTGTTTTGTCTTTGTATCTCTTGTTTGGTGCTTCAGCAATATCAAGGTGCCGCAGTTAATGTTTTCCTGATTGCTCCTTAGCTGCAATTCTTTTTATGTAGGGTCCTGTGCTGTGCCTTAATGTTTATGATGTATTATACTGCCCCGGCGCTCTCAGAGTGCCACACCCAATGTTTCCACAGTTGCCCCTCACCTGTAAAAATTATAGTGTTTTCTGCAAGCTAAATAATGCTTTTCATCTCCTATGTTTAGATTATTCTGGTGCTCCATCAATAAAGAATCTTTGTGACTATTGTCTTTTTGAAAAAGTGTGGTTTAACAGTGATTTTGTTTCAATAAAACCTGACTGGTCTCTCTACAATAAACATGTAAAAGGGCTTAGATGGAGTCTGAAAATTATCTTTGGTGAAATAATACATTCTAATATCATTTTTTGGTTTTAAGCTGCTTAAGGGCATTTCCTGTTCAAAAAGTGGCAAAATATTTTTATGTAGGGAGTTACAACAATATTATCTGTCTTTTTTGCTGGGAAATAAATACAGTAATTTTTTGATAAAATACTGACTGATGTCCCTCCAGTTCCAAATGCAGCCAACCAGGCGTTGTTGAAACAATACTTTATTTTTTCATGTCAAATGTGCTTAAAGGAGAAGTCCAGCCAAAGCTTGTTTGGCTGGAGTTCTCCTATGAATCACAGAAGTGTAATTCATTTTGCACTTCTGTGACCCGTTTTCAGCAGAGAGCGGACTGAAGTCCGCTCTCTGCTGATGTCACGGAAATCAGTCCAGGCAACGCATCTTCCCGACAATGGAAGTTGCTCGGTTTTCAGTGTAGAGGCGCCGGGGGGGGGGACAGATGCAGCATCGGACTGATGCTGCATTCACCTAGGTAAGTATGATTATGGAGCAACCCCCAAACCCATACTTCTCTTTTAAGGCCTCTTTCACACAACAAGCCCGCTCGGATCCGCCTGTCCGTTTTTCAGGTGGATCTGAGCGTGCCATCCATTGACTCCTATGGGCAGGCGGATGTCAGCGGAGATGTGTCCGCTGACACCTGCCTGCCATGCGATCCGCTAAAATCAGACATATGGCGATACGTTCAGCCATCCACCTGGCAGATCGGATCAGATGAGATCTGATGAAAATGGACATGCTGTCTGTTTTCGTCCGATCTCCCCATAGGAATCAGTGGGGCTCTGACAGGCCACTCCCTGTTCAGTGAGCAGAGATGGACCTATCATCCATGGGCTCAGCGGAGATCAACGGAGCGATCTCCTGCTGAGCTGGTGGACTCCGCTAAACGGATCTGCCCCATGTGGAAGGGGTCTAAAGATGGACTGTTTGCAGTTTGTCATTTTCAAAATAGCCTGAAAGAGATTGTTGTAACATTGTCCTTGAAGTGTGTACAATATGTCTGCTGTTTTTTATTTTGGTCTTTGTCCACAATAGCTGCATGTGGTATAGTAAGTCTTTTAGTAAATTAAGCACCATTTATTTACAAATTACACTTGTTCAGTGTATACCATATTCCTTCCATTTTAATTTCAAAAATATAAACTGTCATCTTTTTGAACACTGCAAAGCTAAATGGGGATACTGTGAAATCTGTGTATGCTGTGTGTGGCATATTACTTCAATTGAAATCTAAGAAATTTAGTTTTTTGAACCCCCCAATGATGAGTGTGCCAACAAGGTCTAAATAATTGTATAAACATGTCTTCATTTTAGTTACACTACATTATCAAAAGTCCATAAAGGTCCATAAAGACATGGATGAGCGAGTTTGGGGTGGAGGAACTTGACTAGCCTGCACAGAGTCCTGACCTCAACCTGATCCTGATTCTCAACCTGATAGAACACCTTTGGGATGAATTAGAGTGGAGACTGCGAGCCAGGGCTTCTCGTCCAATATCAGTGCTTGACCACACAAATGTGCTTTTGGAGAATGGTCAAACATTCCCATTGACACAGTCCTACACCTTGTGGCCAGCTCTCCAAGAAGAGTTGAAGCTGTTATAGCTGCATAGCTGTGGGGTGGGCCAACTCAATATTGAACCCTACGGACTAAGACTGGGATGCCATTAAAGTTCATGTGCGTGTAAAGGCAGGAGCCCTATTACTTTTGACAATATAGCATATATATATATATATGTATATATATATATATATATATGTATATATATATATATATATATGTATATATATATATATATATGTATATATATATATATATATATATTTATTTATTTTATTTTTTTATTTATTTTATTTTTTTTACCTAACTACTTGCCAACCAGCCACCAGAGTTGTACTGCGGCAGGTTGGAATGGCTGCATGAATCGGTGTAACTGTACATCGGCTCTTTAAAACGATATGACAGGAGCACGCACGCGCCCACATTGTGCCTTGGAGTCGATGCGCTTGGCCGGCAGGCGCGATGTCTGCCAGGCACCTGCGATCGCTCCTAACAGAGCCAGAATGGGGATCTGTGTGTGTAAAACACACAAATCCCGGGTTCTGTCAGGGAGTAGAGACAGATTGTGTGTTCCTACTAAGTGGGAACAGCTATATGTCTCCTCCCCCAGTCAGTCCTATCCCCCACAGTTAGAACACAGAGTGAGGGAACACATTTAACCCCTTGATCACCCCCTAGTGTTAATCCCTTCCCTGCCAGTGACATATATACAGTAATCAGTGGCTATTTTTAGCTCTGATCGCTGTATAAATGTCACTGGTCCCAAAAAAGTGTCAAAAGTGTCCGATCTGTCCGTCACAGTCCTGATAAAAATCACAGATTGCCGCCATTACTAGTAAAAAAATAATAATAATAATAAAAATTCCACAAATATATTCCCTATTTTGTATACGCTATAGCTGTTTTTGGGCAAACCAATCAATATACGCTTATTGCGATTTAAATATATATATATCGGCCTAAACTGATGAAGACATTTTTTATTTTATTTTTAATTTTGGGATATTTATTATAGCAAAAAGTACAAAATATTGTTTTTTTTCAAAATTGTTGCTCTTTTTTTGTTTATAGCGCAAAAAATAAAAACCACAGAAGTGACCAAGTACCACCAAAAGAAAGCTCTGTTTATGGGAAAAAACAGACAATAATTTTGTTTTGGTACAATGCTGCACAACCGCGCAATTGTCAGTTAAAGCGACGCAGTGCCATATCGCAAAAAATGGCCTAGTCATTAAGGGGGCAAATCCTTCCAGGGCTGAAGGGGTTAAAGGGGATGTAGACAATGTGGACAAAAAAGGGCCATCAGAACTCATGGCAATCTCACCTATATACAGTGCCTTGAAAAAGTATTCATACCCCTTGAAATTTTCCACATTTTGTCATGTTACAACCAAAAACGTAAATGTGTTTTATTGGAATTTTATGTGATAGACCAACACAAAGGGGCACATAATTGTGAATTGGAAGGAAAATGATTAATGGTTTTTAATTTTTTTTACAAATAAATATGTGAAAAGTGTGGTGTGCATTTGTATTCAGATCCCTTTTACTCTGATACCCCTAACTAATATCTATACTGAGATTAAATTACACACAGATGGACTCTATTTAATAATTAGGTGACTTCTGAAGGCAATTGGTCTACTAGATATTACTTTATTTGTAAAAATAAAATTGAAAACCATTTATCATTTTCCTTCCACTTCACAATTATGTGCCACTTTGTGTTGGTCTATCACATACAATCCCAATTAAATACATTTACGTTTTTGGTTGTAACTTGACAAAATGTGAAAAAATTCAAGGGGTATGAATACTTTTTCAAGGCACTGTAGATGCACAATATTCCTTCCATTTCATAGTAATAAAAACCTCTATACTGTTCATATTTAGACTGAAAAACTGCATGCGTTGTGTCAGGTTTAAAGTCTGTCCCACTTAGCCTACAACAGTTGAAACGCTTTCAATGTAGTCTGGACAAAATTTCCTCCTTTTTTCTGTGTCATATATACACACAGATGTGGATTTTCAGTTTTGAAAAGCTGCATGCTGCATGACCCTTTCACAATGCATGTCAAAACCTGCCTCATCTTTACCTCTGTAAATACAGCCTAGTAAAAAGACTTGGGAGATGTGCAGAATGCCCATGCTAATTTTTATTTCACTTTATAAACTTCCTTGCCTTTCCTTTCTACAATGCCTGCCTCTTCAAGTACCTGCCTGTTAAAATGCACCCAAGTAAAATTGCTTACATCATGTGCAGCATGTCCGTGCTATTTTTCTGGCTCTTGTTTGTTACATGATACACTGTAGTTTGTATTTCATCACAAAACTTGTCCTTCCCTTTTATTAGTAAAAAGGCTTCCTTGATATGCAGCATATCTGCGCTATATTTCTGATTTTGTTTATGATTTTGTTTTGTTCTGTTTATGATATAATACACTGTAATTTTTATTTCACAATATGTCTTGGCTCTGCCCCTTACATTTCTACCAATGCCTAGTCAAGTGGCTTATGTATTCTCCAGCCACTGTGCTATAATGTCTTGCTATCCTCTCTGAAATAGGGATCTGTGATTTTAATTCTTCTTAGCAACTGGCTCATCTCTGAAATGCAAGGTTGTGGTTTTAAAGTGCTTTTGTGTCTTCAGTGTTGAAATTTACTTATGTATTTTAGGCAATTTAATGTGGTACTGCACTAAAAGAAGATCACACGCAATGCTATGAAACATGTTTTGCTATTGTTTGGCAATTGTTATAAGGATTTAGGATTGTATTTTTTCAAATTGCAATTCTTGCAAATAACTTTTGGATCTGTCCTGTGTTATACTTCTACTGCTCAATTCTGGCCTATTAACTAGACAAAAAATTGAGCGTTGCAGTAAAAGCTACCTAAAAAGAGCTTTTTTTTAAAAGTTAAAATCAGATAGAATGCTGCTGCTGTATGTAAGCCAAGGGATAATGTAAAATGACAACAAATGTGTTATGCCCCGTACACACGGTCGGATTTTCCGATGGACAATGTCCGATCGGAGCGTGTTGTCGGAAATTCCGACCGTGTGTGGGCGCCATCGGACATTTTCCATCGGATTTTCCGACACACAAAGTTGGAGAGCAGGAGATAACATTTTCCGACAACAAAATCCGATCGCGTCAATTCCGACCGTGTGTGGCCTGTTCCGACGCACAAAGTCGAAATTCCGACACGGGACAGCTCGTTCTGGTAAACTTAGCGTTCGCAATGGATACAGCACTTTCGTCACGCTGCAATGTTCAAAATGGTTTAATACAGCGCACTCTCTTCTTCTTTATAATGTGACAAGAATTAAGTCGTTTTGCTGCTCATATTCACACACACTTCTCACAAACTTTTATTTGTGTTTTTTTAGTGGGATTCCCTGAATATATTGTTATTAGTTGTCACATCTGACAGTTTTATATTTTTTAATTTTTTTTTATTTTGGATTTTAAGCCTTTTTTTTTCTTTAATGTTTGGATTTTTTCCAAGGCTGATCTTTGTTCAATGTTATTTTTATTTTTACTCCAGAATATTTTTGTGTGTGTTTTGTGTGTCAAGTTACCCCAACACCATTGATATCTTTTATTATTTAATCTCCAGGAGATTGTTTGGTGTTGGTGTCCCTTGTTCATTTCACATTGTATATTTGAAATGTACCTGAATCCTCACAAAAAAACTGTCCTTTTTGAAGTAAAACACATAGGAGAGTATAATTCAAAACAAAAATCCTTTATTAAGGGATCAGAACCAAACAAAGAGGAAGGCAACACTGGATCAACAGGAGAAATTAGCGAAGCCTGGGACCCCCACGGCAGACATCAATTCTTGAACATCAAAATTGGTGGCCTGAGGAGTCCATATGTAAGGGAGGGCAGTCTGGTCCGGGATTCGCAGAGATCTGGATAGCAGCAGATGACATCTGTGTCCCCAGGCTGTGGTACCACAAGAGGCTGCATTTTTTGGCCGACCAGACTGAACCCAGGGCAATCACTGTCTGGTCTTCCTTCTACGCTTCCTTCCGGGCTGTGGCTGTGCAGTTGGAGATGTGGCAGGAGGAGGAGTAGGACCTGGAGGAGGAGGAGGACTGGGGGGACTTGGAGGAGGACTGGGGGGACCTGGAGGAGAGGGAGAAGGAGGAGGAGGACCTGCAGGAGGAGGACCATCCCAAAGATGTGTGTGAGGTGTAATTTGGCCCCTCATACCTTTCTCCAGAGCCTCCGATATGAGGGCCTCACACATGGCTTTTTGGCCCTCCTCCATCCTCTGCATTTTATATGCTATGAAGGCAGCAATGTTCTCCTGCATGGTGTGTGGTGCTCCCAGGACCTCTGTAGCCCTCCAAAAGAATGCTATAGCAGCCTCCTCTAGGGTACTCGTCCTACTGCCACTTTCTATTTTCAGGGGGGGTGGAGGGACCTTGATATCAGCCAGCCGGCTCGGCCCGGCCACCTCTTGGCTGAGACTTCCCTGTGTATGAAAAAGGGACATGGTTTTAGTTGTTGCTTCATCAATCCCAATCCTAAATTAGTACTCCCAACTAACATCTAGTTAACATCATTGATTGGACAAGCAGAAATATTTAGAGGAATGCTATACCTGGCTCAATCTGGGCTCCTCCACATGTGGCCTGGAAGGCCCAGGTTGGGCGTCAGAAGCCTCAGCCGGGGGGGAAGGAAGCGTGGAAGGAAGACTTGAGAGGGATGGTCTGGGTTCAGTCTGGCCTGCCAGAAAATGTAGCCTGTCGTAGTACAACATCCTGGGGACATAGATGTCATCTGCTGCTCCGGATCTCAGCGAATCCAGGACTTTCTTGCGCTCCCTCAGATATGTGCTCCTCAGGCCACCAATGAAAATCTTTAAATAGGTGATGTCTGCCGTTGGGATCACCTGCTTCACAATTTCACACAATTGCTCCAGTGCTGCCTTCCTCTTTGCTTGGTTCTTGAAATGGGGGTGGGTAATCTCCCACAGACAGGGCAGCTCCCTTAGCATATCTATGAATACTGACATGAAGTCATTGTCTTTCATTAAGATATCCATGTTCACTGCAAGACACAACACAAGACAAAGCCTAATGTCAGACAAAACTCTCCTAATCTTGTTACAATATAGGCCTCAATCTAGAAGCAGTATAGGCACAAGTTTGTCTCTTACCTTCGTTCTTACGATCGGCGCGTCCAATGCTCCTTCCTCCGCTCACAGATCGTACGTAATACGCACGCGTGTTACGCTTTATACACACTGCGCATGCGTGTAACTCCGCCTGCCCCTGACGTTCTTTCTAGTGTATTCCCTGCCCCTTTTCGTTCGGCGCAGTGGGTGAAGAGCACATGGCGGAGTTACAGCAGGTGCATGCTAATTCTAGCAACAAGGAGGAGGAGGAAAGCCCGGATGCAGGCACGTCCCGATCCAGAAGGAGACGTTTTAAGGCCACAAATATGTCGTTTGGGGAGATGTTGGAGATGGTCGACATCATGAAGAAGTCCGACTATGACGGAAAATATGGGCCTTACCCCAACCCCAACATCAGAAAGGCCAAGATCATGGCGAAAGTGGTCAGGAGTCTTGAGAGGAATTTCGGGGTACGACGATCGAAAGATCAGCTCAGGAAGCGGTGGCCGGACCTGAAGTTGAGAGAGCCAGAGCAGTACCGAAAGATCCGGAGAGTGCTGCAAAAAAGTAAGTAGTTGTGCTGTGTTCCTATTCTTTCTGTCTTTATTCCGTTCGTTCTGCTCCATATGCTTTTATTAATTGTAACGTTTAAAAAGGTCAACTTTAATGTTCATGGGCCCATTATTCGTTCGTATCAAACATTTTTCTTTCGGCCTCTAGAACACCATTGTTTAGGCCATATGCATTTTCACACATTTTTGGGGGCCTACTTGGATGCCAAATATTTGTTTGTGTAGATGGGTTTGTTACTAGAATGAAATGCAAACTAGATTCTGTGTAAGGAGAGGACACTGAGCAGCTGTTTTCACATCTGGACACTGGAGCACTAGTGTGGGACCCCAGAACACCATTTTTATTAGGGGGGGCCACACAGGTGCTCCAGTGTATACTATAGGAGGGGCTACATCTGTGAAGCTTCTACCAAACAGGTAAAGTATTGCAGCTTGACAAAGGACACTAAAAAATATACATCTTGGAACTCGGCTAAAATAGACAATTGTACCCCACTTCCAAGCAATGTTTCCTATTTCTAGTTCTGCATTCAAATATCTGTGTGCTAAGTATACCATTTTTGTTTTACATAGGGGAGAAAAGACTCGGAGGACACCCCTCATCCGAGGAGACCAGAGACCCCCCCCCTCTGGAAGAAGGGGAAATACCAACCCAAGAAGCTGAGCAGGAGGAAGAAGAAGACGTGGTGGAGATTGGCACCACAACAGGTGAGTGTCTGCGACCACAGGCTCAGGTAAAAGAGATGGATGTTGGCAGATTTTTGAGAGCTTTTTTTTTGTTCTTTATCTCTTTTTAGGTGATCGTGATCCAGAACGCTTTACATCTGAAAGTGCCCAGATACTCATCGGGGAGATCATGGGGTGTAATCTCCAATTGCAAAACATCCAGCAACAAATCAGTGATGTTATTAAAAAAAATAATAACATCATTGATGTTTTGGGGCGAATTTAAACCCCACAAAATCACCTGTTTTATCTTACGAAAATTTTTGCAAGGTTTAGAAAAGCCAAATTTGGAGGATGCACACAGTGTGCCAACATGTGCTATCTGCCATCACGGGAGATCAATGGACGCGTTTTGGGGGTGCAACCCCTTCCTCAATTATAAAATCGCATAATTGATCTGCCATCACGGGAGATCAATGGACGCGTTTTGGGGGTGCAACCCCTTCCTCAATTATAAAATCACATTGAGGAAGGGCTTGCTCCCCAAAAACACGTCCCTTGATCCCCCCTGATGGCAGATAGCACATGTTGACATTCGTAAATTGGTGTGCATCTTCCAAATTTGGCTTTTCCAGGGGTGATTTCCCCCCATCTGAACGCTATATCAAACACAGTTCCTAAATACTCATGTCTGATATAGCCTTCAGGTTTTACCATATGTGAACTTTGTAAGTTCAAGTTTTTTGGCTTTCTTGTTGGTTTTACACAGGCCTGTTTTATCTGAAATGGATATTTCGATTTTTGATAATGCTACTGCAAACATTGTTATACAACAAACATGTTGGTTTGTTTTAAAAACCTTTGGGAAATGCACATGTGATTGTGCAGGTATAAAAAAGTGCCTTACTCAAGAATGTGTGGATTATTGTCTCAACACTACAACACTTTTGGGGTGATGTAATTGCTGTTTTATGCAAATATGGGGGTTATTTCCTAAGGGCAAATACACTTTGCACTACAAGTGCAGGTTCAGTGCAGTTGCAAGTGCACTTGTAGTGAAATGTGTTTTGGCATTTAGGAAGTACCAGCCAACACTGTTTTTTATAAGGTTACCCAATCACGACATTTTCTGCACTCAACACATTTCTGTCAGGGTCAACTAAAACAAACACAAGCAGTAAATGTCCACAAAGAATTTCTTTTGGTTGTTTTTTATTTGAAAAAGGTGTCACAGATTGTCTGGCATATTGATAGCCCCCCTACCCGCAAAGAACTCCAGGTAGCGTAACCGGACATCACGGGCATTCAGGGAGGGCAAGCCAGGACGGCCACTTTCAAGCGCCGTCAGTGTTGATGGATTAGGGATTCCGGCCTCGGGCCCAACTGAGCCAGCATAGTTGGCTGAATGTTTTCTTAAAAAATTATGGAGAACACAGCAGGCAAGTATTATATGGTTCAGTTTATACTCCGCCATATGGATGGGTGTCAGAAATAATCGGAACCGGCTGGCCAGGATTCCAAATGTGTTCTCCACCACTCTTCAGGCTCTGGCCAGCCGGTAATTAAAAACCCTCTGTTCCGGGGTGAGGGTCCTCATCGGGAATGGCCGCATCAGGTGGTCCCCCAGCGCAAATGCTTCATCAGCAACGAACACAAATGGGAGACCTTCAACATTGTCCTCTGGAGGTGGCAAGTCCAAGCTGCCATTCTGGAGATGCCTGTAGAACTCCGTCTGGGCGATCACTCCACCATCGGACATCCGGCCATTCTTCCCCACGTCCACATACAAGAACTCGTAATTAGCCGACACCACCGCCAACATCACTATACTATTAAACCCTTTGTAATTATAATAGTACGACCCCGAGTTGGGTGGTGGGACGATGTGGACGTGTTTCCCATCAATTGCCCCTCCGCAGTTAGGAAAGTCCCACCGCTGGGCAAAGTGGGAGGCCACAGTCTGCCATTCCTGTGGCGTTGAAGGAAACTGTTGAGGAAAAAACAATAAACATTACTATTTTTTCAAAGATACATGGCAAGCAGATTATATACAAACATTATGGGGCAACCTCCAGATAGCATTTACTAAGGGGAATTTAACAAGGCCAAAGTATAAGGTACACCTATCATATTCCCCCTCCTCCCCTCTCATGGGCCATTTCTAACATTATAGGGGGGGAACTCTTGGACAGGTAACCCTCTTCACTTCATTTAGAGATGAATGCCTAAATAATGGGTATTACTTGTAACAGACCCTCCTTAGTTACACTATTGGCAGCCCACTGGACAGGTAAGAAGTGTCATAATACAAAGATATAAATACACACTGTACACATTTGAGGACATTTGGACATTCTGCTATTACCTAACAAGATAATAATAGAATAACAAAACTTTAAACAGTACCATTGGAAAGTATACAGGCAGGCCCTTGCACTACATGCTTTGGGGAATTCATCCATAAATCTGACCAGTAAAGAGATGGGTATAGTGTGTATGGGTTTGGCAAAGTCAGCAGATAGATGATTGAGGATAGAGAATTGGGATCAGCTGACTTAGCAGTTGGGGGAGGGAGGGTTACAAAAAATTGGGGGACACCACAAAAAAAACCCTCTGGCACTCTGCCTGAATTGAAATCAAAAATCACATTTCCAAACATTTTAGGGGGTGTTTGGGGTAAAGCACTAATATAGAGCTGATAAAATACATTGTTAAGTGACTACATGAGGTGAATATAGGGCAGGAGACACCATGCTGGGGAGGTTATTGAAGGGCAAATATGTATGAAGGACCTAAAATAATAATTACATAAAAATCCAGCATGCATGAGAACAAAGGGGACATTCACAGCATATTACAATCATGGTAATTAGGGAATGAGGAAAGAAATACAATATATTATCAAACATTCAATACAATAAAATGTGATATTAAAGCATAAAAATCTTACCTTCATATACTCCTTCTGCAGGACCTGTATGATGGCAGAACAGGTCTCTGGGATAATGATACCCAGAGCCTGGGGGGAGATGCCTGTCGAGAACTTCAAGTCCTGCAGACTTCTCCCTGTGGCCAAATACCGCAAGGTAGCGACCAGCCTCTGCTCCGGAGTGATGGCTTGCCTCATGCAGGTATCCTGCCTGCTGATATAGGGGGTCAGCGAAGCCAACAAATGGTGAAACACGGGGTCCGTCATCCTGAGAAAGTTCCTGAAATCATCAGGATTATTCTCACGGATCTCACGGAGCAAAGGCATAAGAGAGAACTGGTCACGCTGAAGCAACCAATTCTTGGTCCATGAACCCCTCCCCACCCTGTTCATGGACTGGACTTGTGTCAAGGTCAGGACCCCAACACCAAGCCCCCGCACAGCATGAACTCTACGAGGAGTACGCATACGAAACATGGCTAGAAAACGGTCGGCTGCTCAGAACGAAGTAACAGAACGCACTGAAGAACAGCAAGGCCTGTGAAGAGCGACCTGAAAAACAGCAACGAGCGGGCAAGATCGCACAGAAAACTCTGATACGAACTGACTGCACGCACTGAAGAGCAGATACAAACCCACAAGCACAAACTGAACGGCAGAAAACGATCTGAAAGCCACAAGTCTGAAAAAGCGCGAATCGTCTCTCACCAAACTTTTACTAACACGAGATTAGCAAAAGGAGCCCAAAGGGTGCCGCGCTTGGTTCTGAACCGGCCTTTTCTAATCTCGTCGTACGTGGTGTATGTCACCGCGTTGTTGGCGATCGGAAATTCCGACAACTTTGTGCGACCGCGTGTAGGCAAAACAAGTTTGAGCCAACATCCGTCGGAAAAAATCCTAGGATTTTGTTGTCGGAATGTCCGAACAAAGTCCGACCGTGTGTACGGGACATTACACACACAAATTATGTGATGCCAGAATATGGTGTTGCTGATGGTGTCCCAGAGAATAACACTGTTCTGTAACATTGCACATAGCATAAAGACACCTTGCAAGCATGCAGTTTGAAGAATTGTTTTTTTTTCTGTCATAATATCCCCAGAGTTGCAAAAATGGGTGCCCTCTCTCCACTGAATGGTATTCCTCAAAAAGTTTTGTGCATTAGTACTTTCCCCCCTACCAGTGCCCACCTTCTCATGCCCTTTGCTTGACCATCCCTTGCTTGTTAGCCTTGAAAATAGACAGAACTTATTTTCATGATTTAAAAGGAAGACCTCTACCCATGCATATTCCAAATCTCTAGTGGAAAAAAGGGGTTGCAAGGATTTACCCTGCTTGTAATGGGCTTTAATGGCATTACATGAGACGAAAACAGATTTCATAAAAGGCATACATTTAATTTACAACATTTAAAAATACAAAAATTGTGTAGTGCATAAAGGTATAAAAACATCATATAGATGCCTGATACAGATAATCACATTACACCTTCTACAGATATACTTATATCGTAAAGCAGTACACCGAAGGTTAATGAGCTGTTAGATCATCCAAGGGTCCAAGGGTCAACGTGTTTCGCTAATTGCTCATTTTCATGATCCTCCTCCAATTGGTCTCAATGAAGTTTGGATTTGAAGTGTGCATATTTTAGAACGAGTTCGACAAATGTTCAAGGAATCAAATTCAAACAAATAAATATTCTTAAACTTCCCCTCCCCAGCTGCACATACTTACCTTCCTTGCACCCCCCCAATCCTGAACGTTAAAAAAGAACACTTTCCTCACCCCATTTGGCATCAGTTGGCCAATCACTGTGTACCACCAGTGCAGTCATTTAAAAGAAATGGGAGTCGGTCACATATGCTCTAGATCCACAAGTACTGAAAATTCCTTTTCAATTCTGGCAGTGAAACAGTAGTGTGAGAGTGAAAGGAAGGTGAACATATGCTGCTGTGTTCTCAGGAGAGGTTAAAGGTTTGTAAAATATCATATAAACAGTATCCTATCACAAAATTCTAATTCAAATTCAAAATGTATTTAGTCATTAGCAAAATAAAATATTTCTTTTTTTTTTTTTTTTTTTTTTTTGCGCCACATCAGTTAACTATATCCAGAGACTTCCTTCAGAGTAGTGTTCATATATGTCTCTAATCCAGTCACATCATTGTGGTCGTTCAAAAATAGTTTTTTTTTTTTTTTTTTGAAAGGTATTGTGTAGCCATGTACATTTTAGTGTATAATTGATTATAAAAATGCCGCGATACAAGTATAGAGCCTATTTCCTGCCTCTCAGGATCAATTGGCCACATATCTTCGTATTACTGTTATATGTGTTTGTGCATTAATACTTCTCTCGCTGGTGCACCCCCCCCCTCCCCCCCACCCCCCTTTTAACCCCCCCATGTTATACCCCCACATATTCCTCGGGCGCAAACTTTGGTCAATATTACTTTGATACATTGTTGTCTCTCGACTCTAATCTATAGACTACTACTCGCTCAGCCTCACTCCTTTAATGGGGAGAACAGGTAAATTCAGTACTAGATAACACTGCTGAAGGACAAGGCATTGCTTGGATCCACGGGTTCCACATTTTCGCAAACTTATTATGATTGCCTAACCTAGTGTAGAATGTTCTTTCGCTCCACACAGTGGAGTTGACCGTACTAATCCAGTCTTCCGGGGTAGGAGGAGTTCTTGATTGCCATGACTGTGCAATCAGTTTCCTGGCCTGGAACAGGCATCTTGCTGCAACTACCGCCGTGCTTCTATCTCCCAGACTGTTGGTGACGTATCCCAGCACACAGGTTTTGGGATCTAACTCTAAGTTGGTTTTGAACGTGGTATTTATTTTCTTTAAAATCTCGGGCCAGTACCTGACTAGTTTTGGGCACCTCCAGAACATATGGATTAGATCGCCTGTATTTCCACATCTAGGGCATTCATCATTAGCTCTGTGACCAAATATAAAAAGCTTTTTCGGTGTATGGTAGGATCTATGTAGCAGCATCAGGTGGGAGACTTTTTGCGCGGGAGAAACCGACACCTCTGGTCCAAGTTCCAGAATCCTTTTCCACTACGTGTCCGTAATTTCCCCCACGTCAGCCGCCCACCTGTCCCTGCCCCGGGGAAAGCCTGCCTGTGTGTTTATTTTCTTTATTAATTGGGTATATATCACTGTAATTAACCCCTTGGAGGTCTCTGATTTTATTATTGTTTGTAGTAGTGGGATCTTGCACCATATGAGGGGTTGTCTTCCGAACTGTTTACTCAAGGCGTGCCTGATCTGTAGATAGTTAAAGAATACTCGATTTGGCAACCCGTACTCATGCCTCAGATCCTCGAAGGGTTTCAGAGTGTCCCCCTCGTATAATTGTTTCAGTCGGCTTATCCCACTCTTTTCCCACAACTTGTTTCTATCCATTGATAATAGTTCCTGCAGGAACCTGTTGTTCCAAATTGGTGAGTATTCCGAACTTCCCTTATACCCCATTATTCGCTTAGCTGCCTGCCAAACCTTAGTAATCATTTTAAGTGTTGGGATCTCCCGTTGTAACGAATCTGCCTCCAGTGCTTCAACTAATGAGCTATGAGGGCTTCCCTGTAGAATAATTTGGACACTCTTGCCTCCCCCTCCATCAGTGGCGCATCCGCCAATTTGCTGCAACTGAGCAGCCAAAAAGTAGGCATACGGGTGGGGGATCGCCAGTCCCCCCTCCGTATCGGGGCACTGTAATTTTTGTAAGCCTATCCTGGCCTGCCCTTTTTTCCAAATTAATTCCCTAAAGAGGGATTGAATTCTTTGGAACCATTTCTCCCCAATCCATACTGGTGAATTGTGGAGCAGGTACAGCAACTGGGGCAGCCATATCATTTTAATCAAACCAGCCCGACCCGCTGTAGAAAGAGGGAGTCTACACCAGATATCGCACTTTTTTTAAGTTTCAGTAAGAGAGGGACCAGGTTGTCCTCAATGAACTCTTCAGGGTTCCTGGATAATACAACGCCAAGATAATTCATTTTCTCCGTGACTCTTAATTGAGGTAGGCTCGATGGAATAGGGTTGGCCAATGGATCAATCGGCAGAAGCGATGATTTCTCCCAGTTGATGGTCAGGCCTGAGAACTTACCAAAGTCCTCCACCAAATGAACCACTTTCTCCAATGAGGGGCTCGTGTCCCCAAGGAAGAATAAAACATCGTCCGCAAAAAGCGCTATTTTCTCTTCCTCGCTGTTCCTATGGTAGCCCTGTATTTCGGCCGATAATCTTACTGCTCCCGCCAGTGGCTCTATAGCTAAAACAAACAGCAAAGGTGACAAGGGGCAGCCCTGCCTAGTCCCTCTTTCAAGGGGGAAGCTTTCCGAGAAGTCGTTATTTACCTTGAGTCTTGCCTTTGGATGATTATATAAGGTTTTTAACCAATTGATAAATACGGGGCCAAATCCAAACCTCTCCAGGACCCACCAAAGGTATTCCCACTCCAGGCTATCAAAAGCCTTGGCGGTATCTAAGGACAATATGGCTCTAGACCCCTCGTTCTCTGCCGGTACCTGAAGATTTAAGTAGGCCCTTCTGATATTGGTACTGGTGGACCGACCGGGGATAAACCCCGATTGGTCCGAATGCACAAGTTTTGTGATACATTTGTTTAGTCTAGTTGCCAGTACCCTTGCAACAATCTTGGCATCCGTGCACAGTAATGATATTGGCCTGTATGAGGAGACTTCCGATAGGTCTTTCCCCTCCTTTGGTATCACCACTATATCGGCCTCTGACATCGACAAGGGTAACCTCCCGTCCTTAATCGACTGCTCCAGAACTTTTAGGAGCTCTGGAAGTAGCACTTCCCCGTACTTTCTATAGATCTCCAATGGCAAGCCATCCGGGCCTGGAGATTTCTGGCCTGACAACTCCGCGACAGCTTTTTGCAACTCCTCTAGGGTCAGGGGGGAGTCCATCTCGCCCCTGTCCCTGTCCGAGAGCGCAGGCAACTCTACCCCTTCCATAAACCTGTCTATCTCGCGGCGGTCCGGCCCCCTACGCGACCTGTACAGGTCCCTGTAGAACGCCGAGAATGTCTCCAGGACCTTAGCGGGGTCGGAAGTGATTTCTCCGGACGGTGTCTTAATTGAAAAAATAGCTGATGGAGATTTATTAGACTTGGTTATACGGGCCAACATCCGGCCCACCCTTTCCCCTTCACCAAAATAATTTTGCTTCTGGAAGAGTCTTTTATTTTCTACTCTTCTGTTAATTACTTCTCTATATTCTTGTTGTCTGCTGAGCCATTCCGCCTGCTTTTCCGGGGTTGGGTCCGCCACATAGTGTGCTTCTGCTACCATAGCTTCCCTGCTAGCCCTCTCCTCCCATTCCCTAGACGTTTTCTTGGCTATGACCACCTGCTGGTGTAATAGTCCTCTAAGAAACGCTTTTAAAGTGTCCCACACTACTCCCGCGGGGGCTGAACCAGAGTTGAATGTTACGAACTCTTTTAGTTTAGAGGTAACTTCTGCTGGACCGCTTATTAAGTCCAACCACAATGGTTTTATTGTCCACCTCTTGCGGCTAGACTTAACAGTTAGATTCAGAGTCAAGATCAAGGGAGAATGATCCGAAATTCCTCTCGGCTTGTACTCTATGTTCCCTATTAATTGCATAGCGTCCCCATTGCCTACCGCCATATCTATGCGCGAGAGAGTGGAGTGTGTCCCTGAATAACAGGAATACTGTCGGATATTTGGGTTGCGGGATCTCCATAGTTCCCGCCACCCCACCTCCTCCAGAAGTTGGCCTAAACGGCCCTCTGATAGCCTTTCCGCCCGATTAATGGGCGGAAAACGGTCCAATTTGTTATCTAAAACTGTGTTGAAGTCCCCCACTAATATGACCGGTATATCTACTTTACTTTCCACAAACTCTAGCAAGTCCAGAATAGCCTCTGTTTTAAACGGAGGGGGAATGTAAATATTTGCTATCACCAGGGGCTGATTTTCTACCACACAGCTCAGGAAGACATAACGACCCAGCGGGTCTATTCTGGCGTCCCTGCAGGAAAACGAGAAACCTCTCCCCACCAATATGCTCACCCCTCTTGAATATGAGGTGTAGACTGAATGATACTGTTCTTGGAATTTGTAGTTCCGAACCTGTGATTTAGTATCGTTGGTAAGGTGGGTTTCCTGCAAACAAGCCAGACCGACGCCGTGAGCTTCCATTGCCAAGAATACTGCTGCTCTTTTAGCAGGATCACCCATGCCCCTGATATTCCAGGAGCCTATCCTTAATGTTTTAAAAGGCATCTTGGAAAAAAGAAAAAGAAAAAGGAAAAGATCATTTGTGAATTTGTGGGTTCCAAGCTCATCATAAACTCTGTGGTTGTGTTAGCCAAGAAAAAATACAGAGAAAAATAGAAAAAAATGAAGTGAGGAGGGCAGCGGGCCCCTACATCCGGGGACCCCCCCCCCTGCCATTTCTGACTGCAAATACAAATTACTTGTGCTGATATACATTACGTTTGTTTTTGTGAACCAACCCTTCATACCTATGTGTGACTTACTTCTACACCATTGCCTATCCCTGTGACTCACTATAGCCCCCCCATCCCAACCCCCTTCGACTTTATCCAACCCCCCTCTTCCCACCCTAGTTCGTGATCCCCCCCCCTGCCTAGTTAGGCTAGCCCCAGGGGCTGTACATGTGACCTTTTTCCCCCCTCCCAACCATACAAGAAGTGACTTCCCACACATACATTGAAAAAATACATTGTGGTTTGCTAACACATTCGTCCCCCCCCCCCCCCCTCCCACGACCCACTTCCAAGCCCACAAAAAAAAATATACAACTAGTGGAATCACCTCCTTCATCCGTGCTTCCACTCTCGTACTCCCCCCAACCCCCCACCCCCGTGTCGTCTACTAATTTATTATAAGAAAAACAAACAAAAAAAGGAGGAAAAGGAGGAAGAGAAAAAAAAAAAAAAAAACGTTTTCCTCCTTTCCTGTCCAGGTTTAAATAGCCTTATTTGGCCCTTAGCTCTGTAGGCCCGTTTTATTGTCTTCCAGCCATTTTGTTGCCCCTGCTATTGTATCGAAAAAATGGGTGGATCCTAAAGCAGTAATGCGTAGCCGTGCAGGATATAACAGGGCATATTCTATGTTGTAAGTCCGTAAATTTCGCTTGATGTCCTTAAATTCAGCCCTTCGTTTCTGGAGGTCTGGGGAATAGTCAGGGAAAAATAATATCTTAGCTCCATTGTACAAAATATCTCCCAGTTCTCTGGCCCTACGCATCAATGTTACCTTGTCTCTATAATTGAGAAGCTTCATTATTATTGGCCTGGGGTACCCCCCTGATAGTGGGGTCCTAGTTGGTACTCTGTGGGCTCTTTCGATGGCAAAAAGATGAGAGAAAGTATCCGTCCCAAATATACCCCTAAGCCAATTCTCCAGGAACTCCTCAGGGTGGGGGCCCTCGCACCGCTCCGATAGGCCTACCACTCTTACGTTGTTCCTGCGGGACCTATTTTCAATTTCCTCCATTTTCACTTTATGTAGTCCCATCTGCGTTTTTAGTAGCTTAAGATCTTGCTTTAGTGGGATTAAGTCGTCTTCAGCCTGGCTTACTCTCTCCTCCAGTTCAGATGTTCTAGTTATAGTCCTTTGTAGTTCTTGGCTTACCCTAATTATCTCTTCCTTTAATCCCGTCAGCTGATCGCTCAGGTCGTTTAAAGAGGTCCTGCAGGAGTTGACAGCCTGCAAAACGTCTTTCAGCGTGGGTTCAGCATCTACTGATGCGTTTTGCGCAGCAGCATTGCTGGTTGCTAATCCCGTGGAGTCACCCGCAGACCCTTTACTAGCCGTCGCTTTCATTGTGTGCGTTACAGCTGATCCTTTTCCTAAGCTCTTTCTATCCCCTGAGCCCCCTGCTTGCGGCCTGTCCTGCTGCTGCTGAGTACTTTTAGGTGGTGGTGCAGCGGAGGAATGAGCGAATTTTTCCAGTTTAGCCGCTGCTGCGACTGTTACCTGGTTCGCCTTTTCTTTTGAAGTGCGGGTCATTTGGGAGCTAGTGTTGTCCTGTTGCTGTAATTCCTCTCCTTTTTTCCTGGTCATGGCTTATTGTATGAGCCGGGGGATGTGTAGGAAGGTTTGGCCACTCGTGGGGTTAATATTTTCTCCCCCCCTCTCTTATCCTTTCCCTCACTCCTCTTCTCTTCGCACGATATTATCTCAGGTCCAGTAATATCCCTTATTGGTATAGTCCTCCACCGACCGTTATGTAACAGCTTTCCCCAAATATACACTGCTCTCTGTGTGGTAGTATTACAGGCTGTTTAAGGCAGTCTGAGCTCAGGTCTGGTCATTAGCTGATGATAATATATCGGGCTGTCAGGGCTCACCTGTGTCTTCACTCCCCCTTCATCCACCACAATGGGTTAACCCCTGGGGAGGGGGGAGAGATAGTCCACTTCTAGTGTACCCCCTAGTGTAGCTACCAAAGTTTGTACCTTGGCGCTGCCAGATACCTGGGCAGCACAGGGACGCTTCTTTCTCTGAAAATAGTTGACAGCTCCTTTCTCTGGGAGTGCACGCCGTCCACGCCGTCTCCTTCCCCTGGAGCCGAAGCCGTCGTCCCGGCAACCGCCCTTCCTCTCCACTCCGAGGAGTTCAGATGTGCCGCTTCTCCCGAGCGGCTTAGGTTAGTGCTGCGGCGCCGCGCTCCGGAACAGACAGGGGCAGGGGAGCCGATCAGCTGACTGGGGGCCAAGATCCTTAGGGGGAGAGAGCCCTTACAGCCGGGTCAGAGCGCTGGAGTAGGTTACTGCAGACACGGAGGCATCGGGCTGGGGGAGGTTCACTCGCTCCTCCACTCACTCCCGCATCCGGTCACGCCCCAAAATAAAATATTTCAAGACGATTCTGACTACTTAAGTTATCGTCGCTTTTTGTTTTGCAGAATGGAGTATCAGACCCTTCTATCACCCACTTTTTATATACATGCCATGTTTATACAAAAAGGCCACCAAGTTGTTCCTAAAGTTATATTAAATCTTTTTTCTAATAAAATAATATACGTCTTACTTACAGTACCTGCTTGTAATGTTTTTGCACAGAACAGCCCCGATCCTCCTGTTCTTGGATCCCCTGCCACTGCTCCTAGCTCCTGCTCTTTGGCGAGTGCACCTATAGAAAGTCACTCAGCCCTGTCGCTGTTCCTCGTCACAAAATTTGATTGACAGCAGCTATCAATCTGTCCAGTGAGGAGAGGACAGAGCTGGCAAAGGCTCTTCTTTAATGCATAGCGCTAGATCAGGAATGGGCTCAGGTAAGTATAAGGGGGTGGGGGGCAGGGGGGGTTCTGTAAAACAGAAGATTTTTTACCTTAAAGTGTTTGTTACCCTAAAAAAAAGAAAAATGGGTCCTGTTCCTTTAAAGCATGAATAACAGCACAGTTCTTGTGCTGTGTAATTTTGCCCCTTGTATCACCTAAAAGACGCAGCTGATCCTGCCTGGTTATACCCTCCCCCTGTAAACTGACCACGGTTTATCATGGCTGCTGAGCCCTGACACCATAATCAGTTTATGTGCCTCCGTCATCTGCAGCTTCCTTCTGTCCTCCTCCCCTCTCCCCATAACAGTGCCCACCCCTCCCCTCCTGCTACTAAAATAACTTTTACATCTTTATACAATACTGTTTTCTAATGTGATGTCCTCCTGTGTACTGTATGTGCTTTATAAAAAAAATGCCGTCTATACCTTATTTCAGAGCACCACTCGTCACTCATGTGACCAGCCACCTCTCTCCTCCCGACTGACATCAGTGGAGGATTCTTGACCCCTCCCACTGTAGCTGTCAGATCGAGAGAGGAGAGAGGCAGCCGGTCACGTGAGCGATGAGAGGCACTCTGAAATAAGGTATAGACGGCATATTTTTATAAAGCGTGTACACAGGCACATAGCATTAGGAAACAGAGAGGATTGTATGAAGAGGACAGAGTAGCTTAACGACCACTTTAATGCACAGAATGCATTAGGGTTAAAAAACCTTTAAGCTTCAGAACTACTGAAGCATGTGTAATGCAATGTTTACTAAGATTTGTGTTTAGACAAACCCAGTCAGTGATTGCTATAGGGCTCAGTGGTCCTAGACCAAAACATATTTTTTAAGTCTTAAAATTGGAGGAAAATTCTAGGACATCTGAAGACAGCTAAATACACAGATAAAATGTATATATGTGAATTGTTTTACTTTCCAAAGGATTTGTATTTCTGTCCAGCCCTCTCTAGTAGGACAGAAGGCATACAATAATGTACATTTTGCATTGAATCCCCCTAAAAAAGTGAACTTACTTTGCCTTGAGGTAAAAAAATATCCTTATTCTCCAAAAACCATAGGCATCCAATACTTAATGGCTCTGTAATCTATTTTTTATTTTGCATGACATCATTTCCTACTGTGTTTTTATGCCTCCTTGTAAGGTCCTCAGTGAGATCCCAACACCCCTCACTTCCATTTGTTTGGAACAACAACAGTGTATGTTAGATGTGATTATGTACACTGCTCTATGCACACTGCAAATCCCATAATCCATAGTCCCTAATCCATCTTGGAGGTGAGCAAGAGAGGGTGGCTATGTTCTAAATACAGTGGGAATATAGTGAGAATATAAGTAATGCATGTAGCCACTCTCTAACAAGAAGGTGGTTCACAACAGCAAAAGAAAAAAGGTGGCTGAGAGCAATAGAATTAATTAAAAATATGAATTAAGAATAGAATTTATATTTTTTAAACCAGAGTTCTGTGTCACTTTAGGCTTCAAAGCTGTATATCTACAGCCTCTGACTGCTTGTCTCACAAAGCCTTCAGTTAGAATTGTCATTATATTGCTGCTCAATGTTCTTGCAGCAGAGAAAGTTGTACCTTAGGAGTCGCAGTGCAAGAATCTCCCTGCTTCATCCATTCTTGGGATTTGTGCTTTCTACTCATCTACTGCTGTTTGCTTGAATATTCCTCCATCAATAATCAGATTGCCACTTATAAGGGGAGCAGCTCTGACATGAGGAAGTAAGCAAATTCCTTGACCAAGATGATCACCGCCACACAGGGATACAGTGTAGTACAAGGCATGGTAAGGCAGTAATTGGAAAAGATCATCTGCAAGAGATTACAGCCAATACTAATCAGTTAATCAGCCAACCCTAATAAGTTTTCTTCTGCTTCCAGAATTCAAGTCTTCAAGTGTATGTTTAGCCAAAATGTTTGTTATATTTTTTTAAGTCGTGAATGGTTAGAATTTATGGTTGGTTTTACAGTATTTCTGGGAGAGAGTCCCCCCCCCCGATTCTGCAGACAGTGGTTTCACCAAAGTAAAGTAAGCACAAATCTCCAATGACAACACAGAAAGAAAGAAAACTGCAGTTTTTTAATGTAGTGGGCTAGAACCCCTATTAGCTTTGTATTGCTCTCTGTGTCCTGGTTGCAGATTCTATCTCACTTCCTGTTGGGTGAAACAGTTGTCGGCAGTACAGGAAGTGAATGTCTATAAATTTCCAGATAGCAGTAAAAATCTGTCGGGGCTTCCAATCTCTCCCTGTTACATGTTACATCAGATACTAAAATAATGTCCAAAGAGGCAGCCCATCACAGTTAGGAACCTGGCATACTGGGATTAAAGCACCAGGTATGCAGTCAATCCTCTTTAGCACTACCAAGATTTGTGTATGCCAATAATATGATGCTGTTAATATGAGCACAAGTAGCAAAAAAGAGTTCCTCAGGAGTGGGACTTCAAAGGACCAAAAACAGTTAGTTATATCAAAAAAGGTACAAAATTTATTGAAACAAATACACAAACAATAATTGATAAAAAATGTTTAATCAATAAAAACATGGGACATGGGATACAATGAGAAACATGGATTAAAACCACTAGATAAATGAGCACAAAACTGTAATTAATTGGGAATGTGTGCACAGATCAGAAGCATCTTTGATTATTTTTTTTTAAGGATTATCAAGGTGGGGGGTTAGTTTAAGGGGAGCTCGTTTTGCAGGTAAAGTGTTTTATTTTTAAATAAATGATGTAATAAATCATGTTTTTCCAACTATGTTTCATCTATCAAGTGGTATAGAGTGATAATTGTTTTAAAGTCATTTAGCAAGATCTTACAAAATAAAAAGATTTGTGATTATGTTAACAAATGTTTAATAGTAACCCTGCTACCCTGAATCAATCTTAGATGATCCATCCAGATGGCAGTGGCATATGGAAACCCCGAGGTTCTAACTGCGGGGTTTGAAACCACACGATAAATTAAAAAAAAAGTTCTCAATACTTCACTCATAACAAAACTGACCTGAGCAGAACCAGACACAACTTGCCGTTAGCTATCATCTGTTGGTTTGGCTCTGCTTCACTAACTATAAACAGGATAAAGAATTTAAATCTTCAAGGAAAGTTTATTCATGTGCAAGTTGATACATTAATGGGCTGGAAATCTTAGAATTTAAAGTTCAGTAAAAGGTGGGCGAGGTTACTGTGTGTAAATATCACTCAATTTTATTAACCTGCTGTCAATCCTCTACTGTAGTTAAAAAGTTCTATTCTGTTAGCTTAAAACTGCCAGTTTCAGAAAATGTTTTAAGAAGACGGACATTGGTTCCAGAAATGTGGAGTAGCGAGGTAGGGCTTTAGGTATAAGGCTTATGCATCTGAAGTGTAAGTGTCCACGCAAAATTTGGAATTGGTTTGATTGCTTAGCACAGGACTGTTACACAGTGTGTTACGAAAAGAGTTGTGTATAGGGCGCTCTTGGCAAAAAAAGACCCTCCAAAGATCATAATGTTCAAACTCTTAATCATGATGTGGACAATCGAACAGTAGAGAGGTGTCTTGGGATGCACATCAGCAGCACTCCATGAGAGAGAAGCAAACTCTAGTAGAGAAACAGAACACAAGGAAGGCACTTCCAGAGCAGTAAAACAAGACTTTAATATACCAAAATATGGTTAAAAAGAGGTAAGAAGGAACTAATGAGCATGCTCCGAAACGCGTCACCGCCCACTCTGACTTCACATCCAGGTGCTTGTGTTCCACACTCCTGGTGGCTCTTCCTGCTTTCCTGACACGCCACTCCACACCGCTGCTCAGCTGTGGGATCTCCTCCTTTCAGTAAGTTCCCTTAATGCTTTCCTTCCTTCTCATTTCTTTCATTTTGTGTAGGGTGCAGAATAATTTGAGGTCTTATATATCTAACCTTAAATCGGCTTTAAGGTGAACTTATCAACCATTGTAAATGGTTATAGACTTTTGTATAGTTGCATACTGTACATGTAGGTACAGTATATTCCCTGTGTTTGTTCGCATTTTACCTTTTAATGATGGGCTCAAATGTTGTGGCTGCAGTTTGTAGTGTCATGGCTGATCGATTCTGGTATGTCCATGTATTCATTCAGCTTGCTTGTCCCTAGGGACAGGCAACTTTTTGTTCTGGGTCACACAGTGTCCTGTGCATGCCTTGCCATTTTCTCTATGTAGCATCACAAATGCGGAAGTGCTAATTTGATTAAACAAATCTCTCGTTCAGCACGTGTGACTTCTCTGTTATTTATTCTGCCTGTTTGTGTCTGTGTCAGATCTAATTACTATTTAACTCTCACCTGCAGAGCACTAGACTGAGAGTCCCAGGGATTGTGGGATATATAGTTTCTTCACTGGAAATGTCAGTTCTCACACTAAAGACAGATTTCATGTATTAACCTGTGCAGTTTCATATCAAATACCATGCTCCAAATAGTTAAGCCAAACCACATTGCCATTTTAAAAATTATTTAAAGTGGAAGAAAAGACAAAACCTAACTAACTCTAAACCTACTCTCAGACACATTCTAAGCCTAATCTATACTAAATATACTTACCTGTTCTGCAGCTCCTCGGGTCTGGTCTCCAACAGTGCCCTCTGTGTGCAGGAGAAAACCAACAACAGCTGGGAAATGTCTTGGTGTATAGGGCTTCTACACTGAAGCTGCCGCTGACAGGTCAGCCTGGGACCAGACCGAAGCGCCTGGAGGAACAGGTAAGTACTGTAAATCGATTTTTTTCTTTACAGGATTAAATAGATTAGACTTAGAATGTGGCTGAGAGTAGGTTTAGAGTTAGTTAAGTGTTGCCTTCACTTCCACTTTAAACCCTGATAATGCACTTTATTTCCTCCATTTTGGTCTGTTGAATATACCCTTGAAGTTATCTTGATATATATGTTGGATAAGTGCAAAATAATACCCGTTGATCTTGCTAGAAATCTTTGTGGAAAAGAGGAGAGGTGTGGGTGTTGCTTTTTTCCTAGAGACAGCACAGTGAGCGTCACCACCCAATAATAGGAAGTGTGTTACTGGCTGAATCACCAGGTAAAATAAGGGAAACAAAGTTTAAAAAATGAACATTATTGCAGTCACTACATCTGATGATTTGCAAGCTGCAATAAGTTACATTTTTGGTTTTTGATACTACTTCACAGCAAATGTACTTAGCTGCTCTGTCACAGTATGAGACAACTATGGGAGAGAATAACTAAAACTGGAGCACTCAGAATCTGGTGCAGCTGTGCATGGTAGCCAATCAGCTTCTAACTTATACTCCTAAATTGTGTCAGAAGGCTGAGCAAACGCTTAACCAGGAAATGCAGGGGATCCAGGCTTCCTGGTGTGTACTGCATGGAGGGATGTGATGTCACCCAGTGGGCGGGCCTCGATGGAAGGTAGGAGGACTGAAAATTAGGCTACACGCTCAGGGCACACAGCTCCTTCTACTGGCCATTGAGGCCCGCCCACCGGGTGACGTCACATCCCTCCGTGCGATTCATGCTAGGAAGCCTGGATCCCCTGCACTTCCTGTTTTGGTAGAGCGTTTGCTCAGCCTTCTGACACAATCTGGATGCTGGGAGATACCGGATAGCAGGCACCCCTCGAGGAGGACGTTTAATTACAGATATGCCTATGATTTCTTTAATCTTGTAAGTGCAATACCTTGTGCATTAAACTGTGTTCTATAATACTACACTTAGGTGTGCCTCCCTCCTTTCCTCCTACCCAATTTCTTACAGAGTATCTGGATACCCTCTGGGGATGGCTGGCACCTGAACTTTCATTTATACCACAGTTGTCATGGACAACAATACCTACCACAAGGACTAATACAATCATTTTTTGATCAACTGTGCAGATTCAGCACTGTCATGCGCTGGGTAATATTTATCTTTTCGATCAGCTTCTAACTTCAGCTTGCTCAATAAAGCTTTGACAAGGGTACATTCACACTGAAAGCGGGTTTGAAATCGTGCAAGTCCAGCTGAACTCATATGATCTCAAACCCACATTTCAGTGCAAGTTCGGGGGTGATTTGAAAGACATCTGTGTGAGTTCATGCACATATGTCTATTGAAAATACCCCTAAAGTTGCCAAAAGTATTGCAGGGACTACTTTTAGAAATCAGTGTGGTGACTCAAACTTAGCATTGTACCGACTGGAAAAGTGCCGTTGCCGAGAATAGCCTGCGATTTGTCATGCAATTTGACATGTCAAATTGCGCTGATGTGAACGGGGCTGATTGGTTTCTGCTAATTACGCACTCTCCAGTTTTAGCAAATCTCCCCCATTGTGTCTAAAACATGCACATATGGAAGAGAACTTGCTTATGACAGGATTCTGAAAAATGACGGCTCATTCACCAACCCTGAACTGTAGAGATGAATGTCTCTAAGTCTTCTTGCTCAGCATTTTATTTTGGGAGTCAGTTTTGCTGCGGCTCTGACCTTGGTAGACATGAGAAGGTGTTTTTTAGTGAGCAGGGTAAGAGTTTGTCTCATATTTTACAACCTTTGATAATTACAATAGGCTTCATTTCTTTATATTGTTTATGAAAGTTAGGGATGTGCCCTTCTTTGTATATTTTAGGAGTTTTTTTTTAAAGGCTAAGTCCACCTTTGTAAAAAATAATAATAATAATAATAATAATAAAGGCACCCACATTTTCAGAAAAATACATACATTTATTAGTTGCATATAAGCTTGCAAAGCATTGCAGCCGAGATGGGTGGACGGCGGGTGGAATGCACAGGCTCCTGGAAACTCTTTTATCAGCTCTATGTTTATATGGAGGTATTCATTTTTGGTTACAGAGCTGGAGGAAATGTAAGTGAAATATGAGTGTGGTAAGCACTGCACTTGTATTCCATTGATAACAAGCTCCTTTATCACTATGGCAGATAGGGCTATTAATTTACAGATCTGTGTGAATAATTGACATGGCCCCATGCACAGTTGTGCAAAATTTAAAAAGTGACAGCAGCCACAATTCTGTAAGGGGATGGCCAGCTTTTTTTTTTTTGGGGGGGGGGGGGGGGCGTAGGGCACTACGCTACATGTTACACCCTAAATATGGCTATATCGTGTAACATGGTACAAGGAGGAACTCAGCCCTTAAAGTGATTGTAAACCTTTTTTTTTTTCATTAAAATAATAAACATGTTATACGTGTTATACTTACCTGCTCTGTAAAAAGGCATTGCACAGAGTGGTCCCATACCATTTCTTCTGAGGTCCCCTGCTGGCACTGCTTCCTCCTCTTTCTTCCTGTGTGCCCCCTCAGGAAACTTGCTGTGGGGGCTTCTGCTGTTCTTAGAGTCTCCTATGAGGCCAGAAAGAGAGAGCAGTGGTGTTGCAGATGGTACAGCGCTGGATCAAGAAACACTCAGATAATGCAGTAAAAAAAAAGTTTGCATTTAGAACCACTTTAAGTGCCTAAAGTGAGCCTGTGCTTTGCCCATACAGGTTTATTTAGCATCAACCCTCCTTAGAATCACATGCATTCACTTTACTTTCCAGCTGCTCTAATCAGCTACCAGGAACCTTGTGTAATCCATAAACCATATTCTGATAATGATGTAGAATAAAGCAAACCTGCTCTTTGTCCATGCAAGGCTTACCTTTAGGGCTTGTTTACACTTGTGGTGGTGGTGGTGGGGGGTAAAAACATGTGGTTGAGCTCCTTTACCACTACCACTACTTAAGCTGCACAGGGGTGTACACATGCCATGGTCATGATGCTTTGCTTTGCAACTGTGGCAAGAATTTAACCCCCTGGCACATTCATCGGGAAATACCTCGCACAAAATGAGACTCATTCAAGTGAATAGAGCTGCACACAAACCATGCTGCAACTGCCCTGCAACAGCATGCAATGCATGCAGTTGCAGTGCAGTTGTGCAGGCTTTTAGGGGTTGAAGCAGTTGCTGAGAAGGTGACAATATGCCTCCTCATCTCCAGCCAAGCACCCTCTAAAGACTTATCCACCATAAAGCTATGTGTAGTTGGAGTTGTTTCTATGGCTTTAGTACAACTCACTAACCTGGAACAGTTATGCAGATTACAAGTTCTGACTTTAGTGGCCATATGTGTATGGATCAGCATGACAGCCAAGCAATTAGCAAAATTCAGTAATAGCAGCTTATGTACTTTCACAGATCTTTACAAGCAGCTGTGTAGAGATGAATTCAACACTTTACCTGTCCATTATGTAAAATATTTATGATGGACATGTCATTAAATAGAGATAACTACAAATAAAATGATTTAGCATACTATAAATTAATAAGATTGACTGGCACATTCTAAAAGAAAAACATTCTAGCCAAATTTGTGACTGTATTAGACATTGTAGAGAGAAAAACGACTGGTTAATATTATGTTTTTCCCATGAATATAATTAAAATTACCTCCATATTTTATAATAATGGATGGTTTACTTTCTGCAATAAATGATTACACATAGTGGTGACTCAGAAATAGAACAGCAGACAAAACGTGTATTTTAAATCAGTACTTTCTTGATATAAACATTTTCTAGGGAGGCTGATGAGGCTATTTTAGAAAATAGAGCAGTTTATTTATATGCAAAGACAGTAATTCAGCCCTGTATTGTTGATGCTATGTTCTTTTCAAACGTTAAATAAGCGTTATGCTGCAAGTGCTGACTTTTGTTGCAGAGCGCCCTCTAGAGTACACTTTGATTTGATTTTTTTTCCCATCTTTATTTACAAACCACATATTGGTTAAAATTGGCAGGTTCCATATTCACCCGATGTAATTATGAATCAGCATGTTGCTAACTTTAAAATTAAACAACACAGTAGCCTATAAATTATATATTGTAAATTGTTGAACTGCTGTACTGTTATCACTGGCAAGTGTTATAACTTAGATAAGATTGATGGCACCACAGAATAAAAGCCCACAAAGTGTTTTTCTATACCGGCTATACACTGTAAATTATTACAATAAATAATCATGCTATTGTAGATTGATCCTTAAGCTCAAAATCATTTAATACAACAACAAAAAATCTGTTTAATTGAATTGGATTTCTTTCACAAATGATCACTGATTTTCTATTAAAACAATTGTTTATCGATCGACTAGCATAATTAGTGTAACTAATTTCTGAATGATAATGATTACTTCATCAAGATGATTAGATTAGCAAATGACAGTGTCACTATTTAGTGCTGTGCTGTGAAGTCCAATCCTTTTGGAAAGCTTCTAAATGATGACATCCTACTTTAACATACATGTGGGGCATGTGCACAAATTGGCATTTCTAACATCTGAGCTTAATATATATGTAAACCCTAACAATGAACCTCTCTTGTTTGCTCCATTTTGGTCTGTTAGCTATACTATTGAAAGCATTTTATTATATCTATTCAATAAGTGCAAAATAGTACCTGCCAAAAAATTGTGAGCTTGTGACACTACCGACCAAAGACCACCTATGGCTAAAGAGTTACTTTTGATTGAAATTATACTGTATATATATATTAGGGCTGATACTGATTAAAATTTTCGTGTTCGATCAATCGATTTTTTTAAAATCGATTATTCAACTAATTTCGATTAATTATAACGCAAATACAGATACAACTACTTTTAGCTGATTTAGCACCATTGTTATGGCAACGGCCGAAGCCGAACATAGCGGGGCATGGCTAGGACATCACACATCATAAACTCAGCCTCACTGTGCCCATAATCTCAGCCTTACCATTCCCATAATCGCAGCCTCACCGTGCCCATAATCACACCCTTACCGTGCCCATAATGCAGTCTCACCGTGTCCAAAATCTCAGACTTACCGTGCCCATAATCTCAGACTTACCTGCCCATAATCGCAGCCTCACCATTCCCATAATGCAGTCTCACCGTGCCCATAATCGCAGCCTCACCGTGCCCATAATCGCAGCCTCACTGTGCCCATAAAGCTGTCTCACCGTGCCCATAAATGCAGCCTCGCCGTGCCTATAATGGCAGCCTCACCGCGCCCATAATACAGTCTCACCGTGCCCATAATGCACTCTCACCGTGCCCATAATGCAGTCTCGCCGTGCCCATAATCGCAGCCTCACTGTAGTCAGTGCTTGTGCCTGGATTACACACATCTCCCACTGTGTGTCTCGGAGCTGAGTGTGAAAACTTTGGCCGCGCTGTGAGAAAAGTCCCGCCCTCCTCCTAGATCAGCTCGTGTGATAGACAGAACACTGCGTCTATCACACGAGCTGATCTAGGAGGAGGACGTATGAGTAAGCACTCAGTCTTGAGTGCGAAACGCGTCAGCTTACCTGTACTTTCTGCATGACAGTCTTGTTGTTTTGATGATCCCATTTTTTCAATAAAGTGAAGTTTTTTTGACTACATCCAGTGTGCGGCATCCAAATCTTCTCCTCCATTCAAGCCTGAAGCAGCTATATGTCTTTGGTAAAGAAAAAAAAAACAATAAGTCTTAATTGGTTTGTGTGAAAGTTATAGTGTCTACAAACTATGGTACAGTATCTCACAAAAGTGAGTACACCCCTCATATTTTTGTAAATATTTGTATTATATCTTTTCATATGACAACACTGAAGAAATTACACTTTGCTACAATGTAAAGTAGTGAGTGTACATTGTAAATTTGCTGTCCCCTCAAAATAACTCAACACACAGCCTTCATTTCCAAACCACTGTCCAAATTGGGCCCAATGTGTCAATATTTTGTGTCGCCACCATTATTTTCCAGCACTGCCTTAACGATCTTGGGCATTGAGTTCACCAGAGCTTCACAGGTTGCAGTGGTCGTCTTGGAGGTGTGTTTGGGGTCGTTATCATCTTGGAATACTGCCCTGTGGCCCAGTCTCCAAAGGGAGGTAATCATGCTCTGCTTCAGTATGTCACAGTACATGTTGGCATTCATGGTTCCCTCAATAAACTGTAGCTCCCCAGTGCCGGCAGCACTCATGCAGCCCCAGACCATGACACTCCCACCACCACGCTTGACTGTAGGCAAGACACACTTGTTTTTGTACACCTCACCTGGTTGCCGCCACACACGTTTGACACCATCTGAACCAAATAAGTTTATCTTGGTCTCATCAGACCATAGGACATGGTTCCAGTAATACATGTTCTTAGTTTGCTTGTCTTCAGCAGACTGTTTGCGGGCTTACTTGTGCATCATTTTTAGAAGAGGCTTCCTTCTGGGAGGACAGCCATGCAGATCAATTTGATGCAGCGTGCAGTCAGAGTACTGACAGGCTGAGCCCCCACTCCTTCAACCTCTGCAGCAATGCTGGCAGCACTCATATGTCTATTTCCCAAAGACAATCTCTGGACATGACGCTGAGTATGTGCACTCAACATCTTTGGTCAACCAAGGCGAGGCCTGTTCTGAGTGGAACCTGTCCTGTTAAACCGCTGTATGGTCTTGGCCACCGTGCTGCAGCTCAGTTTCAGGGTCTTGGCAATGTTCCTATAGCCTAGGCCATCTTTATGTAGAGCAACAATTCTTTTTTTCAGATCCACCCAGAGTTTTTTGTCATGAGGTGCCATGTTGAACTTCCAGTAACCAGTATGAGAGAGTGAGAGCGATAACACCAAATTTAACACACCTGTTCCATATTCACACCTGAGGCCTTGTAACATTAATGAGTCACGTGACACCGGGGAGGGAAAATGGCTAATTGGGCCCAATTTGGACATTTTCACTTGAGGTGTACTCACTTTTGTTGCCAGCGGTTTAGACATTAATGGCTGTGTGTTGAGTTATTATGCGGAGACAACAAATTTACCCTGTTATACAATCTGAACAATCACTACTTTACATTGTAGCAAAGTGTCATTTCTTCAGTGTTGTCATATTAAAAGATATAATAAAATATTTACAAAAATGTGAGGGGTGTACTCACTTTTGTGAGATACTGTATATTGGAATTTACGCAGCTATAGATGCTACTGTATACTGTAATGGCGTTGATCAGAGACAAATAGTGGGACTGTGATAAGGTAGCAGACAATCTGGCACTAACAGACACTATCAGGGCGGGACAATAACTGACATCGCTAGTGACACTAATACAGTCATCAGTGATAATACCGTACACTGACACTGTACTTGTTAAATCCTTCCCAGCCAGTGTCATCATCTAAGAGCAATAAGGGTTTAAATGTGTGCCTAACAATGTGTAATGTGTGTAATGTGTGCTGCTTTGACTTTACTACCTGCCTGTTTTTTCTCCCTGTTTTGCAGGGAAACGAAACAGCCAGATCACTGTTCCATGTACACAGAGTTCTTTTTTTTGCACAACACAGAACTTTGTGTGTGATTGGACACAGTGGATCAGCTGACTTCAGCCAAAATCATTGTCTGAAATCAGCTACCAAACTCATGCTGTGTCCAATCACAGCACAGATTGGCATGGGGTGCACACATATGCACCGCCTAAACCAGAAGAAAAAGCCAATGTACAGGTACTTAATTATATGTAATTGTGCCTGCTCCTGCCACCCACTCACAGGATATTTAGTGTGAGCAGTCAGCAGGTGGTTAAAAAAGAAAAGTCCCTTAATCATTGGCTTCCAGTGGCACTTTATGACCCCCACCTTCACCTTTAGTCTGCTGTGATCCTCACAGACAATCGGCACTCCCTCTCTTCTGTTGTGAATACATTGAATGTTTGTAAACACTAGCAATGTTTACAATTGTGATTGGTTCACAGTGATCGAAAGGTACAGAGCTTTTAGAGTGGCTCTGTATATTGTGTCTGTAATCTGATTTGTCCAATGACAGCTAAATCACAGCCATTCATAGCCGCCCATGTGTGTTTTCTTTAGGGCAGTTAGCCACACTATCCTAGTTAAATGGTTCACTCATTTATTTGTACCCTTTGAGATTATATTGTTTTCACTTTTATCAGGATCTATCTGATATTGAAGGTCCTACAGGCTGTTATCACAATGTCACAAGTTCCTTGTGTATCCCTTTTAGTATGTCTGATGTGCAAGGTTGATATCATTAAGGGCTGACAAATGCCAAGTTTTCTCTAAAGTGTATGTATTGCCATTTTTTTTTGTCTTTTTTAGGTATCGATAGAGTAAGGAAGGGTTGAAAACCCTGTTAGTTTCCTTTTTCTCTCTGTGTCCCATTGGGGAGATTTCCCTTTTAATACTTGTCCCAGAGAGGCAAAGTTAGCAAAATCTCTAAAAAAGTTAAAGGGAATTCCCCTCTTAGATAGTTGTCACCAAAAGTGTCTCTATTTTATCCTTACCTTCTATCCTGGTGACAACTATCAAATTTTGGCTTTTCATTTTAATCAATGGTCACTGGGATAATTAGAAAATGGGGGCACAGACAGCGTTAAAAAACATGACAGAGGTTCTAATACTAGTTTTAGCTATACATACATCTTAATTGAGACAGAATTAATATATTAATAAATGAATAAAACACAAAAAGACAGTATATTTAACATCTGCAAGTTGAGGAATATACTGTAGGTTAATCACCTATAGATGTGGGTCTGCCATGTTTTGAAAGGGTTAGCTTATCCCTAATGAAAATTCATGTGAAGCAGTTTTATGTATTAACTTGTTGCATATCAAGTACCTCTCTGTAGAAGTTCGCTCTTTTCTATATACAGTATGTGTGTGTGTGTAAATAAAGTCTCTTTTACATAAAGCATCTTTAATAACTACCATTTTGTTTGTAGTAGTCCTTACAAGGTAGACTCTCTTTCTTTTTTGCATGACATGTACACTTTAAGACTTTTATTCCTTTTCTGTATCTGCAACAAGAGCAATTTTCTGACAATAATCTGACCTGACGGTCACATCTAAGAGCCTGGTGAAAGTTAACACTCCCTTTGCTGCTTGTCATTTTGTAATCCTATGCGGGCCCATACTGCACAGTTGTTCAATGAAGACTTTGATATGTGAAAGTAAGCTAATTTTAGCAAACCTATAATATTAAAATATATTCATGCATAGACCATCGTGGTGCAGTTGCCTGCGTTTGCTGATTGCGCACTGCAAGGAAAGTGTCTTTCCCAAGGCCAGGACCCCCAAGAGGATTGCCATGGCTTAAAAGCATTTCCCTGTTTTCCAGAGACTTGTGTGCATGTTTGATTGAGTGGAAAGAGTGCGAAATAAAAATGAGATCACAAATGTATGTTTTGACTGCCATGAAGTCAATACAGTAATAGGTCGGGCTGAAACATCAAAACAAAATTAAGAGCTGTCTTCAAGGTGGTGAGCGAGCAGAATTTTTTTAGGCAAGCAGCCAATACACATGAAAATGCAGCAACACAGGGCTGTTTGGGAGTCTTTCCCGCTGATATATTGCTTTAGAATAAATTGTGCAACTCAGTCTTTGAAATTTGTGTAGGTTCTTGAAGGATTAAAACGAGGCTTTCCGCTCCAACACTTTCAAAATCCCCATCAGTCTATGTTATGGATCTTTTCATGAACGCTAAACTGCATTTAGCTGCATTAGAAAGCCTTTGTTACGCAGAAAATGCCCTGTGGCTGGAATCTAAAGAGCCTAATATTGCACAATGAAATCTTTGAAATGCCAAAGATACAAAGACTTTGTATTATTAATTCTTTATTATAATAACAAGACTGTATGATGAGCTGCTGAAAGGGTTGAGCAATATATCTATACACCGAAGGAGATAAAAATATTATTTGCCACTAAGCGTAATCTGCTCTATGGAGATGACACACATTATTACACTAGATGACTTTAGGGTGCTGGTATTTCATGAAGAAACACAGATTTAGCCAGTTCAGATACTTTATCTAATTTTCTTTTTGGTATTGGTAGTGCAGGAACAGATCTGTGATGTGGAATACATGCTATAGGGGAGCTTAGCATAAGAAGCACTGCATAGTTTTTCTTGAGGGAGGAGGAGGAAGAGGAGGAGTCCTTCACCAATATCCAGTGTATCACAGCCTTACCAGCAAAAATGTCCCTTTTCTTATTTTGCATGTGTTCTGTTGCCTCTTTCATTTTCATGGGTAAACCAGATTCTGCTGGACCACTGAAGGCTGCCATGAGTATGGCTTACCACAGGAATTCCTGGGGCCATGGGGTGCGTACCCACTAAGGGGGAGACTGGACAGGGACATTTCCACTGGAAAACCTGTGTGGTGCCTAGAAGGACCCTGGATCAAGGAATAATGTAGGTATTTAGGTTGGTGGGCTGCATTCGGGGGGGGTTTATTTTTTATTTATTCCCTATATCACATTAGGGAGCTTTGACTATATTTCCTGTGCCAGAATGAATACAGGAAGTGAGAACAAATCGCTCCAAAGTGAAGAGAAATCCCTTTAGACAGTTGTCCCTGAAACAGGTATCCCTAGTAGAAGATTGTAGCTTTATTTCAGGTGACAAGTAGAAAAGCTTGGATTTCTAATTACATTCATTGTCAGAGACAATGCTCATCGGGTCAAAAATGACAGTGGGGACACAGACAACAATAAAAACATTTTTGCATTCAAAACTTAATTACCATTCCTTTCCTTACTTTTTCCTGTGTTTCAGTTTAAAAAAAAAATAGATACCGACTTCCCTATGCAATCCAATACTAGGAAAGCAAATAGACTTTAGATATACTGTACCTATACGATTTTAAATAAATTTGCTTAAGACATTGATCTAGGTGTTATCTAATAGCTCTTAAGAAAATATATGACATTGAGGCTATATGGCTTTGTCTGTAGCCCCATAAAAATGAGAGTATTTTGGATAAAATAAACACACTAATGGAAACTTTAAATAAAATGGCAATATTTTATTTATCCCAAGAGTGTATGAAATGAATTGGTGGCTCCAAGCTAGTCTGTCTGCTTACTAATTGTAAAATGACAATATCCCACCTTAATTATTGGGACCATCAATGCTTCCCCAGAGTATTTCATAATCAATTTACACAGAGCAGAGGCCTTTAAACTCACAGCAAGAGCTGTCTGGCTATTAGAACAATGTGACGTCTTTGCCTGCATGCTGTGACAAGAGCACAAACAAAACATTTAAAAAAATCTTTTGGGATTGTTTGTTTTAGTGTGTATATCAAATTGATTAACACAATATAATGGCAGTGTGTTTATTAATTTATTTAAAGCTGAATTCCAGGAATTTAGCTCCTTTGTAAAAAAAAAATGAAGGCACACTGTGAGTTAAGTCCAGAGAGGTGAATGACACCTCCCAGGCTTAGCTCTATTATTTATATCTGATAGCTTTACAGGACTCCTGGAAGACAGCTATAGTTCTGGGAGACTAACGCTGATGCTTCTGGGCAAAGCATCTTAAACAGGAGAGTCACTGCAGATGCTATCTATGCCCACCTATCCCCTCCTCCTGCCCATTCATAGAAGCCTTTGTATTATGTGAACACATTCACAAAATACAAAGACTTCTCTAAATGGGCAGCAGATTTGAGGGGTGGGCATAGCTTCTCTGTGTGTCTTTCTCCTCTCTTACAGCCCTGATAGACTTTAGTGTAATTCCCGGAAGAGCAAGAAACCTGTCAGATATAAATAATAGAGATAAGCCCAGGAGATATCATGCATCTCCTTGGACTTAACTCATAGTTTACCTTGACTTTTTACAATGTGGCTAAATTCCTGAAATCCAGCTTTAATACTGAAATAAAAATTAGAGATAAACAAATTGTTCCTCTAAACTAAAGATTTCAACCACATTGGGCTAATTTATAGAAAATGAAAATTCACTAAGTTTTGGATTTGTATGAATTGTATCAAAAGGGATGGGTCAGGATGAGTTTAAACTGCTGAAAGTTTGCAGCAACACCTTTGCTAATGCTGGTACACCTACAAAGCTAAAGACATCTTAAATGATAAGTTTACCTTTTTAAAAAAAATTATAAATGCACATCTTTTTTGCAGGTAAAAAAAATGCATTTATTATTTTTTATCAGGAGATTGTCAAGCAGATCATGGGGGCAATATCAGGCTCCTGTCAGTGTAGCTGTGTGCCCGTACCTCAATTAGAACTATAAGCCGTCAGCCGCAATGGTTGATGGTAGTTGTATTTCTCACATTTACAGAACTCTGTAAATGAATGACATAATATGGGGGGGCTGAGCCACAATATGCGATGGGAGGGGGCTATTTTTATTGACCATATTGAGTAAGGAGGTTAGCATGTATCTTGACATAATAGGAATAGTCATTTGATCAAGGTATTAAACAATCCATAACAGTCCCCCCTTGAAATGTCTATTTCCTATTCTGTCCCTAGTAGGTAAACTAACTCATCTGTCCTCATGTGTCTTGGAACTTTTTTTCTTGCTGTACGTTAGACGGGTGATGGCTGGCCCATCACCCCGAAATTAAATAAGAAAAAAAAGGGGGGTTGAATCGCGCTAAAACAGATTGGTGATCATACACATCATCACCAAACCAAATATTTAAAACTAAGTGAAGAGTTCCCCTTTAGTGTATACCTAATATACAAAACACATGTCAAATGAATAATCAATCCAAAAATAAAATGTTCAAAGTGATAATAAAAAGTCCATGTATAAAAAATAAATCACCCAAGTGATATGAAAGTATCTTAAAAAAGTTCAGAAAAACATAAAATCTTGCTGTGAGAAGAAAAAAGCGTGCTTGCTCCACCACCGTGAAATCAGACTGGTCGCTTACCAGAAACTCATGATCCCCCGTTACAGAGGATCAGAGAAAGCTGTTTGTTAATACTGCTTCGAACCACGACCAATGGATCAGAGACCTTATACCGAGATGGGATATCAAAGACTGCAGGGTCAGGCTAAAGATGTTCACACTGACAGGTACTCGGCCATGAGCCCACAGCATTGCAGATACGGTCATAGAAGGAAAAAAGGCTCCATATAGTGTAAAATCATTGACTTTATTGGATAAGTAAAAAGTTAAACTCACATGTTAGTAGACAATAGTAGGCATGTAGTGTAGTCTGGAGCGCCGGCCGGAAGCTCACAGACAGCCTGTCCTATTGGAAATAACAGCAGCAATGGGAGGTGACGAGAACACGTCGCTCTGCCCTACGTGGTGTTTCGTGATAGAGTCACATCATCCAGGGGCACGGGCTCATCACCCCCCTTGCCACAGTCTTTGCACATGTGGAAGTCAGATGCTATCCCTATGGCTGAATAATCTTATAATTTATAGATATGGGTAGGGACTGTAATGGGCTAGGGTTCTCTATAGTTAGGGTAAGGAGCATGTTGTAGCCTGTTCTCCCAGTGGATACTGAGGTCCGCGTCCAAGGGTGTTATACCAGTTACACTGCCAGGAAACATCTAAGGGACAGGAGGCTATATTGCAGTAATCAAAGGTGAAAGTGGCCATGTTGTGAAAGGTGAAAGTGGTATGTTGGATGAGTTGTACCAAAATTGTGTGATACCCTCTTTTTTTATGATGGCCACTTGTTGAGCTCCCACCAACCCCACCAGAAAAAGGTTATGTAGCACTGTCATCATGGTGTAGGCTGGGACTTGTCTTCAGGGGTTGGAACCTTCTTGCAGTGAGAAGCGTGGATCCAGGAGTTTTTTCCTGTGACCTTAACAGAGGTGGCAGTAGTTATCAGAACCTGGAATGGTCCATTGAATCTTGGTTCCAGTGAGTGTTTTCTTATAAACTTTTTTATTAGTACCCAGTCTCCGGGCAGCAGCTTGTGGGTTCCTGTGTCGGAGTCTGGGTCTGGAATGGAAGAAAACACTTGTGCATGGATATGGGTTAATTCACGAGACAATGCGGTCACATAATTAGTCAATACATCAGACTGTAGTTGTAACTGTTGTTGGAAATAACACCCAGGCCTGGGGGCTGACCCAAACAAAATCTCGTATGGAGATAGAGAGTGTTCCCCCCTTGGGGTGTATCTTACACTGAACAGGGCAATAGGTAAACTTACTGGCCAGCTCATGTCTGTTTCCTCTGACATTTTTAGCATTCTAGATTTAATGGTACCGTTTAATCTCTCTACCTTACCACTGCTCTGGGGGTGATAGGGCGTGTGGAATGCTAAAGTGACTCCTAGGGCAGACCAGATATCTTTTGTGACTAAGGCCGTGAAAGCTGGATCTTGGTCGCTCTCTATGACCTCTGGGACCCTATACCTGCATACTATTTCAGTCAGCAATTTCTTGGCTGTTGTTTTGGCTGTCATGTTGGTGACCGGGTATGCTTCTGGCCATCCCGAGAACATGTCTACAATCACAAAAGCGTATTCAAATCTTCCTTTCTTTGGCATTTGAATGTGGCCAATCTGGATCCTCTGGAATTGATACAAAGGTTTTGCAAGATTGCAAGATTTCCACGGGACCTTCTCCATCCATCTGGGGTTGCTACAAGACTTGCAATAATTATTGGTGAGGGCGGTTATGCCAGGTGCCATGTAATATTTACTGATAAGTGAGTTCAGATTTTTAGACAGATGTGCTGCTCCATGGGCCCACTGGACTACTGCTGGATATGGATTTCGGGGTAGAAATTTTTGATTTGAACAGTCCATCTTTCTGTGCTGCTTCTTTCTTTATCCAGGTTTCCCGTTCTTGACTGGCAGCATCTTGCTGCTCCTTCAGGTGGGTTTTATCAACTTGGAGGCTTTGACTTCTAGTTTGCACTGCGAGTATGGGATTCTCCACTACTTCTACCACTTCCTGTCGTTTGCTGCTGGCTGCTTGTTTGGCTGCTAGGTCTGCCAGGTGATTGCCTTTAGACTCATCAGTTGTCAGTGTACCATGTGCCTTAACCTTTAGAACGGCCACTTGGGTGGGTAGGAGGAGGGCATCCATGAGATTTTTGATTGCAGTGCTGTGTTTCACCGGTGTGCCACCTGCAGTGAGGAAGCCTCTAGCCTTCCAGATAACTCCAAAATCATGGGCCACCCCGAATGCATACCTTGAATCTGTGTGGATGCTGGCTGTCTTTCCTTTGGCTAGCTTACATGCTGTGGTGAGGGCTTGAAGTTCTGCTTCTTGGGCCGACATAGAGGAGGGTAGTGCTTCAGCTTGCAAAACCATGTCCGTTGTCGTTACTGTATACCCGGTGTGGTATCTTCTGCCATCATCAGCATACCGTGAGCCATCCACGAAGATGATCATATCCGGACTGGGCAACGGCGTCTCGGAGACTGTGGGGAGGTGAGAAGTTTCCATTTTCATGACTTCAAAACAGTTATGGTCTTCGTTATTAGGGTTGAGGTCCACTGTTATCTCCTCTGGAAGTGGAAGAAGTGTAGAGGGATTGAGAATTGCGCAGCGCATCAGGGTGATGTTATCTGGAAAAAGGATGAAGCACTGTAAGCAAAGGTGTCTTGCGGATGAGAGGTGTTTTGGTTGTACTTGGTTCAGTATAGCAGCTATGTCATGGGGGGAGAGTAGAATCAGGTGGTGACCCAGGCAATGTCAGCAGTTTTGTCTAGAAGTGCTTGAGCTGTGAACACTGCGCGCAGACAGGAGGGTCCTCCTTTCGCCACTGGGTCCAGCTGGCAAGTGTAGTAGGCGATGGGGCAGAGGCGCAAGCCAAGCCGTGTGATTGTGTTTGCAGTCCTGTTGTGTGGCCTTGTCTTTCAGATACGAACAATTTGAATGTTTGCTCATAGCCGGGCAACCCAAGTGCCGGGGCACTGGATATCGCATCCTTCAGTTTATTAAAGTTCTTGGTTGCCAGTGAAGTCATCTCAAAAGGTTCCATTTTCAATGCATCATAGAGGGGTTGCATCAACAGAGACGCAGCTGAGATGCATGCTCTACAGTAGGATATTAGGCCCAGAAATGCGTGTAGGGATTTGGAACCTTGGGGTAGGGGTATGTTCTTCACAGCTTGTACTCGGTCACTGGTCAGGTGTCCGAAGCCCTGAGAGAGACAATTCCCCAAGAATACTACCTTTGTGGAGCACCGCTGCAACTTCTGCTTGGATGCCTTGCATCCCTGGCCAGCCAGAAACACGAGTAGGCTTTCTGACTTGCCCTCTGTGGTGGGGAGGTCGTCTGCACACAGGAGAAGTTCATCCACATATTGCAGCAACGTTATGTCGGTGTTCTCTTCTTGCCATATACTCAGGATTGTAGCCATTCCTTTGGCAAATTGGGCTCTGTGCCCCTTGGGGCATAACTGTCCATGTGTACTGTCGATTATTGTGGGTGAAGGCAAGAAGGTACTGACAAGAAGGGTGTAGAGGTACACTGAAGAATGCATTTGCAAGGTCTACCACCGTGAATAATTTTGCTGATGGTGGCATACCAGCCAGCAGTGTGTGTGGATTGGGAACAATGGGTGTTTCCAAAATGGTTGCCTCGTTTACAGCCCTCAGGTCCTGGACCATCCTGTACTTGTTGGTTCCCTTTTTTGACTTTTCTTTTTGACCGGGAATATGGGTGTATTGCCCGGGCTAGTACAAGGGATTAGGGCTCCATTCTTGACCAAGGCTTCTATTTGAGAGGAAATAGCCTCAGTTTGTGAGGGCTTTAGTAGGTATTGGGGTTTCCTGGGCAGGGGTGCTCCTGGTTTCAGCTTGATGTACACTGGTGGGACGTTTAGATGTCCGATGTCTTCCGCCCCTTTTGACCAGAGTTCATCTGGGATTCTTCTTAGGACTTCTAGGGGGATTTGGCTAGTGGCTAGGGAGGTAATCTGTAGGGTCATCAGGAGTGGGATGGAGCACAGGGCCGATTGATCCTCAGTAGTAAGGGGGGTAGAGATGCTGATCATACCTTCTGGTGTGAAGGTGATGGAGGCTTGCAAGTGGGATAGGACATCTGCTCCTAAAAGATTCAGGGGGCAGGTGGGGGAGACCATGAACCTGGCAAGTAGGTCCTTGTAAGTGCCGACTTGTAGGAGTTTGGTTAATGGGTGGGATTTAGGTGAGCCGTCCAACCCATGCATGAAATGTCTATGTCTGATAAGTAGGAAGTGTCCGGTAGTTGTTGAGCGCGTATCACGCTTCTGGCTGTGCATGTGTCAATTAGGAAGGTGGTGGGGTGACCTTCAATTGGGATGGTCACCTTTGCCAATGGGCTGTTTGTGTTTGAGGACACTGTCATTAGGTGGGATGACACAGGTTTGCCCATATCCTAGCCGAGGAGGCCCAGATGGTCTTCTGTAGGGGCAAGTTTTCTTGGGATCAGGGTAGACTGATCACCTTCTGGACCCCATTGGGGTTTTTGTCATCTGGGTGCTTTGCATTCTTTCTTAAAGTGTCCCTGGCATCCATAGTTAAAGCAGAGACGGGGGGGTCTCTGCTGGGGAGGTGGGTATTGGGTGTCAGAGGCCATCATGTGAGGAGTTATTTTCTTGCTAGTTTGACTGGATTCTAGCCACTTGGCCACCAATAAAAGTAAGTCTAGGGCAATCATACGATATTTGGGTTGAGATACCATCAACCCCTTTTTTATGGAGTCTTTTAGGCCTGTGACAAATGCTGCTGAGAGCATTTGTGCATGTGCCTTCATGTGCACATTAAAACCTAGGTCAGTGAATGTCTGCACTAACCTGGCATTGTATTTCTCAACAGTTTCTGTCTTATCCTTTGTTAGGTCTTGTAAAGTTGTGGCCTGGTCTGCCAACTTGTCCTTAGCCCAATTGTGTAATTGGTCGCAGAATTCTCGGCCTGATTCATAGTCAGTGTCATTGAATGTTCTACCTTCTTTCAAATTTTTCTCCATGATAGGCCAGTAGGCGTCACCTGCTTTCGTGCGGCAGAGGTTGTACAGGTCCCTCCAACCTGCAGCATAGGTACGCTGTATTTGTATTATGCTGCGATAAAAGGGCATTGTCTGCTTTTCTGGGTCAGGCAGGTTATTCACCAATGACATTACTTTGGGCGGGGTAAAGGTAACGTACATTATTGGGGCACTCAGGTGTTGAGCTTGGGGTCGGCCACTCCAGGGGTCTTGGGGTCGGGCTCATCTGGGTATCCTGAGTATCATGTGTGTTTTAATAATAGTGGGCACTGGGAGCTTGGTTACTGGTATGGTGAGTATTCTGAGTAATGTGTCGAGCCAGGCCTTGGGCTAAGGGTATGGGCTGCGGCCCAGGCCCTGGCTCATAGGGGAATAGCTGTTGGGGTATCAGGACAGGCTGGGAAGGTGTCTGGAGAGGGCCTGGCTGGGTGGGGATGTTTGCAGCAGGTGGTGTGCCAATGAATGGGTTCTGTGTTGACCTTGGATGTTCTGCCAACAGTCTGACATCCATTTCCCGTCGGAAAATCTGATCGTGTGTACGGGGCTTTAGTGTAGTTCTGGGCAGGTTCAGCAAACAATACTAAATTTCGGATGCCAAATCTGAACGCCATTATAGTCAATCAGAGCAAACTGTTAAAAAAGTAATAGCCATTTTCTAGGATAACCTCAATGGACTGTCAGACAAATGGTATGAGTGCTAGGCATTGCCCTGAAGAACATATACCAAAGCAAACATGATTTTTTAATCTCCATTTGGCAAGGAGCAGAGTTTCTAGTAATACTTTAAAGTGTTACCAAAACCCAGGACCCCGCATTTGCTATATCTGGTCTCCCACAGTACACAGAACAGGGAAATGCAATTATTTTAGTAAATATAAACTGCTAAATACCTTGTTATCATCAGCAGTATATAGCAGTCTTGTGACTTCAATCAGTGTCCGGCCGCACACTGGTTAAAGCTTGTAGGAGGAGTTTTCATTCTACTCTGACTGTCCTTTGAGGCTGCAGGACCCCTGACCCTCTGCCTGCACAGTGCTGATTGGCCCTGTGCTCATCACATGCACTCTCCCAAGAAAAACCCTCTAGCAATTCACCACAAACTGAGCATGTGCAGAGTGACTCCAAAGGCTCTGTATTATAAGGAGATGGATTGAGGACAGTGGAAGAAGAGGGGGATCAGAGAAGACAGGATCAAACAGCCTTTTTACACAATGCAGAGGATTAACCCCTTAGGTTCCATAGTGAGAATAACAAGCATGCTTTACTGCATATACGGACTGATTTTACTGTTGTGGGTTTAGTAACACTTTAAGTAAAAAAATTAAATGCAAGATTTTATTAAATAACATGGCCATTAAATGGTCATGTCCATATATGGTCAATGACGTCACCCAGGAAACCCTGCCTCTTAGTTTATGTTTAAGTGTTGGGGACCAGAATTGTCATTCAGCTGAGGAAAGCAACAGGACAAGACCTGTGTTGGTTTTCACTGTCTTTTCTCTTTGGCAGGTCAGTGGGAGTTGGGGATAGTGGTTAACGTAGATCTGACATACTGGAAAATGTGATTGATAATGGAAGCACATTGTTGAACTTATTTTTAAGTCTTGTCAAAACTGTATATGTGTGTTTATTTATACTTTACATTTTTTTCCATCCCATGGGGGGCAGTGTTGTTAAGAGGCCTTCAAAATTCGAATTACTCCCCCCCTCACAGACCACCAGAACCACAGGGTCAAGGTTGTAGGGAAGACCCCCCTGTTTTCATCAACATGAGGACCAGATTCTTAACATGGGGGTCCTCCCATGTTGAGGGCATGTGACTTGGTATGGTTTGCATGGGCACAGGCTTCCTGGCCAGTCAGGCTGCATGCTTGGATAAGGGTCTGGTATGTTTTTTTGGGGGACCTCATTTTATTTACTTCAAATTTATTCCAAAATTTAGGGCCTGGTATTAATTATAGGGGGACCTCCATAGCTCTTTGGGGACCCTGATGCAAAACAGGGGCTCTCTGGGGACTCTGATGTAAGGGGGGCTCTCTGGGAACTCTGATGTAAGGGGGTTCTCTGGGGACTCTGATGTAAGGGGGGCTCTCTGGGGACTCTGATGTCAGGGGGGGCTCTCTGGTGACTCTGATGTAAGAAGGAGGCTCTCTGGGGACTCTGATGTAAGAAGGAGGCTCTCTGGGGACTCTAATGTAAGGTGGGGCTCTCTGGGGACTCTGATGTAAGGGAGGGGGCTCTCCGGGGACTCTGATGTAAGGGGGGGCTCTTTGGGGACCCTGATGCAAGACTGAGGCTCTCTGGGGACTCTGATGTAAGGGGGGCTCTTTGGTGACTCTGATGTAAGGAGGGGCTCTCTGGGGACTCTGATGTAAGGGGGGCTCTCTGGGGACCCTGATGTAAGGAGGGGCTCTCTTGGGACCCTGATGTAAGTGGGGGGCTCTTTAGGGACTCTAATGTAAGGGGGAGGCTTTTTTGCGCAATTGCATATAGTTTATATACTGTTTTTGTGCATGTTTTCAAAAATAAAGTGGGCCAGTCTGGATGAAGTCCAGGGCCAAATTTTTGTCCCAGTCTAGCCCTGTGGGCAGGTGATGGGTAGAACACTTCCTTAGCTTGACAACCCCTTGACTGCTCCTCCGACATATGCAAAGTGGCGCAGAGAAGTAAAAACTTAGTCTGCTACGCCACTGACAAGCCGATAGAAGGAGAACCTAGACAGGAGGTGTGACTTTACTGGAACTCATCACATGTAGTTCCCCTGCGCAGCAGCTGAGAGCCAGCTTTTCCTCCTCTCTTTCTGCTGTCTTTGAGCTGCTGCAGGGGGGTATTACAGGGGATTGTTCCCAGCAAATGCCACGCCCCGCCCCTCCTGTCCAGGTTTCCCTTCCTTCTGCTTCCCTAGCCCCCTGTGTACTCCCCTGGTCCGCCCCCCTTACAACATTGCCTGATCCCCCTTCTCTCCCTCCCGCTGGCTGCTGTGGAGACCATTTCAGGATAGATGCATGTAATTTACCGGCCCCTTCCTTTTCTGAATAAACACAGTTAGTAATCGGTACAGATCACGCACTGTGTTCATTCATAACTGATGCATAGTAAACTATGCTTCAGTTTGTAAATGAACAGGGAGACTGTGCAGAGCTCTTCCTGTTCATTCGTTCAGTACAATTTAGGCTGCAGAGAAGGAAATTTAGGACACAGTCCTCAATATCCTTTCTTTGTCTCAAAAGGGAGACATCAGGGGTATGTTTAGACCCCTGATATTTCATCAAAGCCCCCCAACAGGGCTGTTAAAAAAATTGTAGAAAATAATAAAAAATACAATTATAAAAAAAAAATTTAAAGAATAGAATGGTAAAACATAGTAAAAAATAAAATAATACAAATTAAAAATGACTTACATCCTCTGCCCTATTGACACTGTCCACTGCTCTACTGATTGACACCGTTCACTGCTCCACTGATAGATATCATTCACTGCTTTTCTGACTGCCATCTGTTGGAAGTACAACAGCATGGTTGTTCTGTACTGTGAACAATATATATGCATTATACCTTTCTATCCAGCAGGTGGCACTGCAGTATTATAGTGTGTATCTATGGTAAGGTAATCAAAGGAAGTACCATCATTACTGTGTTATATGTACTTGTTTGCGTTCTCTTCCTGTTCTATGATGAAATGTGATCTTAAAGGATAAAAATCTTACCTTAATATAGTCCTTCTGCAGGACCTGGATGATGGCAGAACAGGTCTCTGGGATAATGATCCCCAGAGCCTGGGGGGAGATGCCTGTCGAGAGCTTGAGGTCCTGCAGGCTTCTCCCTGTCGCCAAGTACCACAACGTGGCGACGAGCCTCTGCTCTGGAGTGATAGCTTGCCTCATGCAGGTATCCTGCCTGCTGATATAAGGGGTCAGCAAAGCCAACAAACGGTGAAAAACAGGGTCCGTCATCCTGAGAAAGTTTCTGAAATCGTCAGGATTATTCTCACGGATCTCACAGAGCAAAGGCATGTGAAAGAATTGGTCATGCTGGAGTAACCAATTCTTGGCCCATGAACTCCTCCTCGCTCTGTTCATGGACTAGGCTGGTCAGAAGAAAGTAACAGAACGCACTGAAGAACAACAAGGCCTGTGAAAAGCGACCTGAAAATCAGCAACGAGCGGACAAGAACACACTGTATAAACCAATGTGAACTCACTGCACGCACTGAAGACCAGATACAAACCCACAAGCACAAACTGAACAGCAGAAAAACGATCTGAAAACCACGAGTCTGAAAAAGCACGAATCGTCTCTCACCAAACTTTTACTAACACGAAATTAGCAAAAGGAGCCCAAAGGGTGGCGCACTTGGTATTGAACTGCCCTTTTATAGTCTTGTCGTACGTGTTGTAAGTCACCGCGTTCTTGACGTTAGGAAATTCCGCCAACTTTGTGCGACCATGTGTATGCAAGACAAGTTTTAGCCAACATCCGTCGGAAAAAATCAGATGGGTTTTGTTGTCAGAATGTGCGATCGTGTGTACAGGGCATAACTCTGTGCACACACGGAACAGACAGCTACGAAGGCGGTTACATCAGTACGTAGACTAGGCCACCAGAACTGGCCCAAAAGAGTTTAAACTTCCCAGGGTGGTCAGCAGCCTTGGGAGAATGGTAAGTCTGGAGCACACCAGTACGGAGACTCTCGGGAACAAAGCAGCAGTCACAAGGTTTCTCAGGAGGAGCATCGACCTGAGCAGCAAGAATTTTGTCACCCAAAGGAGAAGTAAGACTGGTGCGAACCGTAGCCAGAATACGATCAGGAGGAATCACAGGGACCAGAACCGACTCCATCTTGGAAGTGGAGGAAAATTGTTGTGACAAGGCGTCAGCCCTTACATTCTTAGTACCGGGAAAGAATGAGACAATGTAATTAAATCTCAACAAGAAAAGAGCCCATCGCGCCCTCCTGGTAGAGAGGCGCTTAGCCTCAGACAAGAATGTGAGATTCTTATGGTCAGTAAGAATGAGAACCGGCACAGTGGTACCTTCAAGGGGATGTCTCCATTCTTTCAGGGCTAAAATGATCGCCAACAGCTCTCTGTCACCAATCTCGTAATTGCACTCTGCCGGTGACAATTTCTTGGAAAATTAGCCACACGGATGCATAGCGCACTCAGAGTTAGGACGTTGAGACAGAAAGCATCAGCTTCTAGGATAAAAGGAAATGTAGGATATGGGTGTGCCAACACAGGAGCAGAAACAAAGGCAGCCTTGAAACTCTCAAAGGCCTTAAAGGCCTTAAAGAAAAAGGAAGTTCAATAGCCAGTAGCCAATAGCTGCCCTTGCGTAGTTTTTGGTCCGTCGGACTAGCATACAGACGAACGGTTTTCCCGATAGGAATTTAGTTTGTCGGAAAGATTTGAAACATGTTCTATTTCTAGGTCCATCAGAATTTTAGAAATAAAAAGTCAGATGAAGCCCACACACGATCGGAATGTCCGACGGAATGATTCCGTCGTACCTTTTCTGCCGGAAAGTCCGGTCATGTGTACATGGCATTAGTCTCTGAAGCACACGACAGACATCTATGTGGTGGCTCTCCAGGGACTTGGAAAATATGGAGATATCATTGAGATAAACCACCACACATAACTGCAACAAATCTCGGAGGACATTGTTAATGAACTCCTGGAAAACTGCCAGAACGTTACAAAGGCCAAAAGGCATTACGAGATACTCATAATGACCTGATCTGGTATTAAATGCAGTTTTCCACTCGTCGCCCTCCTTAATCCTGATGAGATTGTATGCCCCTCTCAAATCAAGCTTTGTGAAAACCGTTGCTCCCTTGAGGCAGTCAAATAACTCCGTAATCAATGGAATGGGACAGGCATTCTTAATCCCCTATAATCGATACAAGGTCTCAGTTCACCAGTCTTCTTCTTCACAAAAAAGAAACCAGCACCAGCAGGAGACAAGGATTTGCGGATGAAACCTCGAGAAAGTGCGTCTGCAACATACTCCTCCACGGCCTATCCTCCAAGACCGACAAAGGGTAAACCCGGCCACGAGGGGTTATGGCACCAGGTTGAAGTTCAATTGCGCAATCATACGACCGGTGTGAAGACTAAGTACCGGCTTTACCTTTGTCAAAGACATCGCTAAAATCGCGGTACTCCTCCAGCAGGGAGGAGAGTGAAGAGGTGCACAGGACCTTGGCTACCTTCTGGAAGCATCTCTCACTGCACTGTGGTGACCAGGACAGAACCTCAGCATGGAGCCAATCAAAAGAAGGGTTGTGCCTCTGTAACCAAGGATAACCAATAACCAGCGGAAACTTTGGTGAGGAAATAATGGGAATTGGATTAACTCATGATGAAGGGCCCCTATGGCCATAGACAATGGAACAGTCTCATGAGTCACATGGGCAGGCTGTAGAGGTCTCCCGTCAAGAGCCTCAATGGCAAGTGGAGTGTCACGCAGCTGCAGCAGAATCGAGTGCTTCGATACAAAGGCAGCATCAATGAACAGGCCTGCAGCCTTAGAGTCGATTAGAGCCTGTATCTCAATGGATAACTCAGCCCAAGACAGGGTAACCGAAACCAGGGGCTTATCTTTCTGGGAAACTGGAGACGAAACAACGCCACCTAAGGTCTGTCCGTGGCAGGACCTCAAGGTTCGGATGTTCCTTGGATGGGTAGGACAAGACTTCAAACAGTGACCAGCCTGGCCACAATAAAGGCACAATCTCTCCCTCCTCCTAAGGGCTCTCTCATCCGCAGAGAGATGCGTGAAGCCCAAGTGCATGGGTTCATCTTCACTGATGGACTTGGTACCAGGAGACATGGGAGGTGAGGGAGGCAAGGGTGGGACTGATAAAGCTTGGTGACAAATGTACAGGAGGCTTGCGCCAGCGCTCCTTAAACGAGAGACTTTCTCTGAGTCTGGAGTCAATTTAAGTTTTAAATGTGATCAACCTCTCCAGCTCAGTGGGTATATCTCAGGCTGCTATCTTATTCTTGATGTTATCCGAGAGATCATGAGAGAAGGCAGCCACAAGGGCCTCATTGTTCCAAGCAACCTCTGCTGCCATAGTACGGAATTCAAAGGTGTAATCGGCAACAGTTCTCTTACTCTGTTTGATGGACATGAGGATCTTGCAAGCAGAAGCGGAGCATGCAGGAACGTCAAATCCCCTTTTGAAGGAAGCCCCAAATTCTGGGTAACTCAGGACCATGGGTTTTTGCGTCTCCCATAGGGGGTTTGCCCAGGCCAAGGCTCTCTCAGAAAGCAAAGATATCACAAAAACTACTTTGCTTCTGTCCATGGGAAATGCCTGGGGCAGCATCTCAAAGTATATCTCAACCTGATTGAGAAACCCTCTGCATTGAACTGGACCACCCCCAAATCGCTGGGGAAGCGGAGCAGAACCATACATGCCTCTTATAGAGGTAATATCGAGGCGGGTGCCTGCACAGAGACTGGAGCAGCAGCAGGGATGGCCTGCAACACAGGTTGTACCGGAGCAGCCATAGTGGAAGATTCCAGGTGAGCTGTGTAACACCAAGGCAAACTGATCCATGCAGTGATTCTGGTCATCCAATCTGGAAAAAATATTACCAACAAGTGGACTGACTGCATCTTCTGAATTCATGGCCCTCGCCTACTGTCAGAAACCATAAATCAGAGAGAAGTACAGTTAATCACACTAGTTTAATAATAATAAAAAGTCAGAGTAAGCGTAGTCAAGCCAGAGTTCAGAAACCAGATCAGGTAGTCAGCCAATGCCAATGTCAGAGAGCCAGAGATCAACGTAGTAGTACAGCAAGCAGGATCAGGAGCCAGAAGGGATGTCAGCCGAGCAAGTCTTCAACAGGAGCGCAGGAGAAAGTCTCTGAGATGTAACCAAAGGCGAAGGCAGAGATGAAATGAGCTGGACGGCTTTGAGTAGCCAGGTCTGACGAGCAGATCATCTACAGCTGAGAAACTGTGGAGAGAAAGGAGCTGGCAATTAGTCGACAGTTGAGCGGCCAGCTCAGAGAAGAAAGGGCTGAGCACAGCCCTGATAAAAGGTAGGCTAAGTTTATATTTTTACAGTGACATTTATGCTATTACATTTTTCTAAGTTTTCCTTACTATTTATTTAGCCCTTTCTACCTAATTTCTTTAAAAAAAAAAGGCGCAGCACACCAGTGATCTTTGATTTCTTTCATGTTGTTCAGGTGGATCTCCCCCTCTCCTACCCCTGCCAAAAGCCATCTCCTTTTGGTTCAAACACTTCTTATCTGTTGAACCTGCCAGCATTTCTCACTTATCCTCACTTCCTCCAAAGGGCTAACAATGCTGCAACATTGCTGCTGAAATTGGTGCAATTTTGTCACCCTCTTCCATCTATCAGCTTCAGCCTTCTGGACTACAATATCTCATAGGCAGGTTAGCGTTTCCTAAGCCGCTCATTCATGATCACCCTGTAAAGCTGGAGCTTCAATTTCTATATTGAATTCTCTATTCATGGTGCTTGCATTTAACTCTTGATCTGTTTTTCTTTTTTGGTACAGGATTGCACATATTGTGCGCTTTTCCCACAGATTTTGTATTGCAATAATATAATTTAATCTATAATTTAATCAGTTCTGTATACACTTTGGATTTTATTTGTTTAGTATAATAGGATTATCTCGAACTCAAGGATGCAATAGGCAATAGTCCCTGAATTGCAATTAAAGATTTATTAGCCTATTAAAAAGTGATTTGTAGTTAATCCATAACAATAAAACAGTTTGTAAAGCTTCACTGAAAACACAGCAATCCGAATGTAATTTTCAAATTATTTTTGTTTAATACGTTAAACCACTTTTTATTTTATGTTCCAATTTCTCCGTTTGGAAAAAAAAAAATATAAAAAGATACAAGTGCCAATAATGAGGATGCAAATAAAATATTGCAATGGGATCTTGCTACCAAAGTCGGATATTGTCTTCTTCTCATCTGGATAGAATTCATTGGTTATTTAACAGGCTATTTACAGAGGACAAATTGAACATAAAATAATGCATCCAATTTCAGAAAGGCAGCTGAGTGCAGTTTTTCATTTAAACACTGATCAGCAGCAACAGTATTCACCGTGAATGTTATATTAGCCATTTCTATTCACACTGAATTCATAAATGTATTTTTGTATATTCCTGTAATGAGACTCGGTTAGATTACTGAGGCTATGTAATTCTGGCTGGTGCTGTGTCTACAATGGCTTTTACAGGTACAATCAAGTCATTATGCTTTATTCCATTATGGGAATCTTGTTTTGTCGCTATTTCTGAGACAGTCGATTTGTCAAGCTGCTTTCATGTTGCTAAGACCCTACAAGGGTCATGTAAAAAAACTTTTGGAATAACAAGCAGTATCAAGAAAGACCTGTGTGTGCAAGTTCTAAGTGGCCATCTGACATCTCTGGTCCATTCAAGACAGTCTAATACATAAGACAGTATTTGTGGGTGGATGTAAGGGCTTCCAATACCATCTCTATGCCAACGACACCCAAACTTATCTCTATACCCCTCAGCTCACTCCTTCAGTCTCCTCACATATTACTAATTTACTAACAGACGAATCAATCTGGATATCAAACCACTTCCTCAAACTCAAACCAAGCTCATGATTTTTACTCTACCATGTGCCCCATTCCCCTGATCCCTCTGTCAAGATCGATGGCACAGCTATCAGTCCATTCTCACATTCCAAGGTTCTAGGTGTAATCCTGGACTCTGAACTATCCTTTCAACCCCACATCCAATCACTGTCCAAATATTGCCGCCTCAACCTTTGCAACATCTCCAAAATATGGCCGTTTCTAACCAACAAGACCACAAAGCTCCCAATTCACTCCCTGGTCATCTCCCACCTCGACTACTGCAACTCCCTTCTCATTGGTTTACCTTTACATATCCCCCCTTCATTCCCTTATAAATGCTGCTGCCAGGCTCATCCACCTTACCAACAGTGTCTGCTACCCCTCTCTGTCAATCCCTCCATTAGCTACCATCACCCAACGAATTAAGTTCAAAATACTAACAACAACTTACGATGCCATCCACAACTCGGCCCCCAGCTACATCACCAACCTAGTCTCAAAATACAAACCAAATTGTTCTTTTTATTCCTCCCAAGACCTCCTGCTCTCTAGTTCCCTTGTCACCTCCTCCCATTCTTGCCTACAGGGCTTTTCCCGAGCCTCTCTCATCCAATGGAACTCCCTACCCCAATCTGTCCGATTATCTCCTACTCTGTTTGCTTTTAGACAATCCCTGAAAACTCATCTCTTCAGAGAAGCCTATGCTGCCTCCACCTATCAACTGTACTGTAATTTTCTCCATCAGCTCCTCCCCCACAGCTATTACCTTTGGTATCACTTGACCCTCCATCCTAGATTGTAAGCTCTAATGAACAGGGCCCTCTGATTCCTTCTTTATTGAATTGTATTGTAACTGTACTGTCTGCCCTCATGCTGTAAAGCACTGCACAAACTGGCGCTATATAAATCCTGTATACGAATAATAATAATAATAATGTAAATAAACTAATCACTAAAACATGTCCGGCCCACTTTAATGAAGCCTCCCCCCACACACACACACTCTCCAAAATTCATGTTGCCTACTAATACATATTTAAAAAATATGGATATTTTTGCAGAATTTCAGGTGCCCAGATCTCCTGGAAGGCATGGATGAGTTACTGTGAGAAGTAATTGGGAGCTGGGTCCAAGGTTTTTTTGTTTTGTTTTGTGTTGCTTTTTTTTGTATTAGCTTTATTTAAAAGAAAAAATGGGGATAAAAAGGTTGTTTTTCCTTCTATGCAGTCCAGAAGATAAAAAAGGACATGATCAGGCAGTAAAAATAGGTTTTAAAATAGTCATATTGCCATCTCTTGCAAAGTTATCCCATCTCAAAGATCCTCGATGATCAGAAAAAAATTATCTACACAAAGTTTTATGTCAGTTTCTAATAGCTTAGAAACACCTGCTGATTGCTTAAATTAGAGGGCTGGCAAAGATTCTGTCCATTCCTTCTTTTTGTCTTTTTTGCATGGGTTTCCTTTCAAAATCCATACCAGGCCCTAACGTTCTAATATTAATGTTTGAGGTGGTGTCTCACACTGTTTTTTTTGTCTTTCTGTGGGGTATGTTACCTGGTATAGTTCAGGAAGGGCTGCACATTCACTGCCCCCTCCCCCTTTCCTAGCCACCCAGACTGCATAATGACTGAATAATGTTCTAATATACTTTTTTTTTTGCAAAAAATATGGCTAGAGGCCCCCTCAAAATCACAAGACCCTTATTCAAGATATTCCATGATCTTCTGCCATCACAAATCACAGCTCCATGGCTGCATTGCTATTCTAGCAAATTCAGCAGGCATTTTCCATTTGCTCCATCTGAAATAAACAAACCAAATGCAGGCACTAGGGAAAAACCAAACAGTTTGAGGTGGGTTTGAGGTAGGTGTCAGATCCAAATCCTATTGAAGTCAAAGGAACCCAAATGTTAAACAAACAGTAATGATCATTTTTTAGACTAACAGACAAAAGATTGCCAAATGGCATGGGAGTTTCCCTGGGAGACATATAAAACACATTTTCATAAAACTTCAGCTTGACAAGAAGCTGCATTTTTAATAATGTTTACCTAGTGTGGTTCATAAATAACACTGGATACATAATTGTCAGGCAGCCAATCCACCCAATAATGTCTGTGTACAGAGCTGTCATTAGATGACTTGGCACACAGAAACATTCTACCAAGCATATCTAAGTGGCTTGATACCATGTAATCGCTGCGATTGGTCATCACAGAGATCACATGGAACTGTTTACATTGTTGATCCCACCCGGTCCGCGTACAACAGGGGAAGGAGAGATCCAGTAATTGTGAATAGAGACAGAATGAATGGATCAGCAGCTGTGGATATATTTATTCTGTTTCAGTATCACAGAGATCTTTTTTTAACCCTTACATGCCCCCTCCCTCCTACAAATGGGAGGGTTTCCATGCTATTCTGGCTTTTTTATTTTAAGAGAAAGTAAGCAAAACTGTTTTTTTAATGTTTGGTCTTTTTACTTTTTGTAGTAAAACATAAAAAACTAACAGTTATTAAATACCACCAAAGGAAGGATCTCTGTCTCCAAAAATCATATTAAATTAATTCAGATATAGTGTTACAAAACAGAGTAAGTCAAGTGGCTTAGTACAAACTTGGAGAGTGCTCTTAACCTGTCTTTGAAGTGTATCTGTAGGGTAAGTACAACTTTCTACAGCAAAACTGACATATACAAGGAAAACAATGCTGTTACTGGCCCATAGCCGAATGCAACTTTCACAAAGACCAAATAATATACACCAATTTATACTTAAAAACTAAAAAAGAAAAAGGATGTGGGACTTTGAGTGAGGCACACGGGAGAAGAAGTCAAACTAGAATAAAGTTTCAATTTTTTAATATGAAGTAATACATAAATTCATAAGTTTACATTTGTAGGCACATAGTTCAATAAATATAATTTATTCAATCATAAAATACATTCCAACAAGGACTTCTATGTAAACATATGAGAATATGAATAAAAAATGCATAACAGTAAATATGTGGCACGCAGTGTCACTAGAAAAAAGTGGCAAAGACAAAATGCAATAACAATGGAACGTCCATACATAGCTAATGATGGTGTATGAATAACGGTAGTTGTAAGCTCTACGCCGTTTTGGGACCTTATAGCCACTCATCAGGAGCATAACCGTATTAATCACCTATAAATAGGGGAAATTAGCAATATTTAGAGTAGTTTAAAGGACGGGTGGGCAAATGTAAAACATAAAATTCCACATTCTTCCACAAAGACCATGAACTTACAAATGCGTCCGTGCAAAGGTGGCGCAGCCCTGAATGCAGAGCCCACCCACAATGCCAGGGTCCGAAGCTGAGGGAGCGTGTCCAGGCAGCAGACCCGGCAACGAAAAACCCCCAGATTGGGTCAGAGTGGGACGGGGTGACCTCAGTGGAAGGGGGAAGAAAAAGGACCTGAAAAGCAAAAACACAAAGTGAACAGGTAAGAATAGTGTGAAAAAAATGAAGGGAGAATATGAAGCAGTGAAAACGGGTTGGAGTAAAAAACAAATAAAAGAAAGAGAAAGAAAAAAGTGAAGAAATAAAAGAATAAAAGTTCAGAGAAAGAGAGAATAGAATGTGAGAGAAATAACCAAGATAATACAGAAAAAGACCAGGGAAGGGGGATGGTGAAACAAAAGAGGAAAACTGAGTGAAAGAAAAGGGGGTGAAGAAAGACCATAGCTGTGAAGAAAAAGACCTGAAAAACGGAAACACGAAGTGAATAGGTGAGAATAGTTTGAAAAAAAAAAAATAAATAAATAAATAAATAAATAAATAAATAATATTTATTGAACTATGTGCCTACAAATGTAAACTTATGAATTTATGTATTACTTCATATTCAAAAATTGAAACTTTATTCTAGTTTGACTTCTGCTCCTGTGTGCCTCACTCAAAGTCCCACATCCTTTTTCTTTTTTAGTTTTTAATATTGAACCGGGATGGAGGAGGGGTATGAACGGCCCCACTATCCTCATTTAATGTCCCAATACTATTGATTTCTCTCCTTTTAACCAATTTGTACTTATTTTTACCAAAGATATGTAGCAGTATACATTTTGGCCAAAATTTATGAAGAAAAATTACTAATTTGCTAAATTTTACACCAAAACAAAGAAAAATTCATTTTTTTACCGAATTTTCAGTCTCTTTTGTTTTATAGCGCAAAAAATAAAAAAACCCAGCGATTAAATACCACCAAAAGAAAGCTCTATTTGTGTGAAAAAAGGACAAAAAATTCATATAGGTACAGTGTTGCATGACTGAGTAATTGTCATTCAAAATGTGAGAGCACCGAAAGCAGAAAATTGGTCTGGTTATTAAGGGGGTTAAAGTGCCCAGTGGTCAAGTGGTTAAATTGCCAGAAAAAAAGCTTTTGCCACTTTATTTCTGTTTGTAAACAAATGGCCAGAGATTGCCTTCATCTATACTAGACCCTTAGTCCTCTTTCACACTAGCAGACTATATGGGTCTGCCTGTCAGTTTTTCGGGGGGGGACCGATCAGACCCTTCAGCCCTCCCTATGGACCATCACATCCGATCCTATCCTCTAAAAACAGATGAATAGGGATCAATTCCCTATCTGGCTGGTGGATTAGATCAGATGGCAGTCAGGTGTAAACGGACAAGCGCTCCATTTACATCCTAGTGCCCATGGAGGAGAACAAGCTGTGTCTGTGTTCGCTCTTCATAAGTGGTTCGGACATGGACCAGCCATTCTCTATGGGGATCAGCGGACAGATTCCCTACTGAGCAGGCAGACTCCAACGGAGCATGCCTCATGTGAAAGGGCCTTATCCTAAATGAGGGTCTGAAATAGATGTTAATTGGGGACCCCACAAAAAAGCACGAGGTTCACCCTAAAAAAAACATACCAGACCCTTATCCAAGCATGCAGCCTGGCTGGCCAGGAAAAGAGGGGAAAGTGTGCACCCCCCCCGATTTGATTTAGGCCACACACTCCGAACATGGGAAGGTACCTTGCCAGGGTGGACCTCTGTTGGCAAAGCACTTTGTCCCCATGTTGATGAAGACTAGGGCCTCATCCCCACCACCCTAGCCTGGTGATTGTGAGGGTGTGTGGGTGGGGGCTTATTGGAATCTGGAAACCGAAAGACCACCCACTCATGTGTATGAGCAAGGGGTACATGGTACTAATCATTAACACACAATTTTCTTTTAACCACTTCCCATGCAGGCCAATTCTGACATTTCTCTCCTACATTTAAAATTCATCATTTTTTTGTTAGACAATTACTTAGAACCCCCAAACATTATACATGTTTTTTTTAGCAAAGACCCTAGAGAATACAATGGCGGTCATTGCAACTTTTTATCTCGCACGGTATTTGCGCAGTTTCATGCTTTAAAAAAACATTAAAGTTATGCCAATTTTTTTGCATGATGTGAAAGATGAAGTTACGCCGAGTAAATAGATACCTAACATGTCACGCTTCAAAATTGCACATGCTCGGGGAATGGCACCAAACTTCGGTACTTAAAATCACCATAGGCAACACTTTAACATTTTTTACTAGTTGCATGTTTTGAGTCACAGAGGAGGTCTAGGGCTAGAATTTTTTCCCTCCTCGCTCTAACGTTCGATACCTCACATGTGTGGTTTTAACACCGTTTTCATATGTGGACGGGACTTACGTATGCGTTCGCTTCTGCGTGCGAGCACACAGAGGCAGGTGCGCTTACATTTTTTTTTTATTGTTAATGTTACTTTTATTTTTTTAGTTTGACACTTTTAAAAAAAATAAATAATTTTGATCACTTTTATTCCTTTTACAAGCAATGTAAACATCCCTTGTAATAGGAATATGGCATGGTCTTCTTTACAGTGAGATATGGGGTCAATAAGACCCCACATCTCACCTCTAGGCTGGGAAGCCTGAAATAAAAAAATAAAAAATAAACAATCGCGGCTTCCCAGCTGAGGCGACGCCATTCGTTTGAATGCAGAGGCCGGGCGTGACATCATAACAACGTGCCCAGCCCCCGAACTATCATAGAGACTTCAGCGACCATCTAGTCCACCGGAAATCTCTATGGTCACCATCTGGGGCTGGCGGATCCTGTCTCCGACTCACCGATGGAAGCAGCCGCTATGATCATTCTTATGGTGTAGGGAATCGCCAGCTGAAAAAGCCGATATCTGAATGATGCCTGTAGCTGCAGGCATAATTCACCCTCCCAAGTCAAGGGTGTCCTGGGACGTACCTTGGGCAGGAAGTGGTAATAATTTAAGACACATACACAGTTTTTTGACAAGTCCTTTATTAAACAAAAAGAGTCCTACAATGTGCATCTATTGCCGCTCATGTCATCCAGTGAAGCAGATCCATGCAAATCACAATATACTATGCCTGATGTCTACTAAAATTAAAAAAGTCCCACTGACCAATAGACATGTCTTATCCAGTTGCTGACTATTGCTACTACAAAGTCTCCCAGGTGAAATCATTGCCCATATATTATAGCCATTGTTGGTCAGTAATGTCACACTATTCCCCCTCTTCAATGACATGACCTTGGATTCCTGGCTAATAAATGAATGTGGCCAGGTAATGTCATAGCTAAGGACATTGCAGATGCCCTCCACTTTTATAGCAACCACTGACACATAGAAAGTTGTCATATAGTAACGGTAGAAATACCGCTACTATATATGATTGTAAGATGTTCGCCTCCTGCAGAACGGGCTAAATGTCTAGTATGAACAGTCAAAAGTTAGGTCAGAACTTGAATTTGGGTCAAACTTTTAGCTCATCCCTAGCCACCACATGTAAGTACTGGTAAGCTGCATTAAACTACACTATTACAATTAAAATACATTAGTTAAATACATATATAAGCAGTATAAATACTGCTTAAATACAGGAGTTATTAGTTTAAGTAGAACTTCCTGCCAAAAAAGTTTGTTTTAGCATCCCCAACTCCATTCTGCATAAAAAAATATTCCTAATTTTCCCTTACCCTTTTCTTGCTTTAATACTCACAATACACTAGGTCTGAATGGCGCTCACACATCATTATGTGGCCAGTGTAGGAGGCATCTGACTGATGGATTGGTGTGTGCTTTAATGTGGACTAAACAACTACTCTGTGCACTTAATGGCAAGTGCTCCCCTTTCCTACATACAGAGGTTAGTTTAGCTTTACATTATATTCAGTATTTGCTTATATTTTAGAATAGAACTGTTTGTCTCGTTCAGTGAGACTTTAAGTTGAGTATTCTCTTAGATTCCCTCTGTGCAAATCCATGGGACTTTCCTATAGCCTGCTAAAAATATTTCTCGTCAGACTGTGAATACTTTTCCATTCCACTGAATAGACCAGGCACAGCACGGTGCGAGAAAGTGAATTTCACGCTTTGTTTGCGTCGTGCTTTCTGTATTTCTACGAGCTCTTCTGAAAGAATTGGCTATGCTGCTTTCACTGGTAATATTTAATATCACACCTGCAGTATATTGAAGAAGTGGCTTTTCTGAACAGCAATTGTGCGCGGTGCAGATAGCAGAGCAATACAACGCTATCTGGCAAATTATATTTAAAGTTCTTAGAAAGCAGCAAAATATTTTTTTCTCTGATTTTTCCCCACAGTTGATATTTCTGGTTGTATTATACCCAAATTGTATTTTAAAATAATGGAACAATAACAATAAAATAAATATGCAATGCCACACCCTAGGACATATTTGTAAACAAATCAGATAAATCAACTCAATGTTTAAGAGGACCTTTATAGAAGCCTTCCCATCTAACTTTCATTCAGCAGTTTTTACTGTGGGGTGGATCAACATGGATCATTCCCATGTCAGGTCCTCATTGTTGTCTGGAACTGCTAATGCTTACTAACCTTTCAAAGAGATCTTGGAACCTAAAATCTAGGCTTAGGTCTATGTGAGCAGTGGTAGAGAAGCTCTGCAGCAGCAACTTCTTTAGGATAGGTAAAAACTGCTATGACTTTTGAGGTATCCATCCTATTTACAAAGTTTTAAAGGGAACTTCCACAGTTTATAGGTTTTCAAAGGTTCATGCTCCAACTTTGCTTTATTACCTGGTATAAGCATGAACCACTGAAGTGTCTGAACACCCGAAATGCACATATTTGCTCTGGGTTATTGTTTGACACACTGTGATGTCACACTAAAGTAGAGCTAAAAATAACCACTTAAAATTCATATAAGCTTTACTGTGTAGCTGTTTTTTCAAAAATTGTTTTCAATATTTTTAAGTGGTTGTAAAGGCTCAAGGTTTTTTTTTTACCTTCATAACAATACTAATAATACCCCTCTTTGCGGGTTCCTCACCAGGATCGCTGGCGAGGAACCCGCAAAGAGGGGTATTATTAGTATTGTTATTTTTTTTTATCTTTGGATTGCCTAAAAAAAGTAAAGTAATTTATGCAAGACAATATCACCAAAAGAAAGCATTGCTTATTTAAATAAATAAAAAAACTATGTTCTACTTTGTTTTCCTAAAGAGGAGTTCCCATTTAGAAAAAAAAAAAAATAAAAGTCAGCAGCTACAAATACTGCAGCTGCTGACTGGTCTAGCGATGCGGGGGATAGAAGCTCCGCTCGTCTCCCCCTCCGTTCTGCGGCACCGGCATTGCAACTGTGGACACCCACTGCGCATGTGCGAGCGGTGCCGCGCGCCGTGATTGGCCACTCAGTAATCTGGGACCTGTAATGTGTCCCAGATGATTGACAAGAAGGAGGGGGCAGAGCTGAGCCCTTCCTGCGCCGAGGGGAAGTGATGTCACCAGCCCAGGCACCGAAGGAGGCAGACTACGAGGAACCCCCTAGCAACAGCCATTTAAAGGTGAGTAAAAATTTTTCCAAATTTTTTTTTTTTTTAGGAACATTCATGCTTTTTTTTTTTTTTGGTGGAACGCCACTTTAAGTGAAGTTATTGCTAAATAAACAGTCCCAAGGCAAAAATTTAAAAAAAAGGTCCAACTGTGCACTTTTCTTTTAGCTAGATATAAATTGTCATATTTGTTTTCCTGAGTTTTCATCCTGTCACCTGCACACCTGGCTGAAACCACAAGGAGCCATGCTAACATACATTGCAGAGGGATGGGCCACCGTTATCACTATCAGGTAACCAATCCAGAGTAATATGCAGTTGACGCTGGAGTTAATACATATAGACTGAAAGTAGGGAAAGGAAACGCTAATATGCAAAAAAGGAGAAAAAATTGGAAATTGTTTACAATACACAGTGATTTAGTATACTAATTGTCATCCAGTTAAGGTGTTACTAAACCCACAACAGTAAAATTAGTCTGTATATGCAGTAAAACATGCTTGTTATAATCACTGTGGAACCTAAGGGGTTAATCTCCGCATTATGTAAAAAGGCTGTTTGATCCTGTCTTCTCTGATCCTCTCCTCCTTCCACTGATATTTTCCTGATAACACAGAGTCTATGGTGTCAGGCTGCACATGCTCAGTTTGATGTGTATTGCTAGATAGTTTTTTTTTTGTTCTTGGGAGAGAGAGTGCAAGTGATCAGCACAGGGCAATCAGCACTGTCCAGACAGAGAGTCAGGGGTCTTGCAGTCTCATAGGATAGTCAGAAAACTCCTCCTTTAAGTTTTAACCAGTGCTTGGCTGAATCACAAGACTGCTCTAACTGCTGATGAGAAAAGGTATTTAGCAGTTTGTATTTACTAAAAGAATTGCATTTCCATGTTCTGTGTTTAGTAACACTTTAAAGTAGAACTATAGACAAAACTTTTGTATCATTTTTGATGAAATAAGGGAGGGTTATAACCCCTGTCAGATTATTTTTTTTGCCATCTGTGCTCCATTGGGGAGATTTTCCTTTACTTCCTGTCCCATAGATAAACAGGAAGTGAGAGGAAATCTCTGTAAATCAAGGGCAATTCCTTGGGGACCCCCAGGTCACCAGAACCAGTGTCCCTATTTGGAAGATTTACGCTCTATTAATTTTCTGGGGACAACTCAAAATTTGGGTAACTTCTTTTACTTTCACTTTCAATGATAACAGTAAACAGGACAATTAGAGAGGGGGAATCTCCTTAACGGGGGGGCACAGACAGCAATAAAAATTGACAGGTGTTCTAATCCCTCCCCACTCCATCCAAAACCAAAAAAAAAGCTTTGCCTTTAGTTATATTTTAAGGTTTACATTTACTTTAGGTATGACAGCCCCACACTTGCACCTTAAATGGAAGATAGCAGTAGCAGCCTTCATATTTTTGTCCTGACTTTTTTCAACTAAAATGGTAAACTTAGGTCTACTTTATAAAATAAATTAAAAGAATGATACATCTTTTGTATCATTTCCATTAATCCACAACTGATGTATTTTTTTTCTGTCTTCGTGCCTAGAGATAAATGGGAAGTAATTTAAAGAATTATACTGGAATGTATTTGATTATATTTAGATCGAAACATGGTAAAACCACGAGAAGCCAAGTGATTTCTGTAAATGTAATCTGTAAAGTGTCAAGACACTCGCCTTCCACTGGGACTTGCTGATGTTTATCCTAATGTGGTTTCTGATTAGACAAATGTGTAATGACACATTAGTGCCACTCTATTATAAAGGTCATGTTATTTCAAGACACAAATGCTGCAAAAAGAATTACAATAACTTTCTTTTTCTGCGTCTCTGTTCTTAAGCTCTGAAACTAGTGTAGCTTTTAAAGAAGATTGCAGGGCCAACTTCCAGGAGCATTCTGATAAGAATTATATCTCACACTAGCGATTATGAAGCGCCTTTCTTTTACTGCTTAGCTTATGCTTTTGGCTGTACGTGCTACAATATATCCTAAGAAAACTACATTACTGTGTTTCACAAGGTACATAGTAGAAAAAGACAACAAGTTGTCCATGAGACAGGCTTAGAACCTTGCCTGATTGCACTCTTCAAGGATGACAGAATTTGTACCTTGCCACTGTCTAAAAGTAGCTACGTTGCTCCTCCATAGATGCAGTGGAGGTGTAAGCATAAGCCTTCCTAAGACAGGAAGTGCATTACTGTCTGGATCACCAGGTGCAAATAAAGGATACAAGCCATAAAAAAGATAACAAATGCAGCCATTACATCAAAGGACTGGTATGCTGCAATATATTACATTTTTTATTTTGAGTTTAGATACAATTTACCTCCATACACAGTCCTAGGTCAGAAATCAGTATACATATGGGATGGCAGAGAGAGACAGGCAGGCAGAAGTTCCCCACTAAATATAAAGGTGAAAGGGAAAGAGAGCTGTAGAAAGATCTTGGACAGCAGAAACCAAGCAGGTAGGCAGCTAGTCAAGTGAGGGTTCCTGGAAGACTATAGCTGCAGAGGATACACTAGTTATCCTGACAGCTGTGGTTGTTGTTTAAAGGAATGATGATTTTCCTGGTCTCCTTCTGGGCATTAACTCTACCCATTAGGACTGCATCATACTGTATCAATAAGCCAATAATTTACATGCACATTTAGGAGAGTTGATTTAATTCATTTGTTTAGGTTGTTTTGCCTTGTCTAGCACTTTGGATGTGTACGTAGGGGTTCATTCAGAAATGTGGCAGCTCCTGGCAGCCCACTGAAAAATTATCTGCAGTAGATTGTTTTTCAGAGGGAGGTAGATGGGTGACTGGGAGGTGATATGTCACCTCCTCATAACCTGTTCTAACCCTGAAAGGGTCAAATCACCATGCTGCGGTTCAATGCTCAGTTTCAGGGCAGTCACACGGCAGCCCGATTAACTTGAATGGACCATGTTCTGCAGTAGTTCTGTTTATTGAATGCTACACAGGGGCTTTTATGTTTGCTGTTGCAATGAAGAAAAGCTTCACTGCTGTGGTATGTGTACAACCCTGTACTTTTTCGTATAGGCAGTCTTTGTTAAAACTGTGATTCATACTTTATTACACCATGGAACAGCTAACCGGAATGGGAACAAAGAATAGAGGAAAGTTACATTTACAGCTCTGTGGATGTAATGTAGACTTTACAAAAATTAGTTAGGAACATTGCCCTTGTAAACACAATAGTGGCAATCTATTAGGGCATTTGCGAGAAATTTCTGGCAGTGTGTTTGTAGAATTCATGAAAACCCTAGACATTTTCACCCTTGATGCATACAACATATTTAAGTAAAGTTTATTTGCAGCACATTTTCTGTATGGCATTACTGTTGTGCAGGTTCATAAAGAAATATTGACATATTGATAAGATAAGTGGAAGTGAATAAGATATTTTCCATGTTGGAGAAAATTGATGATTATGTTGCACATAGGACTATTGTGTCACATCCTTGAAACAATACTGTATCAAAATTTGTCTTTAAATCCCTCTGGAAATGGTATTTGATATGCTTCCGTTACTCTCCCAACTGCTATAAACAGCTTCTTTGCCTGCAAAACCCCATCACTTCACAGGAGAGATGCTTGCAACGGTTCTGTCAGAGTTGCGACAGTATCAGCTTAGTGCAGAAAGAGGAAGAGATAGACCAGCCGCCGCACACCTCGCCCAGCCCGAGTGGTTAGCAGGTAAAACCAGCCTCAGCTCGATTCACCCAGGCCACATTCCCAATATATTTCACCACTCCCCTGGGGCCTAATCATGGATTAATCATGATTCTTCATGATTAAGCCCCAGGAGTGGAGTAAAACATGTTGGGGACGTGGCCTGGATGAATCAAGCTGAGGCTGCTTTTACTTGCTAACCACTCGGGCCGGGCGAGGTGTTTGGAGGCTGGGTTGTCTCTTCCTATTTCTGCAACATGCTTTGGGTCTGGATGGACCTATGCTCGGCCTGCACCCTCACTAGTCAGCGTCATCTAACTCAAAATTCTTAAAGAGTATCTACTACATTCTAGAAGTCATGAATTCCAGGGAATGTGGACTGTCACAATATTGTTTGCATCTTTCATTGTCATTATGTTTGTTTTTTTTAAAGACTTTGTAATACCTCACTGTTTTATTTGCATAAGCTTTATAGATTTCAATTATGGTCATGTCATGGCTAAAGGAAAAAATTGGGCCATAACTTATTACTGAGGTTTTTACCAGTAATAATTAATAACAGCACATCAACTGGACAACACACTTGCAGTAGAAGATACCAGCAGCACTAAAGAGTATAAAAATTATTGCGATAGCATTTCATGCGACACTGTCTAAACAAAGTAGCAACACAATATTGTACAATTACTGCGTGTGTACAACCTGTTTACACTATTGCAGCATTGGTTTTGTTGGACAAAAAGTCACTGCATCTTCACCTCGAACAAGCCCAAAAAAACAGAAATGCTCTATTTTGGCTTTATTGTGTGTTGCTCATATCTCCATCATTCCTAATCCTAAAGTATATGAAAGCATGCAATGCTCCAAAAAATACACAATGTTCTTGGAGCCCACAGAGGCAGATACTTCTAGTCTTCTGGTTAAAGCCCAACTCTAGATCGAGTTTTTAAGGGTAAAAACATATGTCAAGGTTTTATTGCTGATTGTGTTCCTCTTGGGTAGATTTGATCTTACCTCCCATGTGGTCACTCTCATAAGGTAGTCCAGGATCACTGCCAGCCGCTTGTAAAAAAATGCAATAGTTCAAAACAAAATAGCTTACCTTAGCAAAAAGAACACAAAACAGTCCATATTCTGGTTCAATGGCACAGAACAAGATACTGGCACCATGCCCCCATAGCAGTCTCATGCTGGGGTTTTGGGGTGTCCCAATCTACTCCAGGGGTCAAAAAGTGAAGACTTTCCACAGTTTACCAACCCTGGTTCAGACTCAAGCTTGTCCACACTGCTCCTTAAAGTGTGTCCAGCACCCCCACTTACTGCCAGGTGCCAACTGATTCCTCCTCTTTTAATGGGCTCCCACACATATTGGTTAACCCCCTTCAGGACAGAAGTCCTTGTAATCAAGGTTTAGAGGTTCTTCCCCCAAAGAACCTCCAAAATTCCAGGTCACTAATAGGGGAAATATACCTGTCATTCAGGACCCAACCCTGGCACCCTGTAGATCACAAAGACATTGAGGAAGTAATATTCTAACCAAATGGAATAAAAACCTGTCAGGTGTTCCAACCCATTTCCAACCTACCCAAAGTTGCCATTTTTAAATGAGCTGTTCTGTCTAATTTTTACCATTGGTACTCAATTATCAATAATCATATTTTCTTACTGGACAGTCTCCTAAAAAGCTTCAATTTTACCCACAATTATGTTGTGTAATTCCAATGGTACATGTCCCAAAGTTTGAAACAAACGTCTTTAAAATGATAGCATGAACTTAAGAAAGAAAGCAAGTATTTAAAAAAGATTGACCTAAAGGTGTACAGGAATTCCACTAGTAATCCACCAGGCATAACAATTAATCCCTTTAGGTACTGAATAAAGTTATGAGGTGTACAAATCTGTTGCTAGTTAGATTCAGTCAGTGTCTTACTTGCATTTCATCAGCCAGAAAACACATCTACGCAATTCATAGCAAATAAAGAGATAAATAGCCGACTACTTCCCAGCCATTATGTTATAGTCAAATCTGTAAACCATAGCAAATTTCCTGCTGTTTTATGACAATATTGAATAATGGCACTGTGCTAGTGAAGAACATTTTTTAGCATCCCATTCTGTCAGTACAGATATCAGGTAGAGATACTATAAAGGAACTTTACCTCTTGGATTATTGCTTCTTTATATCACATGAAAGAGGGAGGAGAGCAAGCATGTAGTTATAAATCACAGCAAGGCAGGGCAGGCAAAGTGCAAGTTAAGAGGAGCAAGGTTAGCAACAAAGGTCATTCTGAATAATAGCTAAGTTTCGCCCATAAGTTAATTAACTCTACAAAAGACGACTGGAGAGTGGAATTAGGTTCTCCTAATAGGAAAATGAAGCCGATCAGCATGCATACAATGAGGACTAACCTTCAGTCAACCACTCAATGCCTAACCATGTCCAAGATGGCTGATCTCAATGCAGTTGGCCACCATCCACTTGGGCGGATGAAAGCACAGTAGGTAAATCTCTAAGAAATTGTTATAGCCTGTTGGCTGCTTCCACTATGTCAAACAGAAGAATCACATCTGTCAAACAATAGTTCTGTTCCTCCATCCTAAAAAGTTTTGAAATGAATACTTAGGTTTGCAGAAACTGGAATTCAAAGGTGATTTTTGGATGCCTAGGAAATCATTACTGAATTTAAAGAAATGTCTGCTGCAGAAAGGAATGAATAAGGCAAACATTTAAAAGTAATATTTGCTAATTCAAGCAAAAAATGTAGCAGCCCTTACTATCACACAGAAAAAAAAACTTTATCATAATAGACACAAAATAGGAAAACCTGCCTTGCATTAAATTACCATTAGATAATGCTCTCTGTTGTCTAATGTGGGTAAGTCCATGTGTCCTAGTTGTTTAGTTACAACAGCTGTATGGAAAGTGGTTAAAGTGACCCTGTTGCCATATCATTCATTGCAGTAAAAGTTTCTCATAAGATTATTAGTGTATTTAAATAATTTTAGGCTGTAAAATCCTTCCTTAATAGGCATCTTAAAGTCCTGAGACTGCTGCTGGGTGCTGCCATTTTGGATATGATGTCAGCATCCCCAGCAGACTCACAGCTATATACTAGTAAAATCAAGACATGGTGCTGCCTAGGACCAAGAATGAAATGCCCCCCCCAAAAAAAAAAAAAAAATCACGCCCTCCAAAAGGCCCCCACATTCATTATTTTATATTATGATAACTAAAATTAAATTAAATCTTTGAGGCGCTGTAGGAGCGGTGAACACACCGCTCCTAAAGCGCCCCTGCCCAGTGAAATCAATGGGCAGCACCTCCGAAGCGGTGCTTTGCAGGTGGTTTTAACCCTTTTTCAGCTGCTAGCAGGGGTTAAAAGTGCCCCGCTAGCGGCCGAAAAGCGCTGCAAAAACGACGGTAAAATGCCGCAATGCCTCAGTGTAAAAGTAGCCTTACTGACAATCTGATCTATCTTGCACAGAGAGGGAGTTGAAGCACAGCAGTAATTAATCTCTTTTATGCCTGTTCCCAATAAAATTCACCACTATTGTACCACTATTGCATCTTGATTAGGAGCCATCAAAATCATACAAATAATTTTATAGTTTGTATGTAAAAAGCATGTTTCTTTTGTAAATCTGCATGATCATTTACAAACAGTACAGAAGAAAAGGCCTCATCAAAGTGTTTCCAGGGAAAATATGGGTACAATAAAAAGATCAGTCACATTCAATCCAGCTTGAGTTCCTTATAAAAAAAATCTTAGAGAGAAATCACTTGAAGTTGTACTACCAACCAACCTAACTCACCTTGTTTTTCAGATAGGCAGAGAGGCTGCCCAGAGAAGCTGCCCAGGCTCAGCTCACACTCTGTCACAGGCACAGCCACACAGGCAGCTCTCCTCAGACCCTTCCTTCCCTCACGCTGGAGATGGAAGATGGAAGAGGTGGGCGGAGCAATTGATCGCCGTGGAGGCTGAGTGCTGTAAATGCTGGGGTGGCCGTGGCCTCTAAAGTCACTGGTTGCTAGGCGCCTAGCGGCAGGCAATTCTAACAACCAGTGCAGGAGACAGCGCACAGTGCACAGCCAACCAGCATCCGCTCCGCTCTGCTCCTGAGAGTCTTGCTGACTGATCTGGGATTCCTGGCGGTAACTTCTTGACGACCTGGCTGCCGCCCCCTGTTAAATGCTGCCTGGAGCCATAATACCATTGGGTCCCATGGTAGGGCCGGCCCTGAGTATAATAGTTCTCTTAAGTTCTTCCCTCAACAGCTACAGTACATAAAAGGCTAGATAGAAAGGTGAAAGGAGGGTGGAAAAGCTTGGTCAGTAATTAAACGCTGGCAGAAGAGGAGAATGTATGACGTGCACGGAGGCAGGAGGCTGTGCTAGTGAATTGGCTCTCCTGGAGTAGTCAAATTTATTTTCTAGCAAGTTCAAAGGCACATTGCAAGTGCATAAAAAATAGTTTACGGGAAAAAAATACTGCAAATTCACATTTTAAAGTGGTTCTAAGTTCAAAGGTTTTTTACCTCAATGCATTCTCTGCTTTAAAGTAAAAAAACTTCCACTGTTTGTGCTCCTCCACCTCCCCTTACCTAACACGTACCTGACTCCTATATTGATCCAGCATTGTGTCCAGTTTAGAGTCTTCTCTCTCTCTTCCTGATCTCAAAGGCTTTGCTGAGAACAGCGGAAGTTATTGGCTCCTGCTGCTCTCAGTCAAATCCAACAAGCAGAGAGTGGGAGGTGGAGCTAAGCTACACTGTGTGTGTCTATGGACACACAAAGCCCAAATTTGGAGCAACCCTACACATCTGTTCCTATAGCAAGCAGCTTGGCGGAGGACCTCAGAAGAAGTAAGGGGGCTCCCTGCTCCAAAGTGCAAGAAAATCCCCTCTTGCCCAGTTGTCACTTGAATAAATTCCTCAGTTGGAAGATTTCGCCTTTATATCTGGTCCAGTGACACCTGTAAAATATTGGATTCTCCATAACTTTCTGTCCTGATGACAATAAAATGCATGAATCTCCCAGTCAGCTAAAAAAAAGCAGTAAAAACTGATGGGGTTTAGAGCTTCTACATTCTATTCAAAACTAAAGAACAATTTTGACTTTTAGTTAAACTTTAAAGGTAAACTTTAAAAAAAAAAAAGTAACAAATACAAACTAAAAAAGTTAACTTCAGCTAAGTGAAAAATGTATACTTCCTGAATGAAAAAATACAAAATATTAAAAGAAAAGGCAACGATCAATCATTTAGGAGTCAAGAAATTACTGACTTTCACTTTTATAGCTAAAAACTTACATTTCTCAATACTCCATTATTGTCTTCCCTCAATTATTGTCTGGTTAAAACCTTTTTACTACTTGAACAATTGTTAGTGTTGTCATCTGTGGTTTGATGGAATTCCTATAATTTATTTCAAAATTACAACCGAAAGAGCCAAGTATTCTCCAAGGTTCTAAATAAACTCAAATCATTTGCTTTTAGCTGAGCTGGAATGTGCTCGTCTTTTGTTTTAGTAAAAAATGAATGATTGCACTTTCTGAAAAATGTCATTTAATGTACTTGCTAAAAAAGTTTGGAACCTTTTAGCTATCTGATTCTATTACTTTCCGAGACCAGCTATAGCAAACAAAGAGCTGCAGTAACGTGCCGCGGAGACTTAGGAAATTATTTATGGACCTCCTGAGATTGTGCGATGACTTTCAGAGCAGGTGGGTACTCTGGAGTTGAGCCAAACTAATCACAAGGAGGTGCAAGGTCATTTTCATCTCTGCACTTCCATAAGCATAAGTAGTGTTACAATTTCACTGCTATAGCTTAAAGATATTACCCTATTTTTAGCAATGGCGGTGCAATATTTATTAATGGGAAATGACCTCCACAAATGAAATATCTCAAAGCTTTGAAAGAGCTCTCATTTGATGGATGGAATTGAAAAAGATCCATTATACAATATAGGAACATCAGTTTTGATAGGGGATGAAAAGCCATATTGCAACATCACCTTCTGATAATAGTACAAGTGCTGTAGATGTAGAGCATATAAGTGCTCAATGTATGTATTAACCTACCTTGCTCTCTGTTTCTACCAATTGCATTTTGGGCAAATAATTAGAATATTATGAAGATGGAATTGTTTTGACTGTAAAAGGATAGGGGTTATAGCTTAGTGGGAGCTGTAAAAATAGAATTAAAAAAAACCTAAAAGATAGCTTAACACTTAGATAGCTTAATCCTCTAAACCCTAAACCTCATCATAAATTTCAACTTTATCTCTTAACCTGTAAAACCCATCACTAAATTCTCATATAAGCACTAATATGCAAAGTCATTTTAAAAGTCATTATTACTATTTTAAATATGTAGCTTTCATTAACACAACGTCTTTTGATCCTGCCATGAAAGCCCTTGTGAAAGCACTTACTATAATAGCATGACATTGTTCTACTTCGATTTCCCAATCATTTTCCTGCATTGTGTTGTCACATGGTCTCCTGATGGAGACATCAAACAGCTGTGCTGATGCACATTGTAAAGTAAGGCATGTTTCACTATTTTGAACAGTTGCTGAGATGTATGCATATACACAAAAAGTAGCAGAAAAGAGTCTGCAAGAAACCAGCTTTGATAATATGCAAAAGGAGTTAAAATATTGTATTAAAGAAAATGATTATTGTTTATGATACACAGTGATTTAGCAAACTATATGTCATTCAATTAGGGTTTACATATACCTCTAAAAACTCTTAATACTTAGTTAACACCTTCTAGTTTGTAAGCTCTTGCCCTTGCATAATCTGACCATCCTTGGCCAGAATTGACATGGAAGTAAAACCTAGACGTTAGTGTCAAAAAACACTTATTCAGTAAAAGTAAAGAATGGGCACTGCTCAGTGTTGAATGATTCTGTGATTTCTGCTAACTTCACAATCTAACATTGTACGGCATCCAGGGCGCCCCAAACTTCAAGTTACATTCTGGATATGAAAATAAGTGGGAGTGGGGAGTGCAGAATCTGGTGCAGCTGTGTATGGTAGCCAATCAGCTTCTAACTTCAGCTTGTTCAATTAAGCTTCGACAAAAAAACCTGGAAGCTGATTGGTTTCTATGCAGGGCTGCACCAGGTTTTGCACTCTCCAGTTTTAGTAAATCAACCCCAGTGGTAACACTTTTTAAAAGAACTAACTGTGATCTAAATCAGTCTATCTTCATAGCTCTGGAATCACAGATCTATAACAATTCAAACACGGTTTATGTAGAAAGGTACATAAATAGATAGCGTAAAAGATCCCAAAATACCAGCAGCCTTTTGCATGCAATATGGTTTACTTGTATGCTGGGAGTTGTTTTATATTACTAAACTGGGAGTTTCGATTTTGGTCAAAAACAGAAACATCTAAAAAGATGCCTGGACTTCAGGGTTTCATGCAAAAACTGTTAACTGTTAACCATTTAACCATTATTTGGTTTTAATAAAGAAGAAACTCCCACTGCAATCTGAAATCTTTGCATTAGAGTGACTTATCTTAGTATCCACCAAACAGGTGTTTGGATTTTAAAAGGAATTAATATAAAAATACTGTACTATACACATAAATAAACAATAGCAGCCAGCACTACAATCTTAACACAAATTGTGTGAATGAATAAAGTGAAAACAGTACAGTGCTAAGAATCGAATGTTGAGTATTGACATATCAACATACTGTGATATACAAAATAAATTGTGATTAGCATATACAAAAAACTTTAACATCACTGAAAGTGTCTCTAAATAAAGTGCACTGTGCAAATTGTAAATGGACATTGGTAGTCCCATTGCTGATTAAAACATTAATCCATTAGTATATATTGATGGGAAGAAAAAAAACAACAGAGAACCTCCATTTAGTGAAAAACCGTATGGTTTTCTGGTTTATTTGGAATAAAAAGGCTTTACACAGATTCCAAGATGTATTGTAGGGATGAGCTTTGTGTTCGAGTCGAACCCATGTTCGTCTCGAACATCGTCTGTTCACCCGTTCGCCGAATTGCGAACGATATTGGCCGTTCGCGCCAAATTCGTGTGGCGCGTCACGGCCCATAATTTACTGGGGCATCGCAGTGCATTGCTGGCTGATGATTGGCCAAGCATGCACTATGACCCACATGCTTGGCCAATCACAGCGCCATCTGTAGAGAGAGCTGTAATTGGCCCCACACTATATAAGGCCACCTGCACGGTGGCTCTGTATATATATATATATATATATATATATATATATATATATATATATATATATATATATATACACACTGTATTCAGTTTAGCTAGATCCTTTCCTGTTATTATCGTCCTACTGACAGGCAGTCTTGTGTTGTTACAGTATTTACAGCTACCTGAAGAAAATTGCTGGTGTTCTTCTGATCCTATTAGTACCACAGCCAGGCAGCTAGACTATTTACAGTTAGTGTAGTGCGTCCTCCTCACAGTGTTCAGCTAAAGCTACAAGTTAGTTTAGTGTGACCTCTGCACAGTTTTCAGCTAAAGCTACAAGTTAGTGTAGTGCGACCTCTTCACAGTGTTCAGCTAAAGCTACAAGTTAGTGTAGTGCGTCCTCTGAACAGTGTTCAGCTAAAGCTACAAGTTAGTGTAATGCACAGTGTTCAGCTAAAGCTACAAGTTAGTGTAGTGCGTCCTCCTCACAGTGTTCAGCTAAAGCTACAAGTTAGTGTAGTGCGTCCTCCTCACAGTGTTCAGCTAAAGCTACAAGTTAGTGTAGTGCGACCTCTGCACAGTGTTCAGCTAAAGCTACAAGTTAGTGTAGTGTGTCCTCCTCACAGTGTTCAGCTAAAGCTACAAGTTAGTGTAGTGCGACCTCTGCACAGTGTTCAGCTAAAGCTACAAGTTAGTGTAGTACACAGTGTTCAGCTAAAACTACAAGTTAGTGTAGTGCGTCCTCCTCACAGTGTTCAGCTAAAGCTACAAGTTAGTGTAGTGTGACCTCTGCACAGTGTTCAGCTAAAGCTACAAGTTAGTGTAGTGCGTCCTCTGAAGAGTGTTCAGCTAAAGCTACAAGTTAGTGTAGTGTGACCTCTGCACAGTGTTCAGCTAAAGCTACCTCTAGAAGGTTGGTGGTGTTTTCCCGATCCCATCACTACCGCAGGCAGCTACATTATTTACATGTTAGTGTAGTGCGTCCTCTGCACAGTGTTCAGCTAAAGCTACCTGTAGAAGTTTGGTGGTGTTTTCCTGATCCTATCACTACTGCAGGCTCTTCACAGTGTTCAGCTAAAGCTACAAGTTAGTGTAGTGCGTCCTCTGAACAGTGTTCAGCTAAAGCTACAAGTTAGTGTAATGCACAGTGTTCAGCTAAAGCTACAAGTTAGTGTAGTGCGTCCTCCTCACAGTGTTCAGCTAAAGCTACAAATTAGTGTAGTGCGTCCTCCTCACGGTGTTCAGCTAAAGCTACAAGTTAGTGTAGTGCAACCTCTGCACAGTGTTCACCTAAAGCTACAAGTTAGTGTAGTGTGTCCTCCTCACAGTGTTCAGCTAAAGCTACAAGTTAGTGTAGTGCGACCTCTGCACAGTGTTCAGCTAAAGCTACAAGTTAGTGTAGTGCACAGTGTTCATCTAAAACTACAAGTTAGTGTAGTGCGTCCTCCTCACAGTGTTCAGCTAAAGCTACAAGTTAGTGTAGTGTGACCTCTGCACAGTGTTCAGCTAAAGCTACAAGTTAGTGTAGTGTGACCTCTGCACAGTGTTCAGCTAAAGCTACGAATTAGTGTAGTGCGTCCTCTGAAGAGTGTTCAGCTAAAGCTACAAGTTAGTGTAGTGTGACCTCTGCACAGTGTTCAGCTAAAGCTACCTCTAGAAGGTTGGTGGTGTTTTCCCGATCCTATCACTACCGCAGGCAGCTACATTATTTACACGTTAGTGTAGTGCGTCCTCTGCACAGTGTTCAGCTAAAGCTACCTGTAGAAGTTTGGTGGTGTTTTCCTGATCCTATCACTACTGCAGGCAGCTACATTATTTTAACGTTAGTGTAGTGCGTCTTCTTCACAGTGTTCAGCTAAAGCTACCTGTAGAAGGTTGGTGGTGTTTTCCTGATCCTATCACTACCGCAGGCAGCTATATTATTTACACATTAGTCTAGTGCGACCTCTGCACAGTGTTCAGCTAAAGCTACAAGTTAGTGTAGTGCTTCCTCCTCACAGTGTTCAGCTAAAGCTACAAGTTAGTGTAGTGCGACCTCTGCACAGTGTTCAGCTAAAGCTACAAGTTAGTGTAGTGCGTCCTCCTCACAGTGTTCAGCTAAAGCTACAAGTTAGTGTAGTGCACAGTGTTCAGCTAAAGCTACAAGTTAGTGTAGTGCGTCGTCCTCACAGTGTTCAGCTAAAGCTACAAGTTAGTGTAGTGTGACATCTGCACAGTGTTCAGCTAAAGCTACAAGTTAGTGTAGTGCCTCCTCTGAACAGTGATCAGCTAAAGCTACAAGTTAGTGTAGTGCGACCTCTGCACAGTGTTCAGCTAAAGCTACCTGTAGAAGGTTGGTGGTGTTTTCCTGATCCTATCACTACCGCAGGCAGCTATATTATTTACACGTTAGTGTAGTGCATCCTCTGCACAGTGTTCAGCTAAAGCTACCTGTAGAATGTTGGTGGTGTTTTCCTGATCCTATCACTACCGCAGGCAGCTACATTATTTTAACGTTAGTGTAGTGCGTCTTCTTCACAGTGTTCAGCTAAAGCTACCTGTAGAAGGTTGGTGGTGTTTTCCTGATCCTATCACTACCGCAGTCAGCTACATTATTTTAACATTAGTGTAGTACGTCCTCTTCACAGTGTTCAGCTAAAGCTACCCGTAGAAGGTTGGTGGTGTTTTCCTGATCCTATCACTACCGCAGGCAGTTACATTATTTTAACGTTAGTGTAGTGCGTCCTCTTCACAGTGTTCAGCTAAAACTACCTGTAGAAGGTTGGTGGTGTTTTCCTGATCCCATCACTACCGCAGGCAGCTACATTGTTTTAACGTTAGTGTAGTGTGTCCTCTGCACAGTGTTCAGCTGAAGCTACCTGTAGAAGGTTGGTGGTGTTTTCCTGATCCTATCACTACCGCAGGCAGCTACATTATTTACACGTTAGTGTAGTGCAACCTCTGCACAGTGTTCAGCTAAAGCTACCTGTAGAAGGTTGGTGATGTTTTCCTGATCCTATCACTACCGCAGGCAGCTACATTATTTACACATTAGTGTAGTGCAACCTCTGCACAGTGTTCAGCTAAAGCTACCTGTAGAAGGTTGGTGGTGTTTTCCTGATCCTATCACTACCGCAGGCAGCTACATTATTTTAACGTTAGTGTAGTGCATCCTCTGCACAGTGGTCAGCTAAAGCTACCTGTAGAAGATTGGTGGTGTTCTCATACTACATGCAGGCAGTTGATTTTGCTAGCTGCAGTATCAGTATATATATATATATATATATATATATATATATATATATATATCCCAGCTTAGTGCAGCTACATCTCACTGCAGGCCATTAGTATGTCTGGAAGGCCAACAAGGAGAGGCAGACAGTCACAAGCCAATAAAAGAGGGCAAGCAGGCTCTGTGTCTAGAGGCAACAGTGCTGGTCGTGGAGACGGTGCATCCTCATCAGCACGTGGCTGTGGGACACGCTTGGCCTTTTTTTCGGCAGCTGGCCGTGTTGAGCCGCAACATGCGGAAGACATGTTCGAGTGGATTACCAAGCCGTCCTCATCCTCCTCATCCTCTCTCACCCATGCTCAGGGTACTTTGTCTGGCAAAGCAGCTGCCAACACAGCCTCTTCCCTTGGCTCAATCGCATCAGTGACTCCTTCCGTAGCCCCGCCATGTCCTCCTGAGGAGTCTCTCGAACTGTTTGACCACAGTGTTGGGTACATGCTCCAGGAGAATGCCCAGCAATTAGAAGGCTCTGATGATGATACTGAGCTAGATGAAGGCAGTAACGTGAGCACGGACAGAGGGGGTGCCCAAGAAGCACAGCAATCTGGCAGTCATGCTCCCCCTGCTGCAGCATACTGCCAGGTTTGCTCCAGTGATGAGGAGGGAGGGGATGATGAGGTCACTGACTCAACATGGGTGCCTGATAGGAGATAGGAGAGAGGAGAAGGAGGAGGAGGAGGCACATCACCAACGAGGCAGGATGCCCTCCAGGGGCCAGCCTAAGGGCCGCACACTGACTGTATCACACCATAAAGCTCTGCATGTGCAGGGTGCTGCTGTCTCTGCGCGTTATTCCAAAAGTTCTTTGGTGTGGGCCTTTTTTGAGATGAGTGCATCAGATCGCACGGCTGCTATTTGCAACATATGTCTCAAGCGTATCTCGCGTGGCCAAAACATCTCCCGCTTGGGCACCACATGCTTGACCAGACATATGTTGACCTGCCATGCAGTTCGTTGGCAAGCGTAGCGTATCTAAAAGACCCACACCAAAGAACAAAGAGGACCTCTCCTTGCTCCTCATCAGCTGAGATCTCGAACCCCACTATACCTTCAGTCCTCTCTGAGACCTGCACTGAGAGGAATGAAGATGTAGAATTAGGTGTGTCACAGCCAAGTACTTGTGGGCAATCTGCTTTCGGTACACCGACGTCAGATTGTACCAGGCAAATTTCCCTGCCCCAGCTGCTGCACCGCCGAAAGAAGTTCGCTCCCAGCCATCCACATGCCCAGCAGTTGAATGCTAGCTTGGCAAAATTGCTAGCACTTCAACTGCTACCTTTTCAGTTGGTAGACTCTGGCCCCTTCCGTGAGTTTGTGGAATGTGCGGTTCCTCAGTGGCAGGTACTCAAACGCCACGATTCCGGCTCTCTACCGGCATGTGGAAGGCAATGTCCATGCCTTGCTGGACAGGGCAGTCAGTGGTAAGGTGCATATTACCACTGACTCATGGTCCAGCAGGCATGGACAGGGACGTTACCTAAGTTTCACGGCGCATTCGGTGACTCTGCTGGCAGCTGAGAAGGATGCAGGACAAGGTACAGTAGTGTTGGAGGTTGTTCCGCCACCATGCCTCCAAAATGCCACTACTAATGATTCTGACACATCTCTCTCCTCCACCCCCTGCTCTTCTTCTTCCTCCATGGCCTCTTCCTGTGCTTTGTCCTCGGAACCAGTGGTGCTCCGTAGGCGTTCAAGGGGCTACTCAATTATGCAGGCCAAAAGATGCCATGCGGTGCTTGAGCTGGTGTGCTTGGGGGACAGGAGCCACACTGGGGCAGAGGTTCTGTCAGCTCTGCAGGGGCAGGTTCAGAGGTGGTTGATGCCATGCCAACTTAAGGCAGGAATGGTGGTTTGCGACAATGGCACCAACCTCCTCTCTGCCCTCCGACAAGGACAAATGACCCATGTGCCCTGTTTGGCTCACGCCCTTAACTTGGTGGTGCAGCAGTTCTTGTGCAGGTACCCGGGCTTACAGGATGTCCTGAGGCAGGCCAGGAAAGTCTGTGTGCATTTCTGCCGGTCATATAATGCCAGTGCTCGGCTGGCAGACCTCTAAAAGGAATTTAACCTGCCCAAGAACCGCCTAATCTGTGACATGCCCACCAGGTGGAACTCAACGTTGGCCATGCTGCAGTGGCTGCACATGCAGCAGAGGGCCATCAATGAGTACCTGTGCAACTATGGCACCAGGACAGGGTCAGGGGAGCTTGTTTTTTTTTCCCCACGCCAGTGGGCCATGATCAGGGATGCATGCACTGTCCAGTCACCATTTGAGGAGGCCACAAGGATGGTGAGCAGTGACAGTGCATGCATCAGTGACACTGTCCCCCTTGTCCACCTGTTGGAGCACACGCTGCATGGAATAATGGACAGGGCACTTGAGGCAGAACAGAGGCAGGAAGAGGAGGACTTCCTTAGCTCTCAAGGCCCCCTTTATCCAGACAGTGTTCCTGCGTGCCCGCCGATCACACAGGAAGAGGAGGAGGAGGATTGTGTCAGTATGGAGGTGGAGCCTGGCACTCAGCATCAGCAGCAGTCTTTAAGGGATCATTTACAGTCCCAAGAAACCCATGGACTTGTACGTGGTTGGGAGGAGGTGGCTGCGGATCATGTCGTCCTTAGTGACCCAGAGGACTCCGGACCGAATGCCTCAGCAAACCTACGCTGCATGGCCTCCCTGATCCTGCAAAGCCTGCGGAAGGATCCTCGTATTCGTGGTATCAAGGAGGGGGTTCGTTACTGGCTGGCAACCCTCCTTGATCCATGTTACAAGGGTAAGGTTGCGGACCTTATCTTGCCGTCGCAGAGGGAGCAGAGGATGAAACATCTTCGGGAGGCCTTGCAGAAAGGTCTGTGCAATGCGTTCCCAGAGACTGGTAGGTTACAAACTCCTTTTTCTGGACAACATGTTGCTGAGGCTTCGTTCAGTCAAAGAAGGAGCGGTGGAGAAGGTGGCCATCTGACCGATGCAATTTTTTAGTCCGCAGCCCCAAGGTATGATCGGTTCCAGCAACCATTGCCAGGTTTTTTTTTCATGGTGCAGGAATACCTAGGGGCAAGATCTGACTTGGACACCTTTCCCACCGAAAATCCTCTGGGTTACTGGGTCTTGAGGATGGATCACTGGCCAGAGCTTGCACAGTATGCAATTGAGCTACTGGCCTGTCCTGCATCCAGCGTTCTTTCAGAATGCACATTCAGTGCTGCTGGAGGCTTTGTAACTGATCACAGGGTGCGTCTGTCCACCGACTCGGTCGATTGACTGACCTTCATAAAAATGAATCAGTCTTGGATCACCACCAGCTACCAAGCACCTGATGCTGATGTAACCGAATACATTTTTTTGAAATGTCAGATCCCTTCAAAGACTGCCTATGCTGATGCTGAGTGACTATCCTGTTATACTGAGTAATTATCCTCTTCCTCCTCAATGATCATGATGATAGCTTGTAAGATCATTTTTGGTTCTGGGTGCCACCAGTCCTGCCACCAGTGCCTAAGGCCCAATTTTTCAGCCCCTGTTTAACAGGGGCGTGTAATTACAATTTTTGATGCACTTCTTTGCAGCAGGGCTAGTTCCTGCGCTCCAACTAGAGTATCTGTGAGGGGTTCCAGTGTTGTGGCACCAGCACCAGTGCCTAAGGCCCAATTTTTCTGCCCCTGTTCAACAGGGACATGTAATTAGAATTCTTGATCTAATATTTCACAGCAGGGCCCGTTTCTGCACCCACCAAGAGTATCTGTGAGGACTTACAGTGTTGTGGCACCAGCACCACCACCAAAGGCCCAATTTTTCTGCCCCTGTTCAACAGGGGCATGTAATTACAATTCTTGATCTAATATTTCACAGCAGGGCCCTGTAAGGGCTTACAGTGTTGTGGCCACAACAACACCTAAGGCACAAATTTCTGCTGAGTATATAGGGCAGGCCCCTACAACTTACAAACGACTCCTACTTGCAAACGGAAGGAGACAACAGGAAGTGAGATGAAATCTACCCCTAGGAAGGAAAATTCTCTCCTGTAAGAGTTAATATGGGAAAAAACTTTTCTCCTTTCCACTGATGCTTTATCACCAATCCTTGTTTCACAAAAAACCCAAATTTTCAAAAAACATTTGTCATTGGGACAAAAAGTGAGGTGAAATCTTCTGAAGAGGAGCACAGACAGCAAAACAAATGTCACAGGGGTGATAACCCTTCCCTAGGTTTTCCAAAAAGCTTAAAATAGATTTTTTGGCTGGAGCTAAACACGTTAAAAATGTACCAGTTCAAAATTACAAACAGATTCTACTTAACAACAAACCTACAGTCCCTGTCTTGTTTGCACCGCCTGTATACTGCTGTTCAGAGTATATAGGGCCTGGGGGCCCCACACCTTTACTTTTTTAATTTGGGTGCGGGGTTCCCCTTAATATCCATACAAGACCCAAAGGGCCTGGTAATGGACTTGGGGGTACCCATGCCATTTGTCTCACTGATTTTCATCCATATTGCCAGGACCCGACATTACATTAAAGCCGCAAGCAGTTTTAAATGACTTTTTTTCCTTTAAAAATGACATTTTGTGCAGGGACTGTTCTAAGCACGGGAAAAACCCCCAATTTACAGGCATACTATAGACACCCCCCAGGTACCATATTTAAAGGAATATTTCACTTTTTTTTTTTTTACTTTAAGCATCATTAAAATCACTGCTCCCGAAAAAACGGCCGTTTTTAAAAGTTTTTTTTGCATTGATACATGTCCCCTGGGGCAGGACCAGGGTCCCCAAACCCTTTTTAGGACAATACCATGCAAATTAGCCTTTAAAATGAGCACTTTTAATTTCAAACGTTCGAGTCCCATAGACGTCAATGGGGGTTCTAACGTTCGTGCGAATTTTCCATCCGTTCGCAGGTTCTGGTGCGAACCGAACCGGGGGGTGTTCGGCTCACCCCTAATGTATTGCATCAAGTAAAAAATCTCCTCTGTTATCACAAAAGCATAACATTCAGAAAGGCGCAATGGTATATAAAGGACTCATCAAACCTGATGTGTTTCCTCTACAAAGACTTCAACTGGGGTATATTTATATACGCTAATCACAATTTATTTTGGATATTAAACCAATTTGCTTATCATTAAATGTAATTATTAAAAAAACAGAAACTCCACTCAATTTGCCCTAGTCAAGGTTTTATACAATTATAATATTCTGGTTAACATTTAGTCAGTGTTCTCCTCTGCTGTTCTATGCTCTGGAATGTAGGGGGGTCCTAACAGTCTTTGCAGACAATTTAGGAATGCATTGTAGGGGTAAAAGAAGAAGGTCAAATGCTCCACCAAACACAGAAGTTCTTATTTTTTTCAAGGGCTGGGTAAATATCAGTAGGTTTTGGAATGGCAAGTGACAAGTTCACTTTTACTAGCAAGAGAGCTAGCTACGGAAGCTAAATGACATCATGAGATATAAAACCACTCAATATGTAAGCAATGTCCCCTGAGCCAGTTTAAAGGCAAATATGTTTTATGTCTGAATGGAGAGCATCTTTAAGTCTTTGAATATGATTATCCTCATAACCTGGATATTTTTTGCTTTTCTCCCACAGGACAAAAATCCGATTGTTCCTCGATGCTTCATGATTCCATATTATGTATAGTTACATTGCATTGGCAGTGACAGGGATATGAAACACCGTATTAACAATTCCAATGAGTGTCATTCCTGGACAGGCAGAGAATGGCCATTGTTAATCTAAATAGACATTCTTACACATCTGCTTCTGAGATGCTAGCACCTCAGAGCCAAACCAACGTTCTTGAAATGAAACAGTAATGAAAGAGAATCATTATGTATATGAGTTGGCAATACCTACTGGCTCAGTTGGTCAAACCAAAAGAGCAATCAAGAAGAGTAGAGAATTAAATTATTCACCACACATGTGAGACGAAAAACCTCTGGATTATCGGGAACGACAAGAGATATATCCAAAGATGTCTAAAATACAAGTGCAGAACAAGCTGCTGCTTCAAAGATTTGCTGATCATCATGTGACAAAAAAAGCATATAAAATAGCCAGCAAATTCCATTGTATTGCATTGTAATAGTCAATGTTATTATGGCATTTATAATTCACAAAATGTACACTGGGATCTTCTAATCTAAAGCTTAAAGCAGGGAAGTTGCAATTTAAGTCCTCCTTCCCCCTCCTCTGCCACATTTGACAGGTAATTTTTTGGGAGGGACCAGGCACCTAGTTTTGACAGGTACCCGTTCCCACGTCCTAGTTAATCCGAGTGGAAGTTCTCCTCTCTGCCTCACTCCCCGAAGTCTTCTGGGAAACGTCACAGGTCCTAGAAGACTGCGGGACCATTCATAAAGCGCAGCAGGCTGCCGGCTATGGAGCCACATGCAGCACAGCTGGCTACCCACAGTTAAGATATTGGGACCGGGAACCCAAAAGCTAGTGTAGAACTAGCCTGGGTGAGGTAAGTGTCTTGTTATTAAAAGTCAGCAGCTACAGGATTTGCAGCTGCTGACTTTTAATTTTTTTTTTTTCAGAGTAGAGAACTTAATTCTCTCTGGCAAATTGGTCAATTCCCATCACCTAGGACCTAACCCACTGCTATCATACACAATGGGGTTGGTTTACTAAAACTTTAAAGAGCAAAATCTGGTGCAGCTTTGCATGGTAGCCAATCAGCTTCTAACTTCAGCTTGTTCAATTAGGCTTTGAAAAAAGAAAACCTGAAAGGTTTCTAAGCAGAACTGCACCATATTTTAAACTCTTCAGTTTTAGCAAATCAACCCCATATTATTAAAGGAGAAATTATTATGGTTTTGGTCTGTTGTATTTGGACTAATAAAAGGTCACTAAACCTTTGTGCCCCCATTCCTTCCCCCAGCATTTTTTAAATCTCCTCATCTTGGATGTGCCTGTCAATTTTATGATTGTATACGCAGGGAAAGGGGGGTTCGTCACTCTGACTCATACTGTTATATGTGCTGAATATTTATAAAAGCAAATCAAATAATTGCTTGAGTGGTGCATCCTTTCTGTCTGCTAGTGTTAATTGTGAAATATTTGTATGCAATATATTACATTTTCTTATACTTCACACTTCATTCCACTGTGGAAAAACATGATTAGACAAAAATTGTTACCCTATATTTAATATATAATATATCACTATAATTGTTAACCTATAATTAATATGTAATATTTCACTATATAGTCCAATTCACTGACATCCCTCAGAAGACATTCTGTAGGATGAAACATGTAAGGGCTGAGCTACACGGTGATGTCATCATGCCGGTTTAGACAGGAGGTGGGTCAGTTTTATTGCTTGAATTTAATACTTAGTTTGTGAGTATTCAACTTTTCTAATGAATTGATCTGGAAACTGCTACACTATGTGGATTCTTCGTCTTTCCTCTTGTGCATATGAGATTTGCTTCTAGTGTATGTGGCCATTTATGAGCATCACAAGGCAAAGAGCCATCCATCCTTCTGTGGGCAGTATAATGCTATATTAGACCTCCTGTGTATTGAGGTCTGATGTTCTGGTAAGCTGATAGAGTTGGTGGTGACCAGGAGTGCTGAGATTGGTAAAGGCGGTGAAAGGAATAAAAAAATTCACAGTGGACTGTTTCTTTTGGAATGGTTATTTATTGTGGGCTTTTTCTATATTGTGGAATTGTTGAAATTATGTATGTAATGCTAATATGACAGCGAAACACATTACTTGTTTATATTCGTCCTGCGTAGCCTCAATTCAGCAGAAGATCTGCTCACAGCTGAATGGAGCAGAGAAGCACTGTGTAAAAGGGATAAATATAAAAAAACTTGCGCTTGGTGTATACAATGTGAAGATAAAATGTTTACAATTGAAGTCAACAGCAGCACTCAGAATATTGTACACAGCAATATACCAAAAAAAAAACAAAAAAACCAATGTGTTGTGCTGTCATATAAATGGTGCACAAGAAAGTCCACAAAAGTTAATTCATTCATTTAATGTCCAGAAACCAAAAAAAGTCCATAAAGTGATAAACAGAATAGTGCAAGTATCCTCCAGTTTATATTAGGTGCAACACTGTGTGCTCCCCATAGGAATTTAGGGCAAATATATCCTCTTACCAGATCATTAGACCTATCAAGGTCTGTATTCACGTCAGTGAGCTTTACCCCTCACACTAGGTACAGGCCACCTCTACTTTTTAGTATACAATTTGGTTTAGTATACCAATGAGAAAAGAAAACGTATTGCGCAGCTTCCAATAAAACATAGGAGTTTAATAAAATAATCTACTTACAGCAGCAAAGTTAAAACAGGCATTGGAAAACAAACAATTGTCCTACACCCTCCACGGGCGTCACAACATCACCACTATTTCCTTGCCTTGCCCTATTAAACTCCTATGTTTTTCTCTTCTCATTGGTATACTGTATGACCGGGTCTGAGGATTCCTTAAGGATATTTGTCTGTGGTGACTTCCATCATTGGTATCCACAAGGTGTCTGAAAAGCAGAGGTGGCCTGTACCTAGTGTGAGGGGTAAAGCTCACTGATGTGAATACAGACCTTGATAGGTCTAATGATCTGGTAAGAGGATATATTTGCCCTGATTTCATATGGGGAGCACCGGGTGTTATATCTAATATGAACTGGAGGATATATGCACTATTCTGTTTATGACTTTATGGCCTTTTTTGATTTCTGGACACTAAATGAATCAGTTTAAGAGAAAAGGGTGGGACTTTAAATGAATAGCGTGAATGCTCAGAAACAAAAATCGATGAACAACTAGGAAAATTTTATTCAATTCATAACAATATAGCATGCATAAATATATATCAATCATAAATGGAAAGAAATATTGGCAATAATAGCAGCAATTATACATGATTGTATGAATACAGAAATTCTCCATGGTACACCAATTAGATATTATTACACAACCATATATTCAAGAGTATACACCCAAGGCCTCCAAAGGTTCCAAATAAAAATTAGAAATACATGACGCTGGTAAAAAACGCGACAATGGTAGCTCTACGCGTTTCGTGGCTGTTGTGCCACTCGTCAGGAGCAAGCGCGTATCTTATCTAGGATAAAAAGATAAAAAATAAAAAATAGGTCTGGTAAGTATGTACATGAAACAAAGGTGGGGTAATAAAGAAGCCCCACACAAAGTACATGCTTACGTATTCTAGTTTGTAGGGTGGTGGCAGAGAGCCATATACCGCCCGGCCATCGGAGACGCCACCCCCTGGGAGCTGAGGCAGATGGATCGACGGGGGCAGCCCACAGGGCGCCATCCAGGGCAGGCATGGTCCCCCCGAGGCAAAACCTATAGTGAAAAGTGAAGGTTACCGAAGAAATTGCAAACTGCCAAGAAATAGAGAGCAAAGTGAAAGTGAGATTGCAAGAGTGATAAAGCCCCCCCAAAAAAAAAAAAAAAAAGTTGAGCCCGTGAGGGGGTTGAAAGGAAATCTAGATAGAAACACCTAAGAAAGGCTGCGGATGGAAAAGGGAAAAGACCAAGTACCCTGAAGTGAAGATATGGACAAAGTGGGATCGGACAAAGCATGAGAGGACATGACAGAAATAAGGATACCTTCGTTGCTGATGAAGTGTTTGCGCTGGGGGACCATCTTATGTGGCCATTCCTGATGAGGACCCTCACACCGGAACAGAGGGTTTTTAATTACCTGGCCAGCCAGTTCCGCCTATTTCTGACACCCATCCATATGGCAGAGTATAAACTTAATCATATAATCCTGGCGTGCTGTGCTCTCCATAACTTTTTACATCAACATTCTGCCAACTATGCTGGCTCAGTTGGGCCTGAGGCCGGAATGATACATGAAACGCCGACGTCACCGCGCCATCCCCATGACATGCGGGATGAACACCAACATTCTGCCAACTATGCTGGCTCAGTTGGGCCTGAGGCCGGAATGATACATGAAACAACACTGACGGCGCTTGAAAATGGTCGTCCTGGCTTGCCCTCCCTGAGTGCCCATGATGTCCGGTTACGATACCTGGAGTTCTTTGCGGGTAGGGGGGGCATCAATATGCCACCAAATTTGTGAAGCCTTTATCAAATAAAAAACCAAAAAAAAAAAATATTTGTTGACATTTACTGCTTGTGTTTGTTTTAGATGACTCTGACAGAAATGTGGTGAGTCCCGAAAATGGCGTGATTGTGTAACCTTATACAAAGCACTGTTGGGTGTTATTTACTAAAGGCAAAGACACTTTGCACTACAAGTGCACTTGAAACTGCACTGAAACTGCACTTGTAGTGCAAAGAGGATTTGCCCTTAGGAAATAACCCCCATTTTCACAGAAAACACCAATTAGAGCCCCACAAAAGTGTTGTAGCGTTGAGACAATAATCCACACATTCTTGATGAACAATCTTTTTAATACCTGCACAATCACATGTGCATTTAGAAAAGGTTTTTAAAACAAACCAACATGTTTGTTGTATATCAATTTTTGGGGTGGCATTCTCAAAAATAGAAATGTCCATTTAAGCTAAAACAGGCATGTGTAAAACCAACAAAAAAAGACACAAATCTTGAACTTACAAAGTTCACATTTGGTAGAATTTGAAGGCAATATCAGACATGAGTATTTAGGAACTGTGTTTGATATTGCGTTCAGATGGGGTGAAGTCACCCCAGGAAAAGCCAAATTTGGAAGATGCACACAAATTTCCCAATGTCAACATGTGCTAGCTGCCATCACGGGGGATCAAGGGACGTGTTTTGGGGGAGAAACCCCTTCCTCTCAGCTACTTTATTATTGAGGAAGGGGTTGCACCCCCAAAACGCGTCCATTGATCTCCCGTGATGGCAGATAGCACATGTTGGCACACTGTGTGCATCCTCCAAATTATGCTTTTCTAAAAATTGCTCAAACATTTTTAACATTGTAGCACACAAAATAAGAAAGTGATTTGGAGGGGTTTTAAACTCGCCCCAAAACATCAGTGATGTTTTTATTTCTTTTAATAACATCATTGATGTTTTTCTTGAGGTTTTCCAATTGTAAATTACACCCCGATCAGGATCTGGGCACTTTCTGATGTGAAAGGATCTGGATCCACAACATCACGATCACTTAAAAAGAGAGAAACACAAAAAAAAAGGTATCAAAAATATGCCGGCATCCATCTCTTACCTGAGCCTGTGGTCGCTGACACTCACCTGTTGTGGTGACAATTTCCACCACGTCTTCCTCCTCCTGCTCTTCTTGGGTTGGGGGGATTTCCCCTTCTTCCAGAGGTAGGGGGTCTGTGGTCTCCTCGGATGAGGGGTGTCCTCTGAGTCTTTTCTCCCCTATGTAAAACAAAAATGGTATACTTAGCACACAGATATTTGATGGCAGAACTATAAATATGAAAGATTGCTTGGAAGTGGGGTACAATTGTCTATTTTGGCAGAGTTCCAAAATGTAGCATTTTCAGTGTCCTTTGTCAAGCTGCAATACTTTACCTGTTTGGTACAAGCTTCCCAGATGGAGACACCCCTATAGTATACACTGGAGCACCTGTGTGGCCCCCCTAATAAAAATGGTGTTCTGGTGTCCAGATGTGAAAACAGCTGCTGAGTGTCCTCCCCTTACACAGAATCTAGTTTGCATTTCATTCTAGTAACAAAGCCATCTACACAACCAAATTAGTTTCAGACAAGTAGGGCGTAAAAATTGTGGCCAAATGCATATGGCCTAAACAATGGTGTTTTATAGGCCGAAAGAAAAATGTTTGATACGAACGAATAATGTGCCCATGAACATGAAAGTTGCCATTTAAAAATGTAAGCTTGTAAGAAAAGCACATGGAGCAGCACGAACGTAATAAACATAACGAATAGGAACACAGCACAACTACTTACTTTTTTGCAGCACTCTCCGGATCTTTCTGTACTGCTCATGTTCTCGTAATTTGAGGTCCGACCACCGTTTCCAGAGCTGATCTTTCGATCGTCGTACCCCGAAATTCCGGTGCAGACTCCTGACCACTTTCGCCATGATCTTGGCCTTTCTGACATTGGGGTTGGGGTAAGGTCCATACTTCCCATCATAGTCGGCCTTCTTCAGGATGTCCACCATCTCCAACATCTCCCCAAAGGACATATTTGAGGCCTTAAATCTCCTTCTGGATCGGGACGTTTCTGGCTCCGGGCTTTCCTCCCCCTCCTCCTCGTTGCTGTAATTAGCACGCACCTGCTGTGTATCCGCCATGTGCTCTTCCCCCACTAGAGGCGGGGAATAGACTAGAAAGAACGTCAGGGGCGGGCGGAGTTACACGCATGCGCAGTGTGTATAAAGCGTAACACGCGTGCGTATTACGTACAATCTGTGAGCGGAGGAAGGAGCATCGGAGGAGCCGATCGTGATAACGAAAGGAAGGATCTAAACTTGGGCCTATACTGCTTCGAAATGGAAGCCTATATTGTAACAAGATTAGGGGAGTTTGGCCTGACTTTAGGGTTTGTCTTGTGTTGTGTCTTGCAGCGAAAATGGATGGCTTCAATGACCACAACTTCCTCCCCCTGTTCATAGACAAATACAGGGAGCTGCCCTGTCTGTGGCAGGTGAGACACCCCCATTATAATAAAAAACAAAAGAGGCAGGCAGCGCTGGAGAAACTGCTGGAGTTGGTGAAGCCGGTGGTCCCCACAGCAACCATCCCCTATTTAAAAACCAAAATTGGTGGCCTGAGGAGCACTTATCTTAGGGAGCGCAAGAAGGTCACAGATTCCCAGAGATCCGGAGCTGCAGCAGATGACGTTTATGTCCCCAGGCTGTGGTACTATGAGAGACTGCGATTTCTGTCAGACCACACTGAAGTCAGGGAATCCCTCTCTACTCTTCCTTCCACTCTTTCTTCCACCCCAGCTGAGGCTTCCAATGTCCAACCTGGGCCTTCCAGCCAGGAAGAAGTGGAGGAGCCCAGCTGGAGTCAGGTATAGCATTGTTCTACTGATTTCTGGTCAATAAATAAATGATGCTTATTAGATGTTATTATTGATCACTAATTGCTGATTGAAAAAATGTTTTACATATCAATAGACAGTAGTGGGCACCCAAAATTGGGACAAGAATGAAAAATCCTGGGCTCAGAATGATAGTCTGTTCTATTTGTTAACATTCAATTTGCAACAGTCAGGAGGTGAAAATTGTGTGTGATTGATGAAGAAAAAACTAAAACTATGTCCCTTTTTCATACACAGGAAGACCTCAGCCAGGAGGAGGTTGTGGAAAGTGTCAGCCAGGAGAAGCCTGGGACCAGTCGCAGCCTGACTGAATCACAGGATCCTCCCCTCCGCCTTCCATACAAAAGAGCGAGGAAGACGACTCCCATGCAGGATTCAGTGCTCAGGCTCATTCAGGAAGCTTCTGCGTCCCTCAGAGCCTTACCCACTCCTGAAGAGGCCTTTGCCTGCATGGCTGCCACAAAACTGCAGGGCATGCAGGAGGGTCAACGCAAGCTATGTGAGGACCTGCTTTATAAAGTCCTAAGTAAGGGGGTGAGTGGGGAACTAACACCCAAGACCGACGTGATTGAGTTGGACCATCCTCCTCCTCCCCCTCCTCCCCCTCCTCCTGATGCCACAACTCCACCACCAGAGCCACAGCGTGGAAGGAAGCGTGGAAGGAAGACCTGAGAGTGATGACCCTGGGTTCAGTCTGGTCTGACAGAAGCTGCAGTCTCTCATATGACCACAGCCTGGGGACACAGATGTCATCTGCTGCTTTCCGGATCTCTGGGACTTCTGGACCAGACTGCAATCCCTTAGATAAGGACTCCTCAGGCCACCAATTTTGCTTGAAAATAGTTGATGTGTGCCCTGGGGGTCCAAGGCTTCACCCATTTCTGCAGTTTCTCCAGCGTTGCCTCCCTCTTTGTTTAGTTGTGAGCCCTTAATAAATGTTTGTTTTTGGGAAATTATACTCTCCTATGTGTTTTCATCCAAAAAGGACAGTTTGTTGGTGACGATTCAGGTACATTTCTAAAATACAATGTGAAATTAACAAGGGACAACAACACCAAAAAATCTCCTACAGATTAAATAGAACAACATATCAATGGTGTTGTGGTAACTTGACACAAAAAACACACACAAAAATTTTCGGGAGTAAAAATAAAAATCCAAAAAAACAAAAATCAGCCTTGAAAAAAATACAAACCAAAAATAACTAATCTGCCTTAAAACCAAAAAAAAAAATAAAAAAACAACATCAAAATAATGTTGTCAGATGTGACTAATCAAAATATATTGAGGGAATCCTGATAAATAATAAAGAAATAAGTTTGTGAGAACTCTGTGTGAATATGAGCAGCAAAACTACTTAATTCTTCTCACATTATAAAGAAGAGAGTGCGCTGTATTAAACCATTTTTGACATTGCAACGTGACGAAAGTGCTGTATCCATTGCGAACGCTAAGTTTACCAGACCGAGCTGTTCCATGTCGGAATTTCTTCTGAGCATGCGTGGCACTTTGTGCGTCGGAACAGGCCACACACGGTCGGAATTGACGTGATCAGATTTTGTTGTCGGAAAATTTTATAGCCTGCTCTCAAACTTTGTGTGTCGGAAAATCCGATGGAAAATGTCAGATGGAGCCCACACATGGTCAGAATTTCTGACAACACGCTCAGATCGGACATTTTCCATCGGAAAATCCGACCGTGTGTACGGGGTATAAGTTTCAAAACACTTTATAGGTTGTAAAGAACTGAAAATTGTCATTTGCTGTGTTTGCAGCATATTTACTGAAATCAAAAGCTATTTCAATCAAACTTTGAACAACATTTTAACTTTTTTAAACATTTTAACAGGTCACGTTACATTTTAACATAGGACCCCTTATTTGATAGCAGCTTCACAAGTCTTGCATCCATTGAACTTGTGAGTTTTTGGACAGTTTCTGCTTGAATTTGTTTGCAAGATGTCAGAATAGCCCCGCAGAGCTGCTGTTTTGATGTAAACTGCCTCCCACCTTCATAGATCTTTTGCTTGAGGATGCTCCAAAAGTTGTCAATAGGATTGAGGTCAGGGGAGGATGGAGGCCACACCATGACTTTCTCTCCTTTTATGCCCATAGCAGCCATTGATGCAGAGGTATTCTTTGCAGCATGAGATGGTGCATTGTCAAGCATGAAGATGATTTTGTTATGGAAAGCATAGTTTTTCCCTCTGTACCAGGGAAGGAAGTGGTTAGTCAGGAACTCCACATACTTTGCAGAGGTCATCTTTACACCTTCAGGGACCCTAAAGGGGCCGACCAGCTCTCTTCCCATGATTCCGGCCCAAAACATGACTCCACCACCGCTTTGCTGATGTCGCAGCCTTGTTGGAACAGGGTGGCCGTACACTAACCATCCACTACTCCATCCATCTGGACCATCCTGGGTTGCCCGGCACTCATCAGTGAACAGGACTGTTTGAAAATTAGTCTTCATGTATTTTTCTGCCCAATGCAGCCATTTCTGCTTGTGAGCATTGGTTGGTGGTGGCCGAATAAAAGGTTTATGCACAGTTGCAAGACTCTGGAGGACTCTACACCTTGATGTCTGTGGGACTCCAGAGGCACCAGCAGCTTCAAATATCTGTTTGCTGCTATGTAATGGTGTTTTAGCAGCTGCTCTCTTGATCCGATGCATTGATCTGGCAGAAATCTTCCTCAATGTGCCTTTATCTGCACGAAAACGCGTCTGTGCTCTGAATCAGCCACAAATCTCTTAACCCCCCTGGCGGTATGATTATTTCAGATTTTTGATGCTGAAAGCAGTACAATTATTTTGCATGGAAATTTGGCGTTTTATATTGTAGGCCTGTAATTCTTAGGAATAACTCACTTAAATCTGTCCAAACAAGAGTCTAGTAGACATCCTGGGTATGATAAAGTTTGAAAAGTGAAATCATAAATTATAATATAATAAATAACTATAAATAATTATACCAAATAATAATATAATAATAATAATAAAAATTATTCAATAATGTAATCAAAAACACTGAAATTTACTCAGTTGCAGAATTGTCGCTGTCATTACTTTTCAGTGTTTGATGACAGATCTCCCCACAAATCACTATTGCTCAATTCTGCTAGTGATTTTAATTTATTATTGCTGTTTTCTAGCTGGTCTAAAACCTCTTTTGATGTAAAGGGACGGTTTTGGTTGTTATGGACAATCTCCAGTTTCCAGGCAGAAAGAACAGTTTTTATAATATAAAACTGCATGCAGGGCAATGGTGAAACCACTAGGGACAAAAGCGAGATGAAATAATTCCATACAGTAATGTAATCTGTAAGATTACAGTATACTGTATGTATTGTGTGTGTTTCACTTTTTGAATTTGGCACCGTTCTCCGTCCCCGTGCTTCGCAACGCTCGCAGGGAACGTAGCCCGGCTCTGTGATGAATCGAGCGGAGGACGAGCCGCTCACACTGCGGGGAGACATCGCAGGATCCAGGGGACAAGGTAAGTAAGCTCTTACCGGATTTTGCGATGCGATCCCGAGTCTGGCTCGGGGTTACCGCTTTTGGTTCTGAAATTCCACCAGGAATACCACCAGGGAGGTCAATAGTGCGATGATCACACTTACGTTTTCATGAAATATCTAATGTTTTCATACCTTGTCCAAGGCATTGAACTATTTCACTCTTTTCGGCAGCAGAGAGATCCTTTTTCTTCCCCATATTGCTTGAAAATGGTGCTCTGCGTAGCAGGAGGCGGAGCCTAGTGGAGCAGACGTGCATTGTTAGAGCTCCACACCGCTGAGGAGAGAAGAGAAGGACAAAGCGGAGCCTGCAGGCTCAAAAGGTATCCATTTGAACCTTTTTGCCCCTGGGAACAAACTGTGAAAGTTTGGGCAGGAAATATGGTACTGGGAGGAAACCGTGGCAGAAATAAAAATCACCTCACAAAGAGCTCACAGGCACTCACTGCAGCTGAAGCAGCTCCAGTCACCTCACAAGATACAGCATCAGGGCGCTCTCACAGACAGAAAATGTCACAGCAAGACTCTCCATTTGAGTCAGATACAGAACAAATCCTCTCACAAACTTCTCCACAAACCTCCTCAGCATCCCCAGTAATATTATTACAATTTGAAAAGATGCTTCATAAGGCTTTAAAACAAACCTCAGACCAAATAACAAAAAGCCTAACCAAAGAAATAAGAGAGCTGGGAAACCGCACCGCAGCCTTAGAAATAAAAATGGATGAAATTGAAATTACAACCCAAGAAAATATAACAGAATTGGAACAATTAAAAAAAGAGAATTTAATACTTCAAACTAAGCTCGAAGATTACGAAAATAGAGCCAGACGTTCAAACTTGCGCATAAGGGGAATACCTGAAACTGTGACAGACCTGCAATCTACTATTACTGCTCTATTACAAGAACTAAAGCCAGATATCCCTATTGAACGTTTAGAACTGGACAGAGTACACAGAGCCCTCACAGCCAAAAAGAAAGACGGACCCCCACGTGATATAATCACAAAATTTCATTATTACAGAACGAAAGAACAAATACTAATTGCTGCAAGAGAAAAAAAGGAACTTAATTTTCAAGGACACAATTATCAAATTTTTGCTGACCTATCCCAACTTACTATTACTAAAAGACGATCCATGAAACCCCAACTAATGGAACTGCAACGCCACAACATTATGTATCAATGGGGCTTCCCCTTTTCAGTCAGATTTAACTACCAAGGTACAATTTACAGAAGCAGATCAGCAGATGAACTACAACAAACCCTTTTAAAATTAAATCTGACAGAACCCACAAGCAGCAACACTCCCACACGCAGAAGAATGGCATCATCTTCACCTTCAGGCAGCACCCAGAAAATTTCAGAACAAAATGGGAATCATCATTCTCACAAAAGAGGCCGTTATGCCACATCATCCATGGACCAAGAAGATTCAATGGACTGACATCCTAATTCCTGATATCTCTTCATTTATTATACTAAGAGATGGTTCTCTATAAAAAACCTATATTTATAACTGAATGTAACTGCATTCTGATAGTCACACACTGTGTGGGATCATGTTACATTCCAGTTATATTTCTTATTACTTCTGATTCATATAGCCTTAGAATATATAAGTGAAATAAGGAAATTCTTGTTCAGTTATATATTATCAGGTAATAACAGTAGATTTATTACTTTTTAGGACAAATATGTTCAATAATCCAGAAGTAATGGAAGCTTTTTCTATCTTTTCTTAAAACAAATATATTATTACCTAACTAGTTCCTAGAATTATGTTTTTGTTTATTCTAATCTGAAGCAATACAACCTCAATTTTATGAGTTAACATATCTAAACAGTTGCATATGAATAAAATATGTAATTGTTTACTCTAAAAGGGTTAAAATCCCAAAATAATTCAAACTATCTTCATCAATACCAAAGTTATTAACAGTACCTTTCTAACTGAATTATTTAGCCAAGGCAAGACTAACCATATACAACCACCCTGGAATAAATAATTTCAACAAAAGCTATATTCTGCACTCCAATTAATGAAACATCATTTTGATGTCTTTTGACACAGCACTTCTCTCCTGTAAGCGGAAGATCCGTGTACCCCCATTAGCCCTCCTCATTCTCCCAACCATATTATGTGGGAGTGTGACGAAGGCACTTATTCCCCTGAGAGAGATATTTATTCTCTTTCACGGGTAAATTGTGATTACTTGCAAAAAATAATTTATACAATGTATCATCTAATCTCATATGTTTTTTGTTTACTCTTTACTCCAGAATTCACTGGTTTCTTTTCTATCTTTTCATCTCTTCAGTCCACACAGGTTGATCTGCGCAGTCAGCTCTGCATAACAAAAAGTAAGTCAAAACTATTTGATCTATTGCCATGGCACCACTGAATATACTTTCCCTGAATGTTCAGGGAATAAATGTCCCTCAAAAAAGGACCAAAGCCTTCCGTACTTTCCATAACAAGAAGGCTCACATAGTATGCCTCCAAGAAACACACTTCACCAAAGATTCTACTCCAAAATATATTTCTCCTTTTTATCAACAAATTTACACGGCTTCTGCCTGTACCAAGCAAAGGGGAACTCTAATTGCATTTCACCGATCCACACCATTCACCTTATCATCAGAAATTAAAGACCCAGAAGGTAGATACCTGATACTCATGGGTTATATAATGGATACAGCAATCACGGTGATTTCCTACTACGCTCCTAACAAACAACCTACACCATTCCTCTCACATATATTACAAGTGATTAATACACACAAAATAGGAACAGTGATAATGTGTGGGGATTCGAACCAGGTCCTCCTCCCATTTCTAGATAAATCACCTTTTACACCATCCAAAATAACCTCTAGATTACCTTTTTCTCAACTTCTTTCCAAATACAATCTGGTAGATTCGTGGAGAGAAAGTAACCCAATGAAAAAGAAATTCACTTATTTCTCGCACCCTCATCAAACCTTCACCAGAATAGATCATATTTTTCTAACAATAGGAATGATACCAGAAATTATTGCATCAGATATAATTCCGATTCCGTGGTCTGACCATAATGCAGTATACACTACTATAGCCTCAGCCATACCAAAAGCGCATGACCCAACGTGGTACTTACCGGACATAATGCTCAAACACCCACTACATCAGATGGCCATTGAACAAGCTTTAAAGGAATACATATCAATTAATAATACAACAGACATCTCCCCAATAACACTGTGGGAAGCTCATAAGCCTGTCTTGCGTGGTACAATACAAAGACAAATGGCACTATTTAAACGGGAACGCAAAAATCTAGCAAAAAAACTAGAACTCAATTTTAATGCAGCCTACATATCATTTCAAGATAATCCATCTCAGAGTACAAAATCTCATCTGGAAAAATCTAGATTGGAATACGATCTATTTCTCACTGAGTCAGTTGATAAATCCCTCAAACGCTCCAAACACAATTTCTACATGAATACAAACAAACCAGGTACATATTTGGCTCGGGCATTAAATTCAACTAACAAATCTTTCAAACCAATACGTTTGAAATTATCAAAAAATGTTTACACTTGTAATCCAGTTAAAATAGTCCATAAATTTCACTCACATCTCGCAACTTTATATAAGACAAACAATGAATTTAATCCTACAGAGGCTGAATCCTTCTTCTCAAAAATAACCTTACCTGAGTTATCTCAGAATCAAAAAAGCAGTTTGGATGAGCCTATAACTATAGATGAAGTTGCTAACGCCATAAAAGACCTAAAACTTAACAAAAGACCAGGCCCAGACGGCTACTCGGCTTTATACTATAAAACATTCTCAGAAATACTCTCTCCCATTCTCACTGAAACGTTTAACAAACTTCTAGATGGACATTCTTTTCGGCAAGAAACACTAATGGCAATTGTTTGTATGATCCCAAAACCCCTTTCTGATGATACTTCCTGTGTGAATTATCGGCCTATCTCTCTGTTAAACCTCGATATTAAATTATTAGCAAAAATAATAGCAAAACGCCTTAATAGCATTATAGGAAAATTAATACATAGAGATCAAGTAGGCTTCATGCCAAATAGGCAGGCAGGCGATAATATACGCAGGGCAGTGTTATTGGCACATATTGCTAAAAAACGGAAAATCCCTTTATGTTTTCTATCTCTCGATATTAAGAGGGCATTTGACACAGTATCCTGGCAATATATGCAATATTCATTACAAAAATGGGGTTTTGGACCCCACTTTTTAACATGGATCAAAGCATTATATAATAAACCCAAAGCCTATATAAAATATGCTGGATACAAATCTGAAGCCTTTAATATCGAAAGAGGTACCCGACAGGGTTGCCCATTATCTCCCTTATTATTTGCCCTTATACTCGAACCCATGGCCCAATACATCAGAACAAACCAAACTATAACTGGCATTGAAGTAGGAGGTATTACACACAAATTATGTATATTTGCAGACGATATATTACTTTTTCTATCATCACCACAGGTCTCTGGTCCTAACCTAATACCAGCTCTTGATGGATTTGCAGCCCTATCCGGCCTTATGATTAATCCTAAGAAATGCCTAATGCTTAATATTTCACTCACAAACATGGAATTGATCCCGGCTAGGGCTGCACTCCCATTCACATGGGCAGAAAAATCAATCCCATATCTTGGAATTCATTTAACAGCATCTCATTCTGACTTATTCTCAACCAATTATCCTCCTGTATTAAGACAGATCACAAATCTAATAAAACAATGGTCGCAACTTCCTTTATCCTGGATAGGGAAGATTAATGCAATCAAAATGACTATTCTACCCAAATTGCTTTATCTATTCAGAGTCCTCCCTATTCCAATTCCTTCCTATTTTTTGAGAATAGTACAAAAAAGAGCAACTTCGTTTATATGGGGCTCTTCTAAACCACGTATACCTATACACACACTACATCTTCCCAAAAATAAAGGAGGCCTGGGATACCCTAATTTTACTAACTACTACAGAGCAGCACATTTGGCCAGTCTGTCCAAATACCATGCAAAACAGGAAATCCCATTATGGGTATTTATAGAGGCTTCAGAAAATGACCCTCTATTAATATCAAATTTATTATGGCTTGATCCTAAAGACCGCTTTAAAATTCATAATCCCATAACTAAACACTTCTTATCTCTCTGGGATAAACTAAAAACCAAATATCAGTTACAATCTCCACACAATCCTCTCCTTTCTTTTATCAGAAATCCGGCCTTTTATCCGGCATGGATCTACCCAAATTCTTTTAAAGCTTGGACAACATCAGGCATTCAGACACTAAATGACTTCATAGCATCTAAATCATTCCTTTCATTCCCATCGCTTAGAGAAAAATATGATCTACCAAACTCTGAGATATTTAGATATCTCCAAATCAAAAATTTCTATACACCATTCCTAAAGGGGGATACACCATTATCCCAATTATCCATTTTTGAATCAATCTGTACAAAAGATCCATTTGCTAAAGGTACAATTTCATCACTTTATAATCAATTATATGGAGTAGCAAATCTTAATAGACCCTCTTACGTTCAGAGGTGGGAGGAGGACCTGGGACGAACTTTAGAAGACACGGACTGGTCTAACATATGGCTCACATCTAAGTCATCTTCACCCAACATCTTAGCACTGGAGACAAATTATAAAGTCCTAACTCGCTGGTACCTTGTACCCGCTAGAGTGGCAAAATATTCACCTAATACCTCAGCTCTTTGTTTTCGAGGATGCCCAGAAATAGGCACATATTTACACATATGGTGGACGTGCCCAGTAATCCAAACCTTCTGGAAGGAAGTCTTTGTGATTGCATCTAAAATATTTAAAAAAATAATACAACCAGATCCATATTTAACTTTACTTAATCTAAAACCGGAATGGTTAACACTCTCTCAATTCAAACTTATGATCCAACTAATAACGGCTGCAAAACAAACAGTGGCCAAGGCATGGAAATCTCCTACATTGGTACTAGCAGAAACAATTCACAGAATGAATAATACAATGTCCCATGCTAAGATGGTAGCCATCGATCAAAATCAAATTCCAAAATTTGAAAAACTTTGGCATCCTTGGATAAAACAACAGTTCCTGTCAAACTTCAATGACTCTGTCCTGTTGCCATGGTAACAGATTAAATGACTTACAGAGACACCCATTCTAAGGCTTCAAAGAGAACTAAAAAGAATAATAAACTGACGAGCGGGACAACCTTGTGGACCATACCTCTACCTTTCAACCCTTTTTCTTCTTTTTCTTTCCTTTTCTCCACCTTACGATTAAAGCTCATTATCAGTATTTATTTGACCTATATACACTCTACTTGTAAACAATATGTATAGTAGGTATAAATCATTTAAATACCTACAAAAGTAACTAAGGAAATGATATATATCTTTAATTTAGGTTTACGTAAACCCAATGTTTAATATTTGAAATGTCATTATATTTACCTATAGAAACCCTACTGTAAAACAATGAGCTTACTTTATAGATCCTTGTAAACTTACTTTATGTATCTTTATAACATTGTATACTCAATAAACTTCTTTTGACAAGGAAAATGGTGCTCTGCTTCATAATGTGGAACACCCTCCTTTAGTAGTTTTTGCTTTAATTGAGTTTACCTGGCAATCTAATTATCACAGGTGTCCAAGATTGTTTTCAGTGATCAAAAGAGCCCTGAGACACAATGCCATCCATGAGTTAAACTGAAAAACAAAATATTTAAGCTTCGTGACACTGAAATAGAATTTGCATAATAATTTGGAACAGGGTGTACTGCCCCACCCGGAATGGGAAATAGTGCTGGTGAGTTGAGTGGGAGGGGTAGAGTGGTGGGAGAGGGTTACAGTTTTGCCTAGAGATGGATTTTAAACTAGTGTGAGAAAATATAGGTCTGATATTTCATTTCTTTCCTATCCTGGGTTTCTGCTTTCTTTAGCTTAGCATGTTGTATTTTAACACCTCAGTCTGTGGCTTTGAATTACAAGTGTGTAAGTCAGAATTTTAAATGTGATGAACGGAGTCATTTGGTGCTTAACCTCTGTAAATTTTAGTAGCCCCTACTGTGATTTCTCCTTCATATCACAAAGGATGTTGCTATCCTCTTGCTAAGCTTCTACATTTTCCAACAACATATTTTAAACATTAATGTCAGTCTCTGCCTGTGCTCTCTGGGTGTTTGACACTTCCGTTAATTAAAAGGAATATTAGCAGGAAAACAGATTGAGCATTACAGTTTATGTAACAACATTAGATCCTGTACTGTACCATGCTGACACTACAATCCAATGTCACAGGGAGCAGCTGCCAAGCAGGCAAGAGGTCTGTGCTAGCAGTCTCCGGATATCTCCACAACTAAGGTAACAAGCAGAGATGAAAATGAAGACAAACAATCTATCTTCTGGCTATATATTTAAAGGGAAACTATCATTAATTTTTATTCACATTTTAAAATAACGTAACGTATACCTGAAAGACCATTTAGAAGTAACTCGCTCATGATTCTGTTTTGATATTTGTTTTTTAAATACAGATTTATAAATGTTCCCTATAGTGGCTATCTGTATTTTAGAGAATGTGGTTGACATCCCTACTTAACCACTTACAGACCGGAAGATTTTCCCCCTTAATGACCAGGCCATTTTTTTGTGATATGGCACTGCAGCACTTTAACTGACAAGTGCGCGGTCATGCGATGTTGTACCCAAACAAAATTGAGGTCCTTTTTTCCCACAAATAGAGCTTTCTTTTGGTGGTATTTGATCACCTCTGCGTTTTTTATTTTTTGCGCTATAAACAAAAAAAGAGCGACAATTTGGGAAAAAAAAGTTTTACTTTTTGCTATAATAAATACCCCCCCCCCCCACACCCAAATTTTTTTAAAAACAAATTTCTTCATCAATTTTCTTCTACATATTTTTGGTAAAAAAATCGCAATAAGCGTATATTGATTGGTTTGCACAAATAATGTTTACAAAATAGGGGATATATTAATGGAATTTTTATTATTATTTTTTTTTTTTTACTTTTTACAGAAGCTGATTGGTTACCATGCACAGCTGCACCAGATTTTGCACTCTATGGTTTTAGTAAATCAACCCCAAACTCTCTAAATCAACATTAACTATTTGTAATCCTTATGCTGCTAGCAATAGTAAATAGATAAGGTATACGAGGGGTCTTAAAAAAGTTTCCACACTTTTTTTTTATTTCCTTGCTTTGATTTTTTTTTTTTTATGTTTCTTCAGTGGCAACCTATGAGACTTCATGGGCATTTTTTCTTTTTCTTTAATCTGGAAAAGGGGGGTTTCTCAGCTAAGCACACCCTCGTGCATGCATACTTAAGCTAAGGGCAGATGAATTCAAGGAAGTAAGCACCCCAAGTATCAAGCACCCCACACCCCTCTTTTTTAGATATTCTTTTTGACGTTTTGTATCTTGTATCTTTGTCATTTTTCAAGCATTACTTACATCCTACCTGGCCGCGGCGAGGTACCTCATCTCCGGATTTTCATTGGCCCCTCCTCCTTCTCTTCATTGAGTTCTGAGACCTGTGTGTGTCACAGAAGACGACAGGACTGTTCAGAAAGCACAGCGCGACTCGCGCATGCGCAGTAGGAAACTGTCTGTGAAGCCTGAAGGATTCACTGCTGGTTTCCCTTAGTTGCAATGCCGGTGGCTGCACCGGAGCCAATGGATAAATCGGCTTCAGGGGGCAGACATCACGGGATCCCTGGACAGGTAACTATCCTTATATTAAAAGTCAGCAGCTACATTATTTGTAGCTGCTGACTTTAAAAAAAGAAAAATTTAGAGGCTGGAACTCCACTTTAAGTAAGACAGCTTGTTCATATATCTATGCATGTACAATCAAAGTCTTTTGAGATTGGTGAAATCTTGCAAGATAATCTAAGTGAACAGACTTCATTTCTTTAGTAAATCAGCCCCACTGTTTTCATAAGCATTGCTTGCCTCTTGCCTCTCAGATGGCAATACTTCCTTCAACCAATAGGTCCCTGAAGTCCTGGGCATGATTTCATAATAGTGCCATGACCTTTCTGCTAGAGCTGTTCATTTATTCACTTTGATGAACATACAGGTTATTATTATTATTCAGGATTTATATAGCACCAACAGTTCGCGCAATGCTTTACAACATGGGATCAGACAGTACAGTTACAATACAATTCAATTCAGGAGGAATCAGAGGGCCCTGCTCATACTTACAATCTAGAAGGGGGGGCAAGTGAAATAAAAGGTAATAACTGTTGGGGATGAACTGATGGAGAAAATGAAAATCCAGTTGTTAGGTGTGGGTAGGATAGGCTTTTCTGAAGAGGAGGGTTTCCAGGGATTGTCTAAAAGCTAATAGAGTAGGAGATAATCAGATAGGTTGGGGTAAGGAGTTCCATAGGATTGGAGAGGCTCTGGACAAGTCCTGGAGGTGAGCAAAGGAGGAGGTGACGAGGGACCTAGAGAGCAGGAGCCCTTGAGAAGAATGAAGAAAACGATTAGGTCGGTATTTTGAGACTAGGCTAGTGATGTAGCTGTGAGCTAAATTGTGGATGGCTTTGTAAGTTGTTAGTATTTAGAATTAAAGACCAATCAGGCAAGAAAGGAAATAGCAAGGAGATGGCAAGCAGAGAAACCCCCTTCAGTAGAGGATTGGTTTAGAACGGTGTCAGAAACAATAGGGAAGGAAAAGACAGTCGATGTTAGAGGAGGGAATATAAAGGAATTTTAAAAAATCTGGAGAAGGGAGAATATCTAGATAGAGTATAAGGGAAAAAAGAGGATATGGAAAAGTGTAAGATCTAAGTATTAAGTAGAGGTGTGCGTGCAGGTAATATAAGACATAGAGTGGGCTGACTACCAGGTTTATAGTTTAGTGTAAAGGGGGGTATAAAAGGGAAGAAAGTTAGCAGAATACACCCGGTAGGGTGGATATATACATCTTGTAGTGAAGTAGTGGACTGTATTACTATGTGGTTTTATGTACATTGTTTAATATGAGATGTGATGTAATTTTGTATAAAGATGAATAAAAAGCATTGAACTTAAAAAAAAAAAAAAAAAAAGAATTAAAGACCAACCAATTAGAGACCAACGGCGTGGAGTTTTTGGAGGGGGTGGTCAACCATATCAAAAGCAGCAGAAGGGTCTAAGAGTAGGAGTACAGAATAGTGTCCATTGGTTTTGGCCGTTAGTAGATCGTTTGTTTTAGGAGAGCAGTTTTCGTGGAGTTTTGAGGACGAAATCCAGATTGAAGGGGATCAAGAAGGCTATTTTCGGCAAGGCGGTTGCTGTAGACCAGACATTCAAGGAGTTTGGATAAAAAGGGGAGCAGGGAGATGGGGCATTGGTTGTTAAGATTAGTTGGATCCAGTGAAGGATTTTTAAGTGTGGGGCTGACTAGTGCATGTTTTAGGGAGTTGGGGAAGATGCCAGAAGAGAGGGAGAGATTGAAGATGTGGGTTAGAGAGTGAAGAATGGAGTCAGAGGGTGAATGTAGCATTTGCCAGGGAACAGGAGGCAGGTGGTTAGTTGGACTTTAGCAAGTAGTTTAGCAACCTCGTCTATAGTGATGGAGTTGAATGAGGGAAGTAATGATTGTACCTGTGGGTTATGAATTGTAAAGCATGGAAGGTATCTGGACAACAGAGATCTCCTCACATATTGTTTCAATCTTCTGTTAGAAGTGTTAAGTTAAAGAAAATGGACTTTGAGGCAATAAGCCTCTGGAATTTTATGGTGTATTGAATTATTGATAATTAGGAAATATCAATATCAATTCCAAAAGTATTATTATATAAAAAGAGAAATTGTATTTAAACAATATTAAAAGACATAAGACCAGTTGAAATACAAAAAAATCCATAAAATCAAAAAAACAAGTATCAGTTATTAGATACAATAGAACATGGAGTAGATATGCATAATTTTACTAGAGAAGACATTAGAAAAAAGAGTTTATATATATATATATATATATATATATATATATATGTTTTTTATATATACACAAAAATATAAGCCTATGTTTGGTATGAAAACAAAATATAAGGCTACTGTATAAAGATGAACCTTACCCAGGTATTAATTTCAATAAATTGCACTCAAGGCTTGAGATCACAGTCAATTTGGGGTATATTCCATGGGTTGCCTCCCCCCCGGGACATCAGGCCTCAAATAGACGTTTGGAGAGAAAATACAAAGACGATCGAAGTTGAAAAAGTCCTTTCTGGTAAGGAAGGGACCAACAAAGATATTTTCAGTAAATATATATATATATATATATATATATATATATATATATATATATATATATATATATATGGGGTGGTAAAAATGATATATCTATAGATCATTTTTACCACCCCTTATATATATATTTTTTTACTGAAAATATCTTTGTTGGTCCCTTCCTCACCAGGCTTATATTTTTGTGTATATATAAAAAACAGTCTATATATATATAAAAACTCTTTTTTCTAATGTCTTCTCTACTCTAGTACAATTATGCATATCTACTCCATGTGCTATTGTATCTAATAACTGATTACTTGTTTTTTGTGTAATTTCTAGTATAATATGATGCCACATGCTACGTCTCCTGAAGAAGCTCCATTGAGCGAAACATGTTGAGAAAAGCGGTACTCTTATCGTGATTTGTCACTGGATTTTATGGAATTTTTTGTATTTCAACTGGTCTTATGTCTTTTAATATTGTTTAAATAAAATTTCTCTTTTTATATAATAATCATTTTGGAATTTATATTTCCTAATTATCGATAATTCAATACATCGTTAAAGTCCCAAGGCTTATTGCCTCAAAGTCCATTTTCTTTAAATTAACACAAATTTGGGATGTGGTGTTATAAATTTTGGTCTTCTTTGTTTCACCCCTTACTACATTCTGTTAGAAGTGACTGGCAATCTCCTGGGCAGTGAATGAGTTAGTGGGTGGAGGCAGTGGAGGACGAAGTAGAGAGTTGAAGGTAGAGTAGAGTTGATGGGGACGGGATGATAAGTTGTTAATGAGGGTGATAAAATAGGTCTGCTTGGCAGTGAGGAGGCAGTAATTGTATTTTTTGGAAGGCAGATTTATACTGGTTAAAATCTTTCTGAGACTTAGTCTTACGCTCAAGAGCACAGCTATGTTTTTAGCTTAAATCTTTTAGTGTACAACCTTTGCCTAAATATTTATTAGAGTCTAACAAAATGTCATTTGTACAGGATTCAATATTGCTTGTCATGTGCTCTGCCTAAATCTGCACTTTTCTATTAAGCCACATAGATTAATTATACTTGGGTGTCCTCATCCACATGTTCATCTAAAATACTATCACTTGATTAATAGGTTAATTCGAGGCGCAGAGTGAAGGAGAGCTGAAGTGACCATAGAAAATGTCATCATGAGAATCTCAAGTTTCACAAGAGGCAAAGGTCTATTAGATAATTCTCTATATTTGGAGCATATGACACACACAAGCCAGAGTGAAACATGAGAGCATTTTCAAAATAGCATTAGAGATAAGTATACAATGATATATCTTAGTGCTTCAGGGTAAATAGCACCCAATGAAAAACATCCTCATTCTGTGTAATACAATTACAGCAGTAATTCTAGGAATAACCAGCAAACCATTTCAAATCCCTGTGGATTCAATTTACTATGAATAGATTTTTTATACTACTGCACTTTTGTATTACAGAATAAACTTTATTGACAATGCACTGCTCATAGAGCGTGAAATCTAAAGAGATTTGCTGAATAAATAAATAAAACGTATTAAAAAGTGCACGCTCTAATAAAAATACACAGAATGGAAGATGCATCAAAATGATGAATAATTACTGTCACATACATGCATGCCAGTGCCACCATACTGCTTTGAAGGAACATGCAATACTATATGGTTCAGCTGAGCCTCCTATTCAGTACTGGCAACTGGCATCATTCCTGGTTTACATATTAGAAGCTGCAGAGATCCCTGAAATTAGCACATGAATCTAACCAGTGGTACCACAACATCCTAGATAGGAGTGTAACCTGGACTGTAGCTGATAACTGTTGTGGAACTTCTTCCTTTGTGCTGATGAATTAGCCTTCTGCAGTGTGGATAGGATTAAAGTAAATATTCATTAATGCAGAAGTGCAACAGCCATCTTTAAGACCACTTTGCAGTGCTTATCTATGAAGTTACTCCAGTGCAGGGGGCAGCCATCTTAGTAGGGTCTGGATTGGTCCTGAAGGACAGGAAATGCTTGATGCAACAAAGCAAGAAGGGCTTTGTTTGTAGAATGCAAAGAGGAAATGAGGAGACAGTTTTAAATTGAGCAGGGGGTCATAGAGAGACTGGGTTGCTGGCTGAATGAAACCCTGCCATAGCTGACCACAATCCGGTGAGAGAAGCAAGGGGACTGTTTATCGTTTAGGACCTGACCTTAGAGACTTGGAACTTTTCCACAGTGGAACTCTCAGTCACAGTGACTGAAGATAAGTGCAGTACACATCAGTCATATGAGCATAAGATACTCACATTAGAGGGAACTTATATGACTGAAGATTTGTACAGTAAACATCAGCCATATGAGCATAAGATACTCACATTAGAGGGAACTTATATGACTTGTGCTGTTCCCCAAAGATTGTTTTTTCCAGTGTTCCCCTTTAACTCTTTGTGGGAGTGGGTGAGGGGTACTAATGAACCCTGTACTCATTCCCCAGGAACAGATATCTGGGTGCTACCTTTATATAAAGGTGACTTTCAGATACTTATAAGTCTAAAAACTTTAAAACAAAAATGTAGTAAATTTAATCTCAGACATCCTTAAATGTGGCAGTTGCATTCACTTTATTTTTCAGGCCAAGAATATTTTCATCAAGTACAGGAAGCACATCTTCTTGCAAGATCCATATACATTTTTCTGTGCCTCTGTATCTGACTGTTTGGGGTTCAGATACTGTATGCTTTAAAATGCAAAACTGAAGGGGCGCATGCGCAGCGCGAAACTGGATGGAAGCAGGGAATAAGAGATCCGTGAGTGATGGAGACAAACGCCGGTTCCCCAGGGCTTGTCAGCAGCGATTTCTGCCTGTAACTACCCCGCACCCCTAGCGGAACACACAGTGCATGCCAGGCTTGAGGATTCGCCAAAATAAACCGGAACAAAGACCACTGACAACCTATCCACTCCGGGTCAGGGAGCAGAGCAACATGGCCCAAAATGGCGCCCAGCCAGGAACTGCTCAGGCGAGTACACAGCCCACAGACTCTTCACCAGTGCACTCCATGAAAGATAGTGAGTACTCATAACAGCTCACTAAGGCTGATTTAGATGATAGGCTCACAAATGTGTATGATAAGCTTGCAAAAAAATTCCAATCTGAACTGCACAAATCCACAAATACTCTGTCCCTGGAGATTGCTACTCTGGATTTGCTGGAAACCAAGCATGATGAGCTCAGTCTGGCATATTCTGACCTTAGAAAGGAGCACAAATCCATTTCTGAATCAGTGCTACAGCTACAAAGCCCACCTTGAAGACCCGGACAACAGGAACAGTCGTAATTATCTGAGAGCACGTGGGATACCACAGACAGTGATAGACCTGCTCCCTGCCATAGAAAAGCTGTTTCAGTTGCTTCTCCTTGACTCTGTAACCTCAGCCTTTACCTGTGACAGGATTCACAGAGCTTTACACCCTTAACCTCCTCTTGAAAACCCCCCGAGAGATATTGTACTGTACCTTAAGGATTTTCTGATCAAAGAAGAGATCCTCAGAGCTTCACGCAGTACCCCACATATTCAGCCAAATGGCACTCCTGTTCAACATATCCAGACCTCTCACCTACCACCCTGGATAAATGCAGGAAGATGAAGGAAATAACCACCATGCTCCAAGCGGCTAGATTGGGGATTTCCCTTCAAATTGCAGGTTCCTCACAATGGCACCACCTACATGGTTACTACAATTCTGGAAGGAAAAGATCTTTTGATAAAGTTGGGCCTCATCAACGCTGCAGATCTCCCAAGGATGCCATCCACTCCCCGTTCCTCTGCTATATGGGCTACACCGTCCCCCAGGAGAGATCATCGTGGTCAACATTAACAGTGGCCTTCTGTTGAATCCCCTGTAACAACACCATCATTCGCAGATTTATCACAACCGACACGCTCAGTCGATATTTGTTCACCTCCAAATTGTGCTGAAGTTCTGTGGCACCCATGTGATTGTCCCCCTACTCTAATTCTGCTGGCACCTTATATTTGTTACCCTACAATTGGATCGCCTGGGATGGACCCCTTCCAGGTACCGATTATCTAATAGTCTCACGACTACCCAGACTGACTGTTCCACTTTATTAGAGTATTGGACCTTTTGGTCCGTGTTTAAAAACTTCTTTTGGTCAGGAGGATGACTACTCCCCTGACCCCTTTTGATAATATGCTGCCAAGATTTGACATGTTCTACATTATTTTTTTTGTTTCTCTACAGTGCTACATTATTTGAAATCCATAATAGACGACACTGTACTTGCATTGTCTGCCTACTATTACTGTTTATAGTTAGCATAGGGTTTGGCTGCAGGGTCCCTGCGCACACCCTGTGGTTTGGATTCCATTCTATCCATTTGCTGTATTACATTAATCTAAAATGGGTCTTAAAGTTAACTTCCATAACCTTAAAGGTTTTAACTCACTGCACAAACGTAGAAAAGCCTTTCGTTCCTATAAATTACTGGGTGTGGATGTTCTTTTGCTTCAGGAGACACATTTCTCCTTGCATAATCACCCATCATACTTAGATAAAGCTTTTCAGTAATGTTACTTCACCACTTACGAGTCCAAATCACGGTGTGTAGCCATACTCATTAGAAACTCGGTTATGTTTGATGTACAACAAACCTATAGAGACCCTGGCAGTCGCTTTGTAATTGTTAAAGGCTCAATACAGGACAAGGGAATTACTATGGCTTCTGTGTATGCCCCAAATGAGTCTCAGGCCTCTTTCTTTAAAACTTTTTTCAGACATTAGATAAATATCACTCACCCCACCTGTTGGTGGGCGGTGACTTTAACCTGGTAGCTCACACGAGTCTGGACAGAAGTTGCACGGTGACATCGGCTAACACCTTTCCAAAGTCACTCCAACACCTACTTAGGTCACATCAATTGCTTGATACTTGGAGAGTAGGGATGAGCCGAACACCCCCCGGTTCGGTTCGCACCAGAACCCGCGAACGGACCGAAAGTTCGCACGAACGTTAGAACCCCATTGACGTCTATGGGACTCGAACGTTCGAAATCAAAAGTGCTCATTTTAAAGGCTAATTTGCATGGTATTGTCCTAAAAAGGGTTTGGGGACCCGGGTCCTACCCCAGGGGACATGTATCAATGCAAAAAAAACTTTTAAAAACGGCCGTTTTTTCGGGAGCAGTGATTTTAATGATGCTTAACCACTTGCCGACCGCCGCACGACTATATACGTCGACAGAGCGGCACGGGCAGGCAAAAGGACGTATATGTACGTCCTTGCCTGCCCGCGGGTGGGGGGTCCGATCGGACCCCCCCCCGGTGCCTGCGGCGGTCGGCAAATCTCCCCCGGCGATCGGAGGTGAGGGGGAGGCCATCCATTCGTGGCCCCCCCCTCGCGATCACTCTCAGCCAATGGGATCATTTCCCTGCCTCTGTATTGTACACAGAGGCAGAGGAAATGATGTCATCTCTCCTCGGCTCGGTATTTTCCGTTCCGGGCCGAGGAGAGAAGACTGCAATGTAAGTGCACCAACACACTACACACAGTAGAACATGCCAGGCACACTAAACACCCCGATCCCCCCCCCGATCCCCCCCCGATCCCCCCCCAATCACCCCCCCCCCTGTCACAAACTGACACCAGCAGTTTTTTTTTTTTTTTTTTTTCTGATTACTGTATTGGTGTCAGTTTGTGACAGTTACAGTGTCAGGGCAGTGAGTGTTAGGCCCCCTGTAGGTCTAGGGTACCCCCCTAACCCCCCCTAATAAAGTTTTAACCCCTTGATCACCCCCCGTCACCAGTGTCGCTAAGCGATCATTTTTCTGATCGCTGTATTAGTGTCGCTGGTGATGCTAGTTAGGGAGTAGGGATGAGCCGAACACCCCCCTGTTCGGTTCGCACCAGAACATGCGAACAGGAAAAAAGTTCGTTCGAACATGCGAACACCGTTAAAGTCTATGGGACACGAACATGAATAATCAAAAGTGCTAATTTTCAAGGCTTATATGCAAGTTATTGTCATAAAAAGTGTTTGGGGACCTGGGTCCTGCCCCAGGGGACATGGATCAATGCAAAAAAAAGTTTTAAAAACGGCCGTTTTTTCAGGAGCAGTGATTTTAATAATGCTTAAAGTCAAACAATAAAAGTGTAATATCCCTTTAAATTTCGTACCTGGGGGGTGTCTATAGTGTGCCTGTAAAGGGGCGCATGTTTCCTGTGTTTAGAACAGTCTGACAGCAAAATGACATTTTGAAGGAAAAAACTCATTTAAAACTACCCGCGGCTATTGCATTGCCGACAATACACATAGAAGTTCATTGATAAAAACGGCATGGGAATTCCCCAAAGGGGAACCCCGAACCAAAATTAAAAAAAAAAAATGACGTGGGGGTCCCCCTAAATTCCATACCAGGCCCTTCAGGTCTGGTATGGATATTAAGGGGAACCCCGGCCAAAATTTAAAAAAAAAAATGACGTGGGGTTCCCCCTAAATTCCATACCAGACCCTTCAGGTCTGGTATGGATTTTAAGGGGAACCCCGCGCCAAAAAAAAAAAAAAAAACGGCGTGGGGTCCCCCCAAAAATCCATACCAGACCCTTATCCGAGCACGCAACCTGGCAGGCCGCAGGAAAAGAGGGGGGGACGAGAGTGCGGCCCCCCCTCCCTCCTGAACCGTACCAGGCCACATGCCCTCAACATTGGGAGGGTGCTTTGGGGTAGCCCCCCAAAACACCTTGTCCCCATGTTGATGAGGACAAGGGCCTCATCCCCACAACCCTGGCCGGTGGTTGTGGGGGTCTGCGGGCGGGGGGCTTATCGGAATCTGGAAGCCCCCTTTAACAAGGTGACCCCCAGATCCCGGCCCCCCCCCTGTGTGAAATGGTAAGGGGGTACATAAGTACCCCTGCCATTTCACGAAAAAAGTGTCAAAAATGTTAAAAATGACAAGAGACAGTTTTTGACAATTCCTTTATTTAAATGCTTCTTCTTTCTTCTATCTTGCTTCATCTTCTGGTTCTTCTGGCTCTTCTGGTTCTTCTGGTTCTTCCTCCGGCGTTCTCGTCCAGCATCTCCTCCGCGGCGTCTTCTGTCTTCTTCTCCTCGGGCCGCTCCGCACCCATGGCATGGGGGGGAGGCTCCCGCTCTTCTCTTCTTCTTTTCTTCTTTTCTTCTCTTCTTCTCTTCTTCTTCATTTTCTTCTCCGGGCCGCTCCGCAATCCATGCTGGCATGGAGGGAGGCTCCCGCTGTGTGACGGCGCTCCTCGTCTGACAGTTCTTAAATAACGGGGGGGCGGGGCCACCCGGTGACCCCGCCCCCCTCTGACGCACGGTGACTTGACGGGACTTCCCTGTGACGTCATGGGGAATGCCACAGGGAAGTCCCGTCAAGTCACCGTGCGTCAGAGGGGGGCGGGGTCACCGGGTGGCCCCGCCCCCCCCCCCCCGTTATTTAAGAACTGTCAGACGAGGAGCGCCGTCACACAGCGGGAGCCTCCCTCCATGTCAGCATGGATTGCGGAGCGGCCCGGAGAAGAAAATGAAGAAGAAGAGAAGAAGAGAAGAAAAGAAGAAAAGAAGAAAAGAAGAAGAGAAGAGCGGGAGCCTCCCCCCATGCCATGGGTGCGGAGCGGCCCGAGGAGAAGAAGACAGAAGATGCCGCGGAGGAGATGCTGGACGAGAACGCCGGAGGAAGAACCAGAAGAACCAGAAGAGCCAGAAGAACCAGAAGATGAAGCAAGATAGAAGAAAGAAGAAGCATTTAAATAAAGGAATTGTCAAAAACTGTCTCTTGTCATTTTTAACATTTTTGACACTTTTTTCGTGAAATGGTAGGGGTACTTATGTACCCCCTTACCATTTCACACAGGGGGGGGGGCCGGGATCTGGGGGTCACCTTGTTAAAGGGGGCTTCCAGATTCCGATAAGCCCCCCGCCCGCAGACCCCCACAACCACCGGCCAGGGTTGTGGGGATGAGGCCCTTGTCCTCATCAACATGGGGACAAGGTGTTTTGGGGGGCTACCCCAAAGCACCCTCCCAATGTTGAGGGCATGTGGCCTGGTACGGTTCAGGAGGGAGGGGGGGCCGCACTCTTGTCCCCCCCTCTTTTCCTGCGGCCTGCCAGGTTGCGTGCTCGGATAAGGGTCTGGTATGGATTTTTGGGGGGACCCCACGCCGTTTTTTTTTTTTTTTTTGGCGCGGGGTTCCCCTTAAAATCCATACCAGACCTGAAGGGTCTGGTATGGAATTTAGGGGGAACCCCACGTCATTTTTTTTTTTAAATTTTGGCCGGGGTTCCCCTTAATATCCATACCAGACATGAAGGGCCTGGTATGGAATTTAGGGGGACCCCCACGTCATTTTTTTTTTTTAATTTTGGTTCGGGGTTCCCCTTTGGGGAATTCCCATGCCGTTTTTATCAATGAACTTCTATGTGTATTGTCGGCAATGCAATAGCCGCGGGTAGTTTTAAATGAGTTTTTTCCTTCAAAATGTCATTTTGCTGTCAGACTGTTCTAAACACAGGAAACATGCGCCCCTTTACAGGCACACTATAGACACCCCCCAGGTACGAAATTTAAAGGGATATTACACTTTTATTGATTGACTTTAAGTATTATTAAAATCACTGCTCCTGAAAAAACGGCCGTTTTTAAAACTTTTTTTTGCATTGATCCATGTCCCCTGGGGCAGGACCCAGGTCCCCAAACACTTTTTATGACAATAACTTGCATATTAGCCTTTAAAATTAGCACTTTTGATTTCTCCCATAGACTTTTAAAGGGTGTTCCGCGGCATTCGAATTTGCCGCGAACACCCCAAATTGTTCGCTGTTCGGTGAACTTGCGAACAGCCAATGTTCGAGTCGAACATGAGTTCGACTCGAACTCGAAGCTCATCCCTATTAGGGAGGTAAATATTTAGGTTCGCCGTCAGAGTTTTATAGCGACAGGGACCCCCATATACTATCTAATAAATGTTTTAACCCCTTGATTGCCCCCTAGTTAACCCTTTCACCACTGATCACCGTATAACCGTTACGGGTGACGCTGGTTAGTTTGTTTATTTTTTATAGTGTCAGGGCACCCGCCGTTTATTACCGAATAAAGATTTAGCCCCCTGATCGCCCGGCGGTGATATGCGTCGCCCCAGGCAGCGTCAGATTAGCGCCAGTACCGCTAACACCCACGCACGCAGCATACGCCTCCCTTAGTGGTATAGTATCTGATCGCATCAATATCTGATCCGATCAGATCTATACTAGCGTCCCCAGCAGTTTAGGGTTCCCAAAAACACAGTGTTAGCGGGATCAGCCCAGATACCTGCTAGCACCTGCGTTTTACCCCTCCGCCCAGCTCGGCCCAGCCCACCCAAGTGCAGTATCGATCGATCACTGTCACTTACAAAACACTAAACGCATAACTGCAGCGTTCGCAGAGTCAGGCCTGATCCCTGCGATCGCTAACAGTTTTTTTGGTAGCATTTTGGTGAAATGGCAAGCACCAGCCCCAGGCAGCGTCAGGTTAGTGCCAGTACCGCTAACACCCACGCACCGTACACCTCCCTTAGTGGTATAGTATCTGAACGCATCAATATCTGATCCGATCAGATCTATACTAGCGTCCCCAGCAGTTTAGGGTTCCCAAAAACGCAGTGTTAGCGGGATCAACCCAGATACCTGCTAGCAACTGCGTTTTACCCCTCCGCCCGGCCCAGCCCAGCCCACCCAAGTGCAGTATCGATCGATCACTGTCACTTACAAAACACTAAACGCATAACTGCAGCGTTCGCAGAGTCAGGCCTGATCCCTGCGATCGCTAACAGTTTTTTTTGTAGCGTTTTGGTGAACTGGCAAGCACCAGCCCCAGGCAGCGTCAGGTTAGTGCCAGTAGCGCTAACACCCACGCACGCACCGTACACCTCCCTTAGTGGTATAGTATCTGAACTGATCAATATCTGATCCGATCAGATCTATACTGGCGTCCCCAGCAGTTTAGGGTTCCCAAAAACGCAGTGTTAGCGGGATCAGCCCAGATACCTGCTAGCACCTGCGTTTTGCCCCTCCGCCCGGCCCAGCCCAGCCCAGCCCACCCAAGTGCAGTATCGATCGATCACTGTCACTTACAAAACACTAAATGCATAACTGCAGCGTTCGCAGGGTCAGGCCTGATCCCTGCGATCGTTAACAGTTTTTTTGGTAGCGTTTTGGTGAACTGGCAAGCGCCAGCGGCCTAGTACACCCTGGTCGTAGTCAAACCAGCACTGCAGTAACACTTGGTGACGTGGCGAGTCCCATAAATGCAGTTCAAGCTGGTGAGGTGGCAAGCACAAATAGTGTCCCGCTGCCACCAAGAAGACAAACACAGGCCCGTCGTGCCCATAGTGCCCTTCCTGCTGCATTCGCCAATCCTAATTGGGAACCCACCACTTCTGCAGCGCCCGTACTTCCCCCATTCACATCCCCAACCAAATGCAGTCGGCTGCATGAGAGGCATTTTTATGTCCTCCCGAGTACCCCTACCCAACGAACCCCCCCAAAAAAGATGTTGTGTCTGCAGCAAGCGCGGATATAGGCGTGACACCCACTATTATTGTCCCTCCTGTCCTGACAATCCTGGTCTTTGCATTGGTGAATGTTTTGAACGCTACCATTTACTAGCTGAGTATTAGCGTAGGGTACAGCATTGCACAGACTAGGACACACTTTCACAGGGTCTCCCAAGATGCCATCGCATTTTGAGAGACCCGAACCTGGAACCGGTTACAGTTATAAAAGTTACAGTTACAAAAAAAGTGTAAAAAAAAAAAAAAAAAAACACAAACAAAAATATAAAATAAAAAATAATAGTTGTCGTTTTATTGTTCTCTCTCTATTCTCTCTCTCTCTATTCTCTCTATTGTTCTGCTCTTTTTTACTGTATTCTATTCTGCAATGTTTTATTGTTATTATGTTTTATCATGTTTGCTTTTCAGGTCTGCAATTTTTTATACTTTACCGTTTACTGTGCTTTATTGTTAACCATATTTTTGTCTTCAGGTACAGCATTCACGACTTTGAGTGGTTATACCAGAATGATGCTTGCAGGTTTAGGTATCATCTTGGTATCATTCTTTTCAGCCAGCGGTCGGCTTTCATGTAGAAGCAATCCTAGCGGCTAATTAGCCTCTAGACTGCTTTTACAAGCAGTGGGAGAGAATGCCCCCCCCCCCACCGTCTTCCGTGTTTTTCTCTGGCTCTCCTGTCTCAACAGGGAACCTGAGAATGCAGCCGGTGATTCAGCCAGCTGACCATAGACCTGATCAGAGACCAGAGTGGCTCCAAACATCTCTATGGCCTAAGAAACCGGAAGCTACGAGCATTTTATGACTTAGATTTCGCCGGATGTAAATAGCGCCATTGGGAAATTGGGAAAGCATTTTATCATACCGATCTTGGTGTGGTCAGATGCTTTGAGGGCAGAGGAGAAATCTAGGGTCTAATAGACCCCAATTTTTTCAAAAAAGAGTACCTGTCACTACCTATTGCTATCATAGGGGATATTTACATTCCCTGAGATAACAATAAAAATGATTAAAAAAAAAAAAAAATGAAAGGAACAGTTTTAAAATAAGATAAAAAAGCAAAAAAATAATAAAGAAAAAAAAAAAAAAGAAAAAAAAGCACCCCTGTCCCCCCTGCTCTCGCGCTAAGGCGAACGCAAGCGTCGGTCTGGCGTCAAATGTAAACAGCAATTGCACCATGCATGTGAGGTATCACCGCGACGGTCAGATCGAGGGCAGTAATTTTAGCAGTAGACCTCCTCTGTAAATCTAAAGTGGTAACCTGTAAAGGCTTTTAAAGGCTTTTAAAAATGTATTTATTTTGTTGTCACTGCACGTTTGTGCGCAATTGTAAAGCATGTCATGTTTGGTATCCATGTACTCGGCCTAAGATCATATTTTTTATTTCATCAAACATTTGGGCAATATAGTGTGTTTTAGTGCATTAAAATGTAAAAAAGTGTGTTTTTTCCCCAAAAAATGCGTTTGAAAAATCGCTGCGCAAATACTGTGTGAAAAAAAAAAATTAAACACCCACCATTTTAATCTGTAGGGCATTTGCTTTAAAAAAATATATAATGTGTGGGGGTTCAAAGTAATTTTCTTGCAAAAAAAAATAATTTTTTCATGTAATCAAAAAGTGTCAGAAAGGGCTTTGTCTTCAAGTGGTTAGAAGAGTGGGTGATGTGTGACATAAGCTTCTAAATGTTGTGCATAAAATGCCAGGACAGTTCAAACCCCCCCAAATGACCCCATTTTGGAAAGTAGACACCCCAAGCTATTTGCTGAGAGGCATGTCGAGTCCATGGAATATTTTATATTGTGACACAAGTTGCGGGAAAGAGACAAATTATTATTTTTTTTTTTTTTTTTTGCACAAAGTTGTCACTAAATGATATATTGCTCAAACATGCCATGGGAATATGTGAAATTACACCCCAAAATACATTCTGTTGCTTCTCCTGAGTACGGGGATACCACATGTGTGAGACTTTTTGGGAGCCTAGCCACGTATGGGACCCCGAAACCCAAGCACCGCCTTCAGGCTTTCTAAGGGCGTAAATTTTTGATTTCACTCTTCACTGCCTATCACAGTCTCGGAGGCCATGGAATGCCCAGGTGGCACAAACCCCCCCCAATGACCCCATTTTGGAAAGTAGACACCCCAAGCTATTTGCTGAGAGGTATAGTGAGTACTTTTTGTCACAAAGTTTTGAAAATTAAAAAAAGAAAAAAAAAATTTTTTTTTTGTCTTTCTTCATTTTCAAAAACAAATGAGAGCTGCAAAATACTCACCATGCCTCTCAGCAAATAGCTTGGGGTGTCTACTTTCCAAAATGGGGTCATTTGGGGGGGGTTTGTGCCACCTGGGCATTCCATGGCCTCCGAAACTGTGATAGGCAGTGAAGAGTGAAATCAAAAATGTACACCCTTAGAAATCCTGAAGGCGGTGATTGGTTTTCGGGGTCCCGTACGCGGCTAGGCTCCTAAAAAGTCCCACACATGTGGTATCCCCGTACTCAAGAGAAGCAGCAGAATGTATTTTGGGGTGCAATTCCACATATGCCCATGACCTGTGTGAGCAATATATCATTTAGTGACAACTTTGTGCAAAAAAAAAATAAATAAATAAATAAATTGTCACTTTCCCGCAACTTGTGTCAAAATATAAAATATTCCATGGACTCAACATGCCTCTCAGCAAATAGCTTGGGGTGTCTACTTTCCAAAATGGGGTCATTTGGGGGGGGTTTGTGCCATCTGGGCATTTTATGGCCTTCAAAACTGTGATAGGTAGTGAGGAGTAAAATCAAAAATGTACGCCCTTAGAAATCCTGAAGGCAGTGATTGGTTTTCGGGGCCCCGTATGCGGCTAGGCTCCCAAAAAGTCCCACACATGTGGTATCCCCATACTCAGGAGAAGCAGCTAAATATATTTTGGGGTGCAATTCCACATAGGCCCATGGCCTGTGTGAGCAATATATCATTTAGTGACAACTTTTTGTAATTTTTTTTTTTTTTTTTTTTTCATTATTCAATCACTTGGGACAAAAAAAATGAATATTCAATGGGCTCAACATGCCTCTCAGCAATTTCCTTGGGGTGTCTACTTTCCAAAATGGGGTCATTTGTGGGGGTTTTGTACTGCCCTGTCATTTTAGCACCTCAAGAAATGACATAGGCAGTCATAAATTAAAGACTGTGTAAATTCCAGAAAATGTACCCTAGTTTGTAGGCGCTATAACTTTTGCGCAAACCAATAAATATACACTTATTGACATTTTTTTTACCAAAGACATGTGGCCAAATACATTTTGGCCTAAATGTATGACTAAAATTGAGTTTATTGGATTTTTTTTAGAACAAAAAGTAGAAAATATCATTTTTTTTCAAAATTTTCGGTCTTTTTCCGTGTATAGCGCAAAAAATAAAAACGGCAGAGGTGATCAAATACCATCAAAAGAAAGCTCTATTTGTGGGAGGAAAAGGACGCAAATTTCGTTTGGTTACAGCATTGCATGACCGCGCAATTAGCAGTTAAAGCGACGCAGTGCCAAATTGTAAAAAGTGCTCTGGTCAGGAAGGGGGTAAATCTTTCCGGGGCTGAAGTGGTTAAAGTAAAAAAAAAAAAGTGAAATATTCCTTTAAATATCGTACCTGGGGGGTGTCTATAGTATGCCTGTAAAGTGACGCGTGTTTCCCATGTTTAGAACAGTCCCTGCACCAAATGTCATTTTTAAAGGAAAAAATCTCATTTAAAACTGCTTGCGGGTTTAATGTCATGTCGGGTCATGGCAATATGGATGAAAATCAGTGAGACAAACGGCATGGGTACCCCCCAGTCCATTACCAGGCCCTTTGGGTCTTGTATGGATATTAAGGGGAACCCCGCACCCAAATTAAAATAAGGAAAGGTGTGGGGCCACCAGGCCCTATATACTCTGAACAGCAGTATAAAGGCGGTGCAAACAAGACAGGGACTGTAGGTTTGTTGTTAAGTAGAATCTGTTTGTAATTTTGAACATTTTTAACGTGTTTAGCTCCAGCCAAAAAATCTTTTCTAAGCTTTTTGGAAAACATAGGGAAGGGTTATCACCCCTGTGACATTTGTTTTGCTGTCTTTCCTCCTCTTCAGAAGATTTCACCTCACTTTTTTGTCCCAATGAAAAATGTTTTTTGAAAATTTGGGTTTTTTTGTGGAACAAGGATTGGAAAGCATCAGTGGAAAGGAGAAATTGTTTTCCCATATTAACTCTTACAGGAGAGAATTTCCCTTCCTAGGGGTAGATTTCATCTCACTTCCTGTTGTCTCCTTCCGTTTGCAAGTAGGAGTCGTTTGTAAGTTAGATGTTTGAAAGTAGGGTCCTGCCCTATATACTCAGCAGAAATTTGGGCCTTAGGTGTTGCTGTGGCCACAACACTGTAAGCCCTCACAGGGCCCTGCTGTGAAATATTAGATCAAGAATTGTAATTACATGCCCCTGTTGAACAGGAGCTGAAAAATTAGGCCTTAGGCACTGGTGCTGGTGCCACAACACTGCAACCCCTCACAGACACTCTAGTTGGAACGCAGGAACGAGCCCTGCTGCAAAGTATTGCTTCAAAAATTGTAATTACACGCCCCTGTTAGACAGGGGCAGAAAAATTGGGCCTTAGGCACTGGTGCTGGTGCCACAACACTGCAACCCCTCACAGACACTCTAGTTGGAACGCAGGAACGAGCCCTGCTGCAAAGTATTGCATCAAAAATTGTAATTACACGCCCCTGTTAGACAGGGGCAGAAAAATTGGGCCTTAGGCACTGGTGCTGGTGCCACAACACTGCAACCCCTCACAGACACTCTAGTTGGAACGCAGGAACGAGCCCTGCTGCAAAGTATTGCATCAAAAATTGTAATTACACGCCCCTGTTAGACAGGGGCAGAAAAATTGGGCCTTAGGCACTGGTGCTGGTGCCACAACACTGCAACCCCTCACAGACACTCTAGTTGGAATGCAGGAACGAGCCCTGCTGCAAAGTATTACATCAAAAATTGTAATTACACGCCCCTGTTAAACAGGGGCTGAAAAATTGTGCCTTAGGCACTGGTGGTGGCGCCCAGAACCAAAAATGTTCTTACAAGCTATCAGCGTGATGATTGAGGAGGAAGAGGATAATTACTCAGGGATAGTCACTCAGCATCAGCATAGGCAGTCTTTGAAGGGATCTGAGATTTCAAAAAAAATTATTCGGTTACATCAGCATCAGGTGCTTGGTAGCTGGTGGTGATCCAAGACTCATTCATTTTTATGAAGGTCAGCCGATCGACCGAGTCGGTGGACAGACGCACCCTGTGATCGGTTACCACGCCTCCAGCAGCACTGAATGTGCGTTCCGAAAGAACGCTGGATGCAGGACAGGCCAGTAGCTCAATTGCATATTGTGCAAGCTCTGGCCAGTGATCCATCCTCAAGACCCAGTAACCCAGAGGATTTTCGGTGGGAAAGGTGTCCAAGTCTGATCTTGCCCCTAGGTATTCCTGCACCATGTAAAACAGACGCTGGCGATGGTTGCTGGAACCGATCATACCTTGGGGCTGCGGACCAAAAAATTGTCTGAACGCATCGGTCAGACGGCCACCTTCTCCACCGCTCCTTCTTTGACTGACCGAAGCCTCAGCAACACGTTGTCCAGAAACAGGAGTTTGTAACCTCCCAGTCTCTGGGAACGCGTTGCACAGACCTTTCTGCAAGGCCTCCCGAAGATGTTTCATCCTCTGCTCCCTCTGCGATGGCAAGATAAGGTCCGCAACCTTACCCTTGTAACGTGGATCAAGGAGGGTTGCCAGCCAGTATTGGTCCTTCTCCTTGATACCACGAATACGAGGATCCTTACGCAGGCTTTGCAGGATCAGGGAGGCCATGCAGCGTAGGTTTGCTGAGGCATTCGGTCCGGAGTCCTCTGGGTCACTAAGAACGACATGGTCCGCAGCCACCTCCTCCCAGCCACGTACAAGTCCATGTGTTTCTTGGGACTGATCCCTTAAAGACTGCTGCTGATGCTGAGTGCCAGGCTCCACCTCCATACTGACACAATCTTCCTCCTCCTCCTCTTCCTCCTCGTCCTCTTCCTGTGTGATCGGCGGGCACGCAGGAACACTGTCTGGATAAAGGGGGCCTTGAGAGCTAAGGAAGTCCTCCTCTTCCTGCCTCTGTTCTGCCTCAAGTGCCCTGTCCATTATTCCACGCAGCGTGTGCTCCAACAGGTGGACAAGGGGGACAGTGTCACTGATGCATGCACTGTCACTGCTCACCATCCTCGTGGCCTCCTCGAATGGTGACAGGACAGTGCATGCATCCCTGATCATGGCCCACTGGCGTGGGGAAAAAAAACAAGCTCCCCTGACCCTGTCCTGGTGCCATAGTCGCACAGGTACTCATTGATGGCCCTCTGCTGCGTGTGCAGCCGCTGCAGCATGGCCAACGTTGAGTTCCACCTGGTGGGCATGTCACAGATTAGGCGGTTCTTGGGCAGGTTAAACTCCTTTTGGAGGTCCGTCAGCCGAGCACTGGCATTATATGACCGGCGGAAATGCACACAGACTTTCCTGGCCTGCCTCAGGACATCCTGTAAGCCCGGGTACCTGCCCAAGAACCGCTGCACCACCAAGTTAAGGACGTGAGCCAAACAGGGCACATGGGTCATTTGTCCCTGTCGGAGGGCAGAGAGGAGGTTGGTGCCATTGTCGCAAACCACCATTCCTGCCTTAAGTTGGCGTGGCGTCAACCACCTCTGAACCTGCCCCTGCAGAGCTGACAGAACATCTGCCCCAGTGTGGCTCCTGTCCCCCAAGCACACCAGCTCAAGCACCGCATGGCATCTTTTGGCCTGCGTACTTGCGTATCCCCTTGAACGCCTACGGAGCACCGCTGGTTCCGAGGAAGAGGCCATGGAGGAAGAAGAAGAGGAGGGGGTGGAGGAGAGAGGTGTGTCACAATCAGCATTTTGGAGGCGTGGTGGCGGAACAACCTCCAACACTACTGCACCTTGTCCTGCATCCTTCCCAGCTGCCAGCAGAGTCACCCAATGCGCTGTGAAACTTAGGTAACGTCCCTGTCCATGCCTGCTGGACCATGAGTCAGCGGTAATATGCACCTTACCGCTGACCGCCCTGTCCAGCGAGGCATGGACATTGCCTTCCACATGCCGGTAGAGAGCCGGAATCGCCTTCCGTGAGAAAAAGTGGCGTTTGGGTACCTGCCACTGAGGAACCGCACATTCCACAAACTCACGGAAGGGGGCAGAGTCTACCAACTGAAAAGGCAGCAGTTGAAGTGCTAGCAATTTTGCCAAGCTAGCATTCAACCGCTGGGCATGTGGATGGCTGGGAGCAAACTTCTTTCGGCGGTGCAGCAGCTGGGGCAGGGAAATTTGCCTGGTACAATCTGACGTCGGTGTACCAAAAGCAGATTGCCCACAAGTACTTGGCTGTGACACACCTAATTCTACACCTTCATTCCTCTCACTGCAGGTCTCAGAGAGGACTGAAGGTCTAGTGGGGTTGGAAATCTCAGCTGATGAGGAGCAAGGAGAGATCCTCTTTGTTCTTTGGTGTGGGTCTTTTAGATACGCTTGCCAACGAACTGCATGGCAGGTCAACATATGTCTGGTCAAGCATGTGGTACCCAAGCGGGAGATGTTTTGGCCACGCGAGATACGCTTGAGACATATGTTGCAAATAGCAGCGGTGCGATCTGATGCACTCGTCTCAAAAAAGGCCCACACCAAAGAACTTTTTGAATAACGCGCAGAGACTGCAGCGCCCTGCACATGTGGAGCTTTGGGGTGTGATGCAGTCAATGTGCTGCCCTTAGGCTGGCCCCTGGAGGGCATCCTGCCTCGTTGGTGATGTGCCGCCACCTCCTCCTCCTCCTCCTCCTCCTCCTCCTCCTCCTCTCTCCTATCAGGCACCCATGTTGAGTCAGTGACCTCATCATCCCCTCCCTCCTCATCACTGGAGCAAACCTGGCAGTATGCTGCAGCAGGGGGAGCATGACTGCCAGATTGCTGTCCTTCTTGGGCACCCCCTCTGTCCGTGCTCATGTTACTGCCTTCATCGAGCTCAGTATCGTCATCAGAGCCTTCCAAACGCTGGGCATCCTCCTGGAGCATGTACCCAACACTGTGGTCAAACAGTTCGAGGGAATCCTCATGAGGACATGGTGGAGCTAGGGAAGGAGTCACTGATGACATTGAGCTGAGGGAAGAGGCCGCTGCTTTGCCAGACAAAGCACCCTGGGCATGGGTGAGAGAGGATGAGGAGGATGAGGACGGCTTGGTCATCCACTCGACCAAGTCTTCCGCATGTTGCGGCTCAACACGGCCAGCTGCCGAAAAAAAGGCCAAGCGTGTCCCATGGCCACGTGCTGATGAGGATGCACCGTCTCCACGACCAGCACTAGACACAGAGCCTGCTTGCCCTCTCTTATTGGCTTGTGACTGTCTGCCTCTCCTTCTTGGCCTTCCAGACATACTAATGGCCTGTAGCTGCACTAAGCTGGGATAGAACACCTGTAATTTTCTTCAGGTAGCTTTATATACTGTAACCAGACAAGCCTGCCTGTCAGTAGGAAGATAACAGGAACGGATCTAGCTGAACACTGTGAGCAGGACGCACTGTACTAAATGTAAATAGTCTAGCTGCCTGACCGTGGTACTAATAGGATCAAATAGAACACCTGTAATTTTCTTCAGGTAGCTTTATATACTGTAACCAGACAAGCCTGCCTGTCAGTAGGAAGATAACAGGAACGGATCTAGCTGTACACTGTGAGCAGGACGCACTGTACTAAATGTAAATAGTCTAGCTGCCTGACCGTGGTACTAATAGGATCAAATAGAACACCTGTAATTTTCTTCAGGTAGCTTTATATACTGTAACCAGACAAGCCTGCCTGTCAGTAGGAAGATAACAGGAACGGATCTAGCTGAACACTGTGAGCAGGACGCACTGTACTAAATGTAAATAGTCTAGCTGCCTGACCGTGGTACTAATAGGATCAAATAGAACACCTGTAATTTTCTTCAGGTAGCTTTATATACTGTAACCAGACAAGCCTGCCTGTCAGTAGGAAGATAACAGGAACGGATCTAGCTGAACACTGTGAGCAGGACGCACTGCACTAAATGTAAATAGTCTAGAAGATAACAGGAACGGATCTAGCTGAACACTGTGAGCAGGACGCACTGCACTAAATGTAAATAGTCTAGAAGATAACAGGAACGGATCTAGCTGAACACTGTGAGCAGGACGCACTGCACTAAATGTAAATAGTCTAGAAGATAACAGGAACGGATCTAGCTGAACACTGTGAGCAGGACGCACTGCACTAAATGTAAATAGTCTAGAAGATAACAGGAACGGATCTAGCTGAACACTGTGAGCAGGACGCACTGCACTAAATGTAAATAGCAGGAACGGATCTAGCTGAACACTGTGAGCAGGACGCACTGCACTAAATGTAAATAGTCTAGAAGATAACAGGAACGGATCTAGCTGAACACTGTGAGCAGGACGCACTGCACTAAATGTAAATAGCAGGAACGGCTCTAGCTGAACACTGTGAGCAGGACGCACTGCACTAAATGTAAATAGCAGGAACGGATCTAGCTGAACACTGTGAGCAGGACGCACTGCACTAAATGTAAATAACAGGAACGGATCTAGCTGAACACTGTGAGCAGGACGCACTGCACTAAATGTAAATAGTCTAGAAGATAACAGGAACGGATCTAGCTGAACACTGTGAGCAGGACGCACTGCACTAAATGTAAATAGCAGGAACGGATCTAGCTGAACACTGTGAGCAGGACGCACTGCACTAAATGTAAATAGCAGTAACGGATCTAGCTGAACACTGTGAGCAGGACGCACTGCACTAAATGTAAATAGCAGGAACGGATCTAGCTGAACACTGTGAGCAGGACGCACTGCACTAAATGTAAATAACAGGAACGGATCTAGCTGAACACTGTGAGCAGGACGCACTGCACTAAATGTAAATAGCAGGAACGGATCTAGCTGAACACTGTGAGCAGGACGCACTGCACTAAATGTAAATAGCAGGAACGGATCTAGCTGAACACTGTGAGCAGGACGCACTGCACTAAATGTAAATTGCAGGAACGGATCTAGCTGAACACTGTGAGCAGGACGCACTGCACTAAATGTAAATAGTCTAGAAGATAACAGGAACGGATCTAGCTGAACACTGTGAGCAGGACGCACTGCACTAAATGTAAATAGCAGGAACGGATCTAGCTGAACACTGTGAGCAGGACGCACTGCATTAAATGTAAATAGTCTAGATAGAAGATAACAGGAACGGATCTAGCTAAACTGAATACAGTGTATATATATATATGCAACACCTGGGATGCATATATATACACAATACACTGTAAGTGCAGCTAACTGACTGACTGTTCTGCCTAATCTATCTAACTCAAATCAAATGACACTGTCTCTCTCTCTCTCTATCTCTCAGCACACCGGAACACACACTACACAGGGCCGCCGTGCAGGCGGCCTTATATAGTGTGGGGTGTGTACTAAATCCCCTGAGCCATAATTGGCCAAAGCCACCCTGGCTTTGGCCAATTACAGCTCTCTCTACTGACGGCGCTGTGATTGGCCAAGCATGCGGGTCATAGTGCATGCTTGGCCAATCATCAGCCAGCAATGCACTGCGATGCCGCAGTGAATTATGGGCCGTGACGCGCCACACGAATTTAGCGCGAACGGCCCATATCGTTCGCAATTCGGCGAACGGGCGAACAGCCGATGTTCGAGTCGAACATGGGTTCGACTCGAACACGAAGCTCATCCCTATTGGAGAGCGCATAATGTAGGGGCCTGAGACACCTTCTACTCCCATCCCCATGACAGCTATTCTCGGTTAGACTATATTTACTGCTCCCCTGTCTTAGTCGCAAACTCAACATCAGCCAAAATTCACACTTGCCCTTGGTCAGACCATCATATTGTGTCTTGCCACTTTTCCCACATTGGCCTTTCTCTGGATCTAGGAGCCTGGCGTCTTAATGACTCCCTGCTCACAGACCCCATATTGCTTACCCAAATATCAGACCACTTCACAGAGTACTTCACTTAAAATGATGTGGAAGGAATCTCTCCCGCATCCTTATGGGCGGCCCACAAGGAGGTGTTGAGGGGCCACCTCATGGCAATAGCCACCACTAGGAAATGCCAAAAACTGCAGGACATACGTTACTTTATGCTGGCACTAGATAGGCTTTATCATCAGTATAGCCGAACTCCAACTCAAGATTTGCTGTGTCTAATCAGCTAAATAAAGGGGTGCTCTTGATACTTTGCTCTCGGAGCAAACGGAAAAGTCTCTTCACTGGTCCAGAGGCTCTGATGGTAATATCACTTACCCACCCAAAAGAGGTTTTGAAAATATTCTCTTCATTCTATCAAGCTTCTTGCTGACCAGCCAGCTGTTGCAGGCTCTACCGTCCAGTCATGGCTTGATACATTCCAATTGCCAGTGCTCACAGATGAACAACTACAATCTCTAAACGGACCTTGTGGCACGGCTGGGCAAATGGACTTACAGGTACGTCCATTTGAATTCCCCGCCGTGCCGGCCGGGAGCTCCATGAGTCGGATCGCGGGTCCCGCGGGTCCTGCGGACTCGATCGCCGCAGGGATACCCGCGATCGCCTCACGGAGAGGACGAACGGGGAGATGCCGTTGTAAACAGCATCTCCCCGTTCTGCCTAGTGACAAGTGTCACTCGATCTCTGCTCCCTGTCATCGGAGCAGAGATCAGTGATGTCACACACACAGCCCATCCCCCTACAGTTAGTAATCACTCCCCTAGGGCATACTTAACCCCTCCCCGCCCCCTAGTGGTTAACCCCTTCACTGCCAGTGTCATTTACACAGTAATCAGTGCATTTTTAATCGCACTGATCGCTGTATAAATGACAATGGTCCCAAAAATGTATCAAAAATGTCCGTCATGTCCGCCATAACGTCGCAGTCACAATAAAAATCGCTGATCACCGCCATTACTAGTAAAAAAAAAAATTATTAATAAAAATGCCATAAAACTATCCCCTATTTAGTAAACGCTATAACTTTTGCGCAAACCAATCAATAAAGGCTTATCGTGATTTTTTTTTTACCAAAAATATGTAGACGAATACGATCGGCCTAAACTGAGGAAAAAAAATGTTTTTTTATATATTTTTGGGGGATATTTATTATAGCAAAATGAAAAAATTAATGCGTTTTTTTCAAAATTATCGCTTTTATTTTGTTTATAGCGCGAAAAATAAAAATTGCAGAGGCGATCAAATACCACCAAAAGAAAGCTCTATTTGTGGGAAAAAAAGGACGTCAATTTGTTTGGGAGCCACGTTGCACGACCGCGCAATTGCCAGTTAAAGCGACGCAGTGCCGAATCGCAAAAAACGCTCTGGTCAGGAAGGGGGTAAAATCGTCCAGGGCTGAAGCGGTTAAAACCCTCTAAAGCTCTGGGCCCTGACGGCTATACAGCACTGTATTATAAAAAAAATTGCAGGACTACTAATCCCCAAAATGGCAAAACTATTTAACCACATTTTAAAAGGCGACCTATTCCCCACAGATATGCTCTTAGCAAATATCTCCTTGATCCCAAAACCGGGCAAAGACTGCACCCTCCCTCAAAATGATTGCCCCATATCAGTAATTAACAATGATTTGAAGATCTAGCAGACCGACTAGCGGTAGTGATTACGTCCTTGATTTCCCCAGACCAAACCGGTTTTATACCAACCCGTCAAATTGTGGATAATATACGCCTGGCATCAAACATCGCCCAAGATGCAGATACTAACTTCCCTAAGGTCTTGTTTCTGAGCCTAGATAGAAACAAGACTTTTAAAAGTGTTCTCTGGCCCTAACTCAATACTATCTTATCTAAATTTGGATTTTCAGGCAAATTTGTTAACAGTTTTCGGGCCCTTTACCATCAGTCCCATACATGAATTAAGCTCCCTTGGTCAAGGTACAAGACAAGGATTCCCTCTATCGACCCTTCTGTTTGCTCCCCGCAATAGAACCCCTAGCCCGCTCTATCACCTGCAACCCAAACATCAGAGGTTATATCAAAAATGGCCAAGAATTTAAACAAAGTTTGTATGCGGACAATGTCCTTTTGTTCCTATCTGACTTAATCTCCTTACCCAACCTTCTCACCACCTTAGACACCTTCCACAACATATCAGGCTTAGGAGTGAACCCATCTAAATGTACTGCCATGCCGATTAATATCCCACAACCTTTACTGACTGCCCTTAAGGATAGATTTTTATTCTCCTGGAGCACGGGCACCCTACAATACTTAGGAATTTGCTTGGCCCCCTTTATTAAAGTAGATGTATGCACACAACTACCCACAGGCTTTTTCCAACATTAAGCGGTTGCTCGCCCACTGGTCGCCATACCGAATTTCATTCCTGGGTCGAAAACAAGGTGTAAAAATGTCTATCCTCCCAAAATTGTTGTTCTACTTTAGAGCTCTTCCACTATACACCATGTTCCAAATTATTATGCAAATTCTATTTCAGTGTCACAAAGATTAAATATTTTGTTTTTTAGTTTAAATCATGGATGGCATTGTGTCTCAGGGCTCTTTTGATCACTGAAAACAATCTTGGACACCTGTGATAATTAGATTGCCAGGTGAGCCCAATTAAGGAAAAACTACTAAAGGAGGGTGTTCCACATTATTAAGCAGAGCACCATTTTCAAGCAATATGGGGAAGAAAAAGGATCTCTCTGCTGCCGAAAAGAGTGAAATAGTTCAATGCCTTGGACGAGGTATGAAAACATTAGATATTTCACAAAAACGTAAGCGTGATCATCGCACTATTAAGAGATTTGTGGCTGATTCAGAGCGCAGACAGGTTTCGTGCAGATAAAGGCACTCTGAGGAAAATTTCTGCCAGATCCATGCATTGGCTCAAGAGAGCAGCTGCTAAAACACCATTACATAGCAGCAAACAGATATTTGAAGCTGCTGGTGCCTCTGGAGTCCCACGGACATCAAGGTGTAAAGTCCTCCAAGTCTTGCAACTGTGCATAAAGCAATGAAGATTAATTTTCAAACAGTCCTGTTCACTGATGAGTGCTGTGCAACCCTGGATGGTCCAGATGGATGGAGTAGTGGATGGTTGGTGGACGGCCACCCTGTTCCAACAAGACTGTGATGTCAGCAAGGCAGTGGTGGAGTCATGTTTTCGGCCGGAATCATGGGAAGAGTGCTGGTCGGCCCCTTTAGGGTCCCCGAAGGTGTAAAGATGACCTCTGCAAAGTATGTGGAGTTCCTGACTGACTACTTCCTTCCCTGGTACAGAAGGAAGAACTATGCTTTCCGTAATAAAATCATCTTCATGCATGACAATGCACCATTTCATGCTGCAAAGAATACCTCTGCATCAATGGCTGCTATGGGGATAAAAGGAGAGAAAGTCATGGTGTGGCCTCCATCTTCCCCTGACCTCAATCCTATTAGCAACCTTTGGAGCATCCTCAAGCAAAAGATCTATGAGGGTGGGAGGCAGTTTACATCCAAACAGCAGCTCGGGGAGGCTATTCTGACATCTTGCAAACAAATTCAAGCAGAAACTGTCTAAAACTCACAAGTTCAATGGATGTGAAACTGCTATCAATTAGGGGTCCTATGTTAAAATGTAACATGACCTGTTAAAATGTTTAAAAAGTTAAAATGTTGTTCAAAGTTTGATTGAAATAGCTTTTGATTTCAGTAAATATGCTGCAAACACAACAAATGACAATTTTAAGTTCTTTACAACCTATAAAGTGTTTTGAAACTTACTCTGCGTAATAATTTGAAACAGCGCATTGTACTGTTTCCCCTTAAAGTGTTGCTTTAGCAGTATCCTTGGGGTCATTGTCCTGCTGGAAGGTGAACCTCCATCCTAGCCTCAAATCACACACAGAGTGGTACAGGGTTTGCTTAAGAATATTACTGCATTTAGCACCATCCATCTTTCCCTCAACCCCGACCAGTTTCCCAGTCCCGACTGCTGAAAAACATCCCCACAGCATGATGCTGTGTTCAAATACTCTCATCAGACCACTCATATAAGGCATGTTTAATCACACTCAATTATTAAATCTCCATATTTGGATAAATAGGTCCCGTTGTATCCATTCGCTGAACTCCAGCAGCCAATTAAGACTCACAATAAAGAAAATCTAAATTTGCTTTTTATTTTAGAGGGCATTTTGTTCTACTTATTTATTTTTTATTTTTTGGGGGTTTGTTCAGGTAGTTAAAGTGTCATTAAACCCAGACTATGAAGATCTCCCTTTACATTATATATAACAGAATGTTCATACTCACAAAGCCATTAAGGCATTTGTCTTGAAGAGTGAAATGTACATGGTTGATCCTGCTTTCAGCTGCCCCCCCCCCCATCCTCTCTGTGTCCCCACTGCAGCCTAAGATTGTGTAGACCAGTTGGTCTCTGCTAAGGAGCATGCTCTGTTTCAGTTCCTTCCTAAGCTCCTTATTTCCTCCTTTTTCTTATCTGTGCAGATAATATAGGTATAGAGTCACAAATGTAGACATATACACAATGATAAATGACACTCCCCTCCCTCCATCCTCCTCCATGTCCTCCTATTGCTAAACACTAGATGGTCGGGATATACAGTAGTATGCTGATTGATTACATTTACTAAGAAACTCACAAAGTAGCTTAGTTTTAATATAAAAAAAACAGTATTAACCAGTTGACAGTGACGATGACGGCAACAGTGCGGACCTACATTGCCGGGAGGTCATCAATAGATGTCCTCCCCTTTCCTTGCTCCCCACGCGCCCTCACGAGCATCCATCGGGGAAAATTTGTGCTGGCCGTGTCCTTTGGACACAGCCAATCACAGATCGCTTTAAATGGCCATTCACACTGCCAATTACTACGCGATTGGCGTGGCCATTGGGAGATGATCTCAAATGTAAACATATGAGATCATCTCTCATTGACAGCCCTCCCTCCTTACACAGAGACTGCGTGTGAGTAGGGAGAGCTTCTGTGCTGAATCGTGAGTGATTCTACCGTTACACCAACTTATACAGTGCCCAATCAGTGCCAATCAGTGCCACAGTGCCAATTAGGATCAGTGTCACAGTATGTGCCATCAATAATTAGTGCCCATCTGTGCCATCTATGCCCATCTGTCAGTGCCCATCTGTGGCATCAGTGATCAGTGCCATCATTGATCAGTACCCATCTATGCCGCTTCATCAGCGTACATCTGTGCAATCAGTGCACATCTGTGCCACCTCATCAGTGCACATCTGTGCCACCTCATCAGTGCCCATCTGTGCCAATCAGTGCCCATCTGTGCCGCCTCATCAGTGTACATCTGTTCAATCAATCAGTGCACAACTGTGCGGCCTCATCAGTGCCCATCTGTGCCACCTCATCAATGCCCATCTGTGCCACCCCATCAGTGCATATATGTGCCACCTCAACAGTGCCCATCTGTGCCACCTCATCAGTGCACATCTGTGCAATCAATCAGTGCACATCTGTGCCACCTCATCAGTGCCCATCTGTGCCACCTCATCAGTGCCCATCTGTGCCACCTCATCAGTGCATATCTGTGCCATTAATCAGTGCCCATCTGTGCCGCCTCATTAGTGCACATCTATGCGATCAATCAGTACACATCTGTGTCGCTTTATCAGTGCCCATCTGTGCCACCTCATCAGTGCCCATCTGTGCCAACTCATCAGTGCATATCTGTGCCACCTCATCAGTGCCCATCTGTGCTGCCTCATTAGTGCACATCTGTGCAATCAGTGCACATCTGTGCCATCTAATCAGTGCCCATCTTTGCCACCTCATCAGTGCCCATCTGTGCCAACTCATCAGTGCATATCTGTGCCACCTCATCAGTGCCCATCTGTGCTGCCTCATTAGTGCACATCTGTGCAATCAGTCAGTGCACATCAGTGCCACCTCATCAATGTACATCTGTGCCAACTCATCAGTGCACATCTGTACCAACTCATCAGTGCCCATCTGTGTCACCTCATCAGTGCCCATCTGTGCCACCTCATCAGTGCATATCTGTGCCATTAATCAGTGCCCATCTGTGCCGCCTCATCAGTGCACATCTGTGCTCATCAGTGCCACCTCATCAGTGCCCATCAGTGCAGGCTTAGCACACATCTGTGCCACCTCATCAGTGCAGGCCTATTAGCACACATCTGTGCAGGCTCATCAGTGCCACCTCATAAGTGCCCATCAGTGCAGGCTTAGCACACACCTATGCAGTCTCATCACCACCAGCAACCATGTCCAAAAGATGCTTTTCCGCCGAGGAGGCTTACCAAATACTTTCCACGGCTGACGAGAGCAACAGGGAGCTCTCTTTTTCGGATTCCCTTTCAAATTCTGATTCTGAGTCTGACGTAAATTATGAGCCGGTCCTCAATAGTGGAACACAGATAGACTCAGAGGAGGAAGATATTCTGCCTGCTAAAGGAAGGCGTTCTGGTGAGGAGGCAGTGGCATCCACCAGCACCGCAGTGCCATCCACCAACACCTCAGTGCCATCCATCAGCACCGCAGTGCCATCCACCAGCACCGCAGTACCTCAGCAAGAAAGTTCCAGTGGGGTGTCACCTCAGCCCCAAAGGGTTAGGACCCATGCCAGCCTTCCCTATACCCTTCAAAACCCCTTGTGGCTTCCTCCTAATTCAGGAAAAGCTAACATACCACTTTGCACTGCCCAGCCAGGAGTCCAGGTGGACAGAGAATTTTTCTCCAATCAATTTCTTTGATTTAATTTTTACGGAGGACATGCTAGCATCAATTGTGGCCCAGTGCAACAATTATTATTATTTTGGATAATCCAACATCTTATTATGCCCGTCCCTACGAGTGGAGAGACCTAACAGTGGAGGAGTTGAAGGTTTTTTTGGGCCTCACATTTTGTATGGGACGCACCAAAAAAAAAAAAGAACTGTGTTCCTATTGGTCAACCCACCCCATCCACCACATGCCGATCTTCTCCGCGGTAATGCCCAGAACCAGATATCTCTCGATCATGAGGTTCCTACATTTCAATGATAATACCCAGTGTCCCCCAAGTTATAAAAGGCTTTACAAAAATTCAGTCACTACTAAATTATTTTTCAGAAATATTCCCCCAGTTGTTTACCCCGGACCAACACATATGTGTGGATGAGTCCCTTGTCAAATTTAGCGGCAGGCTTAAAATCAAGCAATTTATCCCAGCAAAAGGGCCTGGTATGGGGTGAAGGTGTACAAATTATGTGACCGAACCACAGGGTAAACATATGCCTTCATAGTGTACAAATGGAAGGAAACCCAGCTGCATCCCCCTAATTGCCCAGACTGCTTGGGATCAATCGGGAAAGTTGTTTGGGACCTCATATACCCCCTGCTGGAGAAAGACTACCACTTGTATGTAGACAACTTCTACACAAGTCTACCCCTGTTCCACAACCTTCAACAGAAGAAGACGCCAGCATGTGGCACTGTAAGAAAGAACCGGAAGGGCTTTCCTCAAAGACTTGTCAATATGAAGTTGAGAAGAGGAGAGACGGCAAGTCTGCGAAACAAGGAGATTCTGGCAGTGAAATGGAGGGACAGAAGGGATGTCTACATGCTGACTTCGATAATAATACCTTCGTGGAAATCCCCAGAAGGAATGGCCCCATCCAAAAGCCAACATGCGTCCATGAATACAATTTGTTCATAGGGGGAGTCAACTTCAACGACCAAATGCTCAAACCTCACCTTGCCACAAGACGGACATACCATTGGTATAAAAAATTAGCAATTTATTTTTTTAATTTGGCTATATACAACTCCTATATCATTTACCACAACTCCACCCAAAACCCTTAATCCTTCCTTGGCTACCAGGAGGAAATTTTCACTGCACTTATATTCCCGAACGGCCCACCAGAATACATCAGAACAGATGTTCTTAGTTGACTCTCCAAACGCCACTTTCCCGATAAAATCCCTCCCAAACCAACATGCCATAAACGTAAAAAAAATGTAAGATATGTACCAGTGGAGGAGTCAGAAGAGACACATCTTATTATTGTCCTTCCCAACCAGGCCTCTGCATAGGTGACTGTTTCCGCAGTTACCATACTTCAGTAAACTATTAAATCCTGACATTTACCTTCACACCCCTTATGCCACTGCCTGCTCTGTAAGTGACCCTGGCTTGTTCTTCAACCACGTTTCTGCTTGCCGATTCTGTACATATCTCTGCCTGATCTGGAACTGATCCTGGACTGTTATTCGACCATGCTTCTGCCTAAAGATTCTGCACATACCTCTGCCTGATCTGGAACTAACCTTGGACTGTTTGATCATGTTTTAGGCCTGCCTCTTGGACTGATCTTGTACCCTGCTACTGGACTAGTGGGATTGGACACAGGGGTCTCACATATGTGAGGGGCTCCAGAATAGTTTTTCTGGATAAATACTTTTTTTGTTTTCTCATTCCTAGATTAGGGTCTGGAGACTCAGGGGCTTCAAAGAGATTTGGGTGGGAGGAGCCTCTACCCCTGTCCCCATTCTGCCCTGAATGAGGCCTTACTTCTGCCTGCTGCCTGTAGGACTTACTGCCATCATGCCTCTGCCTGTCGCACTGACCACACCACATGAACCATGTTCCTGCCTACTACCAGGACCAATATTTTTGGCACTGCTGACAATATCGCTGCCTGCACTGACCCTGGACTGTATATGGACAGTATCCCCACCTGCTTCCTGGACAATTGTGTTCCAAGTACCTGCCTGCTGCCTGGACCAGTGCTATCCTCCTGTGGACAACTGTGCTACTAAAACCACAGGTAATCTTTTGTTCACCATTTGCTCAGCATAATGTATTTTTAGGGTGTAATTCTTGGTATGTACATGCTATGTGTCCCTGGAACACCTGACAGTGTTCCTTGCATGTTGGATCTCTGTAGGTGGACAGGCTGTGTAAAAGTCTCACACATGTGGTATTGTTATACTCAGGAGGAGTAGTAGAATGTATTTTGGGGTGTCATTTTTGCTATGTAAATGCTATGTGTTTGAAATATCTTATTAACCGACAACTTTGTGTAAAAAAAAAATGCATTTTCATTTTTTTTCCACATTTTACAAAAACTTCTGGAAAAAAATGAACCATTTAAAAGACTCATTATGCCTCATAGATTAAACGTTTGGGTGTTAGCTTTCCAAAATGAGGTCATTTTGTGGGCATTTCCGTTATCCTGGTGCTCCAGGGCCTTCAAAATTGTAATAGGTGGTTGAGAAATGAGATGTGCAATTTATGCTCCTAGAACGACTGAAGGTGCTACTTCAATGTTGGGCCTCTGTATGTGGCCACGCTGTTTAAAAGCGTCACACATGTGATATTGTTATACTCAGGAAGAGAAGCAGAATGTATTTTGGGGTGTCATTTTTGCATGTAAATGCTATGTATTTGAAATATCTGGGCATTTCCATTATCCTGGTGCTCCAAGGTCTACAAAAGTGTAATAGGTAGTCAACAAGTTAGATGGGTAATTTATGCTCCTTTAAGACCTGATGGTGCTCCCTGCATGTTGGGCCTCTGTATGTGGCCAAGCAGTGAAAAAATCCCACACATGTGGTATCGTAATACTCAGGAGGAGTAGAAGAATGTATTTTGGGGTTAGATAGGCCTCCAGTACATCAGATGTGATCATTTTTTTATGATTTGCACCATAGCTTGTAGACTCTATAACTTTCACAAAGACCACATAATATCCACTAATTTGGATTATTTTTTACCAAAAATATGTAGCAGTATAAATTGTGGCCAAAATTTATGAAGAAAAATTTTTAATTTGCAAAATTTTATTACAGAAACGAAGAAACATTTGGGGTTTTTTTTTTTTTTAATTTTCAGTCTTTTTTCATTTATAGCGCAAAAAAAAAACCCAGAGGTGATCAAATACCACCAAAAGAAAGCTCTATTTGTATGAAAAAAAGTACAAAAAAATCATTTGGGTACAGTGTTGCATGATGGAGTAATTGTCATTCAACGTGTGAGAGCACTGAAAGCTGAAAATTGGTCTGGGCAGGAGGGAGGTTTAAGTGCCCAGTAAGCAAGTGGTTAAAAATATCAAATGTAAAAGTTAATACCTGAAAAGTAAAAAAGAGCCTTGGATGCAGATGCCGTCTGAACGAAATAAAAAGCTAGTGTCAGTCATCTCTGACTCTGCCTACACCATATTAATGCAGAAAAAAATACACATTTGATGTTCAATAAGGATTTATAGGGAGCAATAAAATAGTTATTTGACACATATAACCTAATTTAAATTTGCTCTTTTGAAACTGTTTTCTTTAGACATGTGAATGGCACAGCACGAATTAGGGCTCGCCAGACACAAACTCACACTGTAGAGAGCATACTGTACATCAGCAAAGAAATAGCAGCCCCTCCCAAGGATATGTACCTGCAGATGCCAAAGAACAGGGAAATATCATGTGGCCACATAACAGCAATGCAGGAATAAGGTACTTCGAGGATGTTTTTTTTTTTTTTTTTTTTTTTAACAAAATACAATGGCATGATATACAGTATATGATTTATGTAAATTAATTAGGGTAATTAATGCTACCCTTTTTTGTATCACTTTAATTATACAGTGCCTTGCAAAAGTATTCACACCTTTGGCATTTTTCGTGTTTTGTTGCCTCACAATCTAGAATTAACATGGATTTTTTGAGGATTTGCATTATTTAATTTACAGAGTATGCCCACAACTTTGAAGATGTTTTTTTTTATTGTGAAGCAAACACCAAATAGCACAAAATTACAGAAAAAGTCAATGTGCATAACTATTTACCCCCATAAAGTCAATACTTTGTAGAGCCAACTTTTTCGGCAATCACAGCTCCAAGTCGCTTTGGATAAATGAGCTTGCCACATCTTACCACTGGGATTTTTGCCCATTCCTCCTTGAAAAACTGCTCCAGCTCCTTCAAGTTGGAAGGTTTGCGCTTGTGAACAGCAATCTTTAAGTCTGGCCACAGATTTTCTGTTGGATTGAAGTCTGGGCTTTGACTAGGCCATTCCAACACATTTGCATGTTTCCCCTTAAACCACTCAAGTGTTGCTTTAGCAGTGTGTTTGGGGTCATTGTCCTGCTGGAAGATGAACCTCCGTTTTAGCCTCAAATCAGGTTTTGCTCAAGAATATCCCTGTATTTAGCACCATCCATCTTTCCCTCAACTCTGACCAGTTTCCCAGTCCCAACTGCTGAAAAACATCCCCACAGCATGATGCTGCCACCACCATGTTTCTCTATGGAACGTATGGCTTATTGTCATCCTATGTACAGATACTCCAGTCTCTGCTGTGGAACTCTGCAGCTCCTCGAGGGTTACCTTGGGTCTCTGTGCTGCCTCTCTGATTAATGCCCTCCTTGCCCAGTCCGTGTGTTTTGGTGTGCAGCCGTCTCTTGGCAGGTTTGATGTTGTGCCATGTTGTTGCCGTTTGGTTATGACAGATTTGATGGTGCTCCTAGGGGTCGTCAAAGATTTGAATATTTTTTTATAAACTAACCCTGACTTATACTTCTCAACAACATTGTTCCTTACTTGTTTGGAGAGTTCCTTGGTTTTCATGGCAGTGTTTGGTTAGTGGTGCCTCTTGCTTAGGTGTTGCAGCCTCTGGGGCCTTTCAAAAAGGTATGTATATGTAATGACAGATCATGTGACACTTAGATTGCATACAGGTGGACATCATTTCACTAATTATGTGACTTCTGAAGGTAATTGGCACCAACTTAGACTATTGTTTTCTGATCCATCACATATAATTCAGATTAAAAAAACATTGAACTAAAGGCTGTAATGTAATAAAAAAGGTAAAAAGCCAAGTAAATACTTTTGCAAGGCACTGTAAGTCCATATACTATCATATAAAGGTTGATAAAGCGTGAATAGAACAATCTGTGAATAGACAGTGAAAAAGACTCTGTAGCAGTAAAAAGTATTCCTTGTGCCGTCAGTGTTAAAATGGAAGCACAACAATAAAACCACCACCGGTTGTGTGAAGGGACTCAAATGGGCATATGCTCAATGAGTCAGCAGAGCTTGTGGTGTAAATACCAATGTATGGGACCTCTACGTTTGTAGTCCAGATTAGGATTGAAGATGGTCCATTTATTCAAGGGATAACTCAGAGAAGCAGTCCTCAGAAGCGGCCAACATATCAGACCAAGTCCTCTCATATATTCAAAATGATATGACCGAAAAAGAAAATACTCCACATAGTGTGAATCTGGGTGAAGTTTGCTACTCTGTGTCCTTGTCTCTCACTCTGACTGACAGTCATATAATTTTGAATACGAGAGGACTTGGTCTGATATGTTGGCCGCTTCTGAGGACTGTTTCTCTGAGTTATCCCTTGAATAAATGGACCATCTTCAATCCTAATCTGGAGTACAGACGTAGAGGTCCCATACACTGGTATTTACACCACAAGCACTGCTGACTCATTGAGCATATGCCCATTTGAGTCCCTACACTCCGGTAAGCCTTCACACAACCTGTTGTTGTTTTTTTTGTTGTGCTTCCATTTCAACACTGACGGCACAAGGAATACCTTTTACTGCTACAGAGTATTTTTCACTGTCTATTCATGGACTGTTCTATTCACGGTTTATCAACTTTTACATGATAGTATATGGACTTATATTTTTGGTGTGATCTTCACATCACTTTTCACTGTTTTGATTATCTCTTTTTATTGTTGTGGTCATTTCACACTATACATTGGATTCTATACACATGAATTTGTATCAGTACACATTTTTAAGCACTGCACAGAATTTTATTTTTACATTATTTTCGTTTACACTTGTTCTAGTGTTGTGCTGGCTGCTATTGGACATACTTTTGTGTGTCAGTGCGATATACAGGGTATATCATTTTTTCTTTTTGCATCACTATAAGTTGTTTCATTTAGTGGAATTTTGTTTGTGTATTTGATTTTATTTATATACTGTCACTGTTAAAGGGGCTGTTTTTTAGCACAAAGAAAAGGTCCAAGATAGCTGAAAGCTGTTTCTTTAACCTTCAGGAACTCATAGTCAACAAAAGCACGAAGATCATTCCTAAAATATTGAGATGACATTATCAGAATGCTACTCCTCCTTTATTTTGCACAAGCCAGAAACATTACTAAGGAAGTAGAACTTCAGCTGTTTTTTTTTCCTATAGACACCCATAAGATGGGTAAGCACCATAACCATGATTTCAAACTGAAAAAGCCATTGAAATGTGCACATGGAGGACATTTTAAGATTAAGGTAGAACATTTCTGAGATCTTGAGATTATCATTTTTGCCTGGAGTTCTGCTTTCAGCGCACTACAGATAATTAATTTTCGCTCTCAAGAACATTTTATGTGCTCCTACAAAATTAATTTACAGTATCTACATATAATGAAATACAGTGAATAGAAACTATAAGGGAGGAGAGCCAATGAAAAAGCAATGACATTTGTTTTACATTATTTAATTGACAGCATTCCATCTTGTGAGTAAATATTTCAATCTCATACAAATCTATTTGAATGCATGCCCCTGGAAATGAAACACATTTATAGTGAGAAGGACAAATACATTACATTCCTGTAACATATGGTGACAAGCAGTATAGAATAATAAACAGGGACAGCTAGCGCTGATGTACAGTAGATAACAGCAATATAATCATCCATGAAAACAAGTTCTCTTGTATGGTTTTATTATTGAACATGTGCATAAACCTTTTGAATGTAGTTCAAATATTTTTTACCTTTTTTTTTTGCTAAAAGTTTTTTGATTTAGTTTAGTTTTTATATTTTTTTTTATTTGATTACATTTTTATTTAAGAATGTAAAAGTGGATTTATCATTAAAATTCTAACTTTACATGAATAAATTAAATTCACAATGTAAGTATGTAATTGGCAAAGATGCCGCAGCCAAAATAATACATTGTTTTTGGAAAACAAAATGTCAGACGCTTAAGGCATCAGAACAAAAACAAATATCAAAAACCACATTTATTATATAATATTAACATTAAAAATCACTTTTATAAAATTCACATATCAAGAGAGATCTTTGCTCCACTGACCTACTGAGATTAACTATAAAGTTTACATTTTTCTATGTAATAGGAACTTTTGAGAGTTACACTGTGAGATTTCTGGAAACAATGGTTGGTCAGTGGGGAAGCAAGATGTAGCTTGTAGATGTAGACAACCTCCATGTACAGAATCTTTTAGCCGCAGTTGATCCAGATGAAGGCAGAAAAAACCCTACAAAGCATGATCCAATTTTCTACAGTGGGGGGAAAAATCATTCCTGACCCCCTAGATGGCAATCAGCTATTCCCTGTACCTTGTGCTATTATCTATAAATATTAATACAAAGTTATAATTTGTTAATTTGCGAATGCATCCAGCTCAACCTATTGAGCTAGCCAGAACTAGTTATCAAGGGATAACACGGGAGACAGACGGGAAGGCGGCGATCAGAGGCCTCCTTACCTTAGGAGGCAGATGACAAGGATCCGGGGTAGAGCTGCTGCTCCTCGCTGCAGCTACTCCTTGCTCTGGGGCCGTTGCTTCTCTTCCCAGCCGAACAGGAAGTGGGTGCTGAGACACGATTGACTGGGAGTCCTAACACTCCCTGGCCAATCGGGTCTCAGGACTGGTTTCCTGATTGGCCGTGTTCTGCGCCCCAAGCCAACTCTTATTTGAAGCCAATTAGAGCCTCAGGTTCTAATTATGTGCTTAAAAAAAAGCACCCTGCATGTAGATTAGGGGCCTTGCGCATGGATTAGGGATGGTGGCACCCCTGCGCCTCACATGGACGCCCGCCACTGCCATTCACACAGTCAATGTGGATGCAGGAATCCTCCTTGCTGCGTCATTGTATTCTGACAGTGGGGAGACTTTAGAATACACAGAGGCAATAAACTGCATTGCTGATCAAGCGAAAAAATACCAACAGGGCAGTTAAACAGAATTTGATCAGTAGATCAACTTCTATTCAACCACAGTGGCTACACATAGATCAAAGCTTGGTTGGTTCAGCAGAGAATTTCGATATATGTATGGCCATCTTTACTGTGAAGAAGCCTTTCCATATGTGGAAGTTACATTGGTCTCTTTTCTTCCAGATGTAAAGAGTGCCTTCTTGTCTTTTGTGATGACCTGAAAGGGAATAACTCTGCATTAGGTTCCCTCTATGAACACTTATGTATTTATATATGTTGATCATATCCCCCCTTTAATCTCATCTTGTCATGAGAGAATACATTCAGTTCCTCTAATCTTTACTCATAGCTGAGCTCCTCCATGCCCCTTATCCGTTTGGTTGTCCTTCTCTGCACTTTCTGTAGTTCTCTGATATCCTTTTTGTGAACTAATGCCCAAAAATGAACTTCATACTCCGGATGAGGTCTTACTAATGCATTAAACAAGGCCAAAAGTATGTATCTTTCTCTATGGTTTGTAGGGTTGATTTACTGAAGGCAAATAAAAAATTAAATAAAAAAAAAAAACACCTTTTTTGCTTGCAAATGATTGGATGATGGAAATCAGCACTAAGCTGCGGATAATTCACTTGCAGAGTGCACTTACAAAGTAACCAGCTTAATTGCCTTTAGTAAATCAACCCCTATAGCACTTTTAATACAAGAAAGTATTTTTCTTGCTTATATAAAATAATAAATGCTCCGTAGTTTGAGTCACAACAGGGTGTACCAACATCCTAAGTATTATATACAGTATACTGAAACCAAAATTTAATGGGGCTTTACAGGTATCTCCACATTGCCACTGTGCTTGTAAATTAAAACATCTTTAATTAATACATAAGCCATTAAAGTGATTGTAAACCCTCTCATATACCCAGTCAAGTGAACAGCCTCAGATGATACACAGAGATTAAATAAATCCTCCTACATAAGTTTTACTTGTTTATCTGCAATCTTCTCTTCCTTACACCCCTTCAAAAGGGTAGAATTGTGTTAAAATCTTTCTTCATCTGTGAGGAGCACAGAGGAGGGGCCGGAGAGCTGCAGTTACAGTGTGTCATGTACCTTAGGTGTGAGCCTGACGTGCAGAGGGAGACCTCTCGTACAACCCCCTCTCATAGACGACTGGAGTTGAGACAATGTTGGTAAGAGCACAGTGGGGTAAGAGTGCCTGCAGGATTCACTTAGCTAGAAGTGGTGGTGCCAGATGAGAAGCCGGAACAGCTGGTGCAAGAGTGCTGTGATGCAGGACAGCAGGTGCAGGCCAGCAGGTGCAGATATGCTGCGGATGCGGGGCAGCGGATACAGGTCAGCAGATGCAGGTATGCTGCGGATGCAGAGTGGCGGATGCAGTACAGCAGGCTGGAGCAGGGTCAGACAAGCCAGGTCATACACAGAAGAGCAATCAGCATAAACAGCAGACAGAGAGTAGTCAGAGTCCAGGCTGGGTTTTGGCAACAGGTAATCAGGCCAGCAGACAGAAGAAAGCAGGGTCAAACAAGCCAAAGGTCAGAACTGGAGATAATAGCGTGGTCAAGAAGCTGGGTCAAACACTGGAACAGGATACAAGCACAGAGTCAGGTTTCAGGGGACAGCTGAAAATCAAACCACAAGGACCTAGTGCTCCTGGAGCATCTTTATAGGCCACCAGGCGCCAAAGCGTGTCTAACGCGTGTGCATGCACACATTTATGTGCAACGTCCGTGATCCGCGCATGCGCGTTGGCACACGTCTTCTAATGCGGGCAGCACGTCCTTGACATTGCCCTCCCCTTAAGGGCAACCTCCGGGTGCCCAGGAGAACTCTCTTTTGAGGATGGCTGCGAAAAAAGGTCAGGATTAACGCTTGGGCATGGACGTTCTGCTTGGGTTCCCAGGAGTTCTCTTCTGGACCATACCCCTTCCACTTGATTAGGTATTTAAGCTGGTTTTCTCTTCTTCTACAATCCAAGACGGCCTCCACCTCAAACCCCTCATCCCCATTGATAATTACTGGTTCAGGTGGTCCCAATCCCCAGTTTTGGAAGAGATCCGACACTGTAGGCTTTAGTAGTGACACGTGTAATACTGGGTGGATTTTCAGTGAATCAGGTAAGGAAAATTCATATGAAACTTCATTTAATTTCCTCTTCACCAGGAAGGGACCAATGAATTTGGGTGCCAGTTTCCTTGCGGGGCAAGTAATTCTGAGGTTGGCGGTAGACAGCCATACTTGATCGTCCTGTTGAAGGCACAATTCCCCTCTCCTCTTCCTGTCAAACATCCCTTTATTAGTTGCCTTTGACTTGATCATGGCTTCCTGTAATAATTTGTTATTATGGTTCAGGAAATCAACGGTGTTCTGAACTACTGGGACCGTGGAATCGAGAGTGAGATCAGGAAGGAAGGTCGGGTGGAATCCATAGTTGGAGAAGAATGGAGACTGACCTGTAGCCGAGTGACTGGCATTGTTGAAGGCGAACTCTGCCAAAAGCAGTAATGCTACCCAGTCATCTTGGACAAATGTGGTGAAACACCTGAGATATTGCTCAAGCGTTTGGTTCATCCTCTCGGTTTGCCCATTAGTCTGAGGGTGATAGACAGAGGACATAGACAGTTTGATCTTTAGGACCTTGCGAAGCCTTCCAGAAGCGAGAGGTGAACTGCACCCCTCTATCCGAAACAATGTTTGTTGGGACCTCATGTAGTCTTAAAATCTCCTTTATGAAGAACTGGGCAGTTTTGGTGGCAGAGGGCGTATTTTTTAGTGGCATGAAGTGTGCCATTTTAGACAAGCGGTCAACCACTACAAAGGAAACTTCTGATGGGGGAAGTTCCACTATGAAATCCATGGCAATCATTTTCCAGGGTCTGTCAGGATCGGTAGGGGTCTGAGCAGACTCCAGGCCTTGCTTCTAGCAGTCTTACTTCGGGTACAGGTGGCACATGAATTCACATATTCCCTGCAGTCCTTTTTAAGATCCGGCCACCAAAACGTGTGCTGTATTAATTCTAGGGTCTTATGTATTCCGAAATGACCAGCCAGGGGATGGTCATTGCACAGATTTAACATGTTACTCGGATATTTTCTGGCATAAAGATCTTATTATCCTTCCATAGTATCCCATCCTTGGGTAACAGAGTAATTCCAGGAGGCCTGGGCATACTTGTTGAAGCTTGCTTCAAGCTAGACATCAGGTTTGTTTGTAAGAGTAGGAAGTTACCTTCTGATACGATGGTATATGGAGCTGACAATTCTCTTGGATCATCAAACATGTGAGAAAGGGCATCTGGTTTGGTGTTCTTCGAGCCCGTCCGGAAAGTAATGTGAAATGAGAATCTGGAAAAAACAATGCCTACCGTGCCTGGCATGGTCTCAGACGCTTGGCAGCTCTCAGGTACTCCAGATTCTAATGGTCTGTATAAATGAGTATGGGATGCGCCACTCCTTCCAACAGATACCTTCATTCCTCAAGTGCAGCCTTGATGGCCAGGAGCTCTCGGTCCCCCACATCGTAATTCTTCTCGGCCAGAGAGAACTTATGAGAGAAGAAGGCAATTGTGTGCATTAAGTCTTTGAGACCCTGGCGTTGGGAGATAACTGCCCCTACCGCTGTCTCTGAGGCGTCTACCTCGAATATGTAAGGCAAAGCAGGATCAGGATGACTCAGGACTGGAGCTGACATGAAAAGTCCCTTTAAAGTTGCAAAGGCAGCCGGTGCCTTGGGAGTCCAGTGAAACCGAATATTCTGTCTTGTTAGCTGCGTAATCGGGAGATAATGGCAGAGAACCCCTTGATGAATCTAAGGTAGAAGTTTGCAAAGCCGACAAAGCGCTGCACCCCCTTCTTGTCTGAGGGTGCAGGACAGTCCAGAATGGCTACAACTTTTCGTGGATCCATCTTGAATTCCTCTGTAGATATTACCAGGAACTGAATACTCTGCCGCTCAAATTCACATTTCTCTGGCTTGGCATATAGCCCATGCTGACATGTTCCCGGTGCTGCTCAAGAGATGTTGAAAAAATCAAAATGTCATCTAGATAGACAATTACGTAGATATCCAAACAGTCTCTGAAGATGTCATTGACTAGATGTTGGAATGTGGCATTGCCATTGCATAGGCCAAAGGTCATTACCAGATATTCATAATGGCCAAACCTTGTACGGAAAACTGTTTTCCATTCATCCCCTGCGTGGATGCGGACCAAGTTGTAAGCCCCCCACAGGTCTAGCTTGGTAAATACAGAAGAAGTCCTTAGTCTTTGAAAAAGATTGAGCACCAGGGGTGATTTTATTTAATTCTGGGTAGTCCACACAGGTCCGAAGAAAGTGGTAATTTTTTTCCACAAAAAATATTCCTGCCCCTGCTGGAGAAGTGGAAGGTTGACTGAACCCCCCCTTGAGGTTTTTATCTACATATTTCTTTAGCACCTCTAGTTCCCATTCAGATAAATGGAAAATTCGTCCCAAGGGGATCTCAGCCCCTGGGAGTAGTTTGATTGGACAATCATATGAACGATGGGGAGGAAGAGTTTCAGCCCCCTGTTTGCTGAAGACATCCAAAAATCCATGGTATGGCTCAGGCACTGTTGCACGTATCTCTGATTCAGATTCCAGGCATAATAGAGGACCAGAGGTGCTGGGATGTGAAGGCAGGCAGTGATGTTGGCAGTAAGATGACTGGAACTTAATATTCCTGGACCCCAATCAATCTGCGGATTGTGGGCATGTAACCAGGGTAGGTCCAGGATCACTGGAAACAGAGGGGACGCAATAGCATCCAAGCTTAACAGTTCCTTATGGTCTGTGCAGGTAGTTACAAGCAGAGGAGGGGTTTCCTGGGTCACTACTCCAGATTTGATATGAGACACATCTGCCAAAAAGATGGAAATGACTGGAGTGGGATGTGTTGTTGAGCTGCCTTAGGTGTGAGCCTGACGTGCAGACAACCCCAGCTCAAAGACCACTGGAGTTGAGACAGTAGTGCTAAGAGCACGGTGGGGTGGGGAGCACGGAGTGCCTGCAGGGTTTTCTTAGCTGGAAGTGGTGGTGCCAGATGAGAAGCCCGAACAGCTGGTGAAGGAGTGCTGCGGATGCAGGTCAGCAGATGCAGGTATGCTGCGGATGCGGAGCAGCAGATGCAAGTCAGCAGATGCAGATACACTGCGGATGCAGAGCAGCAGATACAGGACAGCAGGCTGGAGCAGGGTCAGACAAGCCAGGTCATACACAGAAGAGCAATCAGCATAAACAGCAGGCAGAGAGTAGTCAGAGTCCAGACTGGGTTTTGGCAACAGGTAATCAGGCTGGCAGACAGGAGAAAGCAGGGTCAAACAAGCCAAAGGTCAGGACTGGAGATAGTAGCGTGGTCAAGAAGCCGGGTCAAACACTGGAACAGGATACAAGCACAGTTTCAGGTTTCAGAGGACAGCTGAAGATCAAACCACAAGGACCTAGTGCTCCTGGAGCATCTTTATAGGCCACTAGGCGCCAAAGCGCATCTAACACATGCGTATGCGCACATTCGCGTGCGATGTCCATGATTCACGCATGCGCATTGGTACACGTCTTCTAATGCGGGCAGCACGTCCCTGACACAGTGTGTGAGAGTTGTTTGGATGAATGGCAACCCCCCTCCTTCACACAGCACACAGGAGTGAAGGAAGGATACAGAGCTGTGTCCTGAATGGACAAGCTCTATGCTGAGCTCCCCCCCACACAAATTTATCTCATGTGTCGGGAAAACTTCTCAGAAGTGATTCATGCTGATAACAGAGGAACAAAGCACCAGAAAGAAAGAACACTTAGAACTGTGGGGAGAGATATATATAATTATTCCTGCGCTATCATGTGTGTAAAAACAAGAGCTAAAGAGAAAAGCTGCCTGTACCGAATAGGGTACAACCAGACCCTATCAACAAATGTATAAAATAAATAAAATGGTGCTGTGCTAATCCTAGCAGGAACACAAATGATATTATTGGAATGCTCCTAATAGATGTGATGGAACACACTAAAATCAAAGTGAATCTCAAATAACTAAATACACCAATAGTAGGTAATAGTGGTCTCTTAAATATAAAAGGATCAACCACTAAAAGAAAGTGAATAATCAATAAATAGTAAATTATAAAGTGCACTAGTGCTATAATAATAACAGTGACTCTATGTAGCAAAATATCAATAAATACCAAAATAATAGTAACAGATGTAGCAATAGCGACTCCTGTATAAAGTGCAAAAAATCCAATATATAAGTGAATTACAACGTGTAGCATACATGCAACACTAAAAGTTACTATGTGCAAGAAAAATGAAAGATAAAAAACAACATCCACGTGACACTTGGAATAAACAGTTCAATCACAGTGTTTCAGTATAAAAAAGTCCTCCTTCATAAAGTGACAACGGCTTCCTAGCATGCAAATATGCAGTGGAGTGCTCAAATGTGACACAATAGTGCTCCTCTTTGTGTTCACACACACACACTAGTAGGTAATATCCCCTTACCTTAAGGTAATGGGGTAACAGCAAATGACCAGTATTAGGAGTACCATCCTTTATATTCCTCCTCAATTCTCACGGTCCTAATCCTGGAGCATGTTCCCTCAGATGATAAGGGGGCACGGAAATAGAAAAAAGGAAGGTCCCACAATAGTATAGTATTGTCTGGTTAAAACTATGTCACTCTCAGTAAGGCAATACTGATATTATTTCATTTCAGCACCTACGCCTCATATTTACACAGCACCTCACCGCCCAGCACACCTCGTGAAGGGAAATGGACCATTTCCCTTCACTATGTGTGCTAGGCGGTGAGGTGCTGTGTAAATATGAGGCGTAGGTGCTGAAATGAAATAATATCATGGTTTAAGAACAACAACACCACATCCTTCTCCTCTTCCATAGCCATCTGCCTTTTGGGAAAATGGTATTGCCTTTTTTATACTGAAACACTGTGATTGAACTGTTTATTCCAAGTGTCACGTGAATGTTGTTTTTTATCTTTCATTTTTCTTGCACATAGTAACTTTTAGTGTTGCATGTATGCTACACATTGTAATTCACTTATATATTGGATTTTTTGCACTTTATGCAGGAGTCGCTATTGCTACATCTGTTACTATTATTTTGATATTTATTGATATTTTGCTACATAGAGTCACTGTTATTATTATAGCACTGGTGCACTTTATAATTTACTATTTATTGATTTCTCACTTTCTTTTAGTGGTTGATCCTTTTATATTTAAGAGACCACTATTACCTACTGTTGGTGTATTTAGTTATTTGAGATTCACTTTGATTTTAGTGTGTTCCATCACATCTATTAGGAGCATTCCAATAATATCATTTGTGTTCCTGCTAGGATTAGCACAGCACCATTTTATTTATTTTATACATGTGGGGAGAGATAAGTAAACACTACAGATATATGTGCTTTGTTCAGATTTTGTGACTGAGGTTTACAACCACTTTAGTAGTATACTCCACCAGGGGGGTGAGAACTTTTATTCTTTTATATAACTTTTATATTCTGCAGTGCAAGTAGAGACTTTTCAAAGCATTTTGTCAAGCACATTCAACTTTCTTTGGAGAGCATAAAAAAACACTAAATTAAACAACAACACTACAATAAACAACTTAATTACCCTGAGCATTGAGCGTGATTAAACCTGCCTTGGGTCAGTGGTCTGGTGTGAGTATTTGAAAGGGGGTTCACATTTAGGCCCTGTTTACGCTTTGCAAAGCAGAAACTCTCCTTCCCACTCACGATTTTGTTTGGGCAAATTTCACGCGATTCAGCATGTTACACATTGGGTAGCCCATTCCGTCACATTTTGCGTGTGACAATCACGCCAAAATCGCACCATGTTTGGAGTGCCAATAATGAATGGCACTCAAATGCGCAACATGCATTTTGCCGTAATTTTACGGCACAATTTAGGGCAGAATCAAGCCAATTCTGCGAATAGGGCCTAATGGATAAACTTTTTAGCACTTTTCTACATTTTGTTCAAAATCACAAATAAAAAATGTCATGAATTTTATAAAATTATTTTTAAATGTTAAAGTTGTGAAGTTACCAAATGTAAAAAACATTTTTCTATATATGCAATTAGGCTACTATAAATTCATTTTTTTTTCTTACTAACTTGTCTATATTGAATTTCCCACTTCTAAAGTGCAGATCACATGATCGCTATAGCTTCCCAAGAGATATATGGACCAGCTAGCAGGCATGTACAGACTGGGGGGCACTACATCATTGCAGAAAATTACGTTTCCGCCGTTCTGTATTAGAAGGAGGGGAGGAGCGGCAGGAGGCATAAGGGATGGGTAGAGAAGCATGGCTGGAGGCATGGTGGATGGATGTGGAGGATCAGCTGGTGACAAGAAGGATGGACAGACAGGAGAGGCTGGAGGCAGAACAGATGGGGGGTATAGCTTTTCACATACCACAGAATTTACAATCGAGCTGTGTTCTTGCATGGAATGCCTGTACGGTTAGAGGCATGGCATAAGACATAAACTGACTACACTGTGAAGGATCGGCAGCCATGATTAGCATGATCAGTTTACTGTCAGGAAGAGAGGCACAGGCAGGATCATTCAGGCATCCAGGGGTAAATGTAATTGCATTACTACAGACCACATTATCTTGCGTTACAGAAGCAGTAGCATATTTTTTTTTTAGGTTTACAAAAGTTTAATAGTATATAACAAATTTGATCGTTTTTATCCTATGGTTGTGTTCCAATGCTTTAAAAGTCAGACCGTTTTCTTTTTTTTTCTATAAACTCAAAGCAAACAGTTCCTCTTTCTTCCCACAAAAAAACACTGCTTTTTGTTATCTCCCAAGTAGATAACATGGTCGCTGATTTTCATAAAAGAATATAGGATAATATATTGCCGCTTACTAGCCCTTAAATTTTGCAGCTTCATTTGTTTTCATATTTTAGGCAAGGCAACAACAACATCCTCAAGTACAGGAAATACATGGTGATCTTGCCAGAAAGGCTGTGTTCTTGTCACTTTCTGTGGTCTAAACCGGATTTAAAAACAATGTTATCTTTCTTGTGTAAACTAATAATCCCATTACCTTCCCCTCTGCATGTAATAGTGTTGAAAGGAGGAGAGGAAGGCGTGTTTTAGTCCAGGCTGGGTGGAAGCCATGGCTGAAATAAGTAGATAAATTGTTCCTGGAAGAAAATTTCACCTAAGCTGCTTGATTAGTGAAATTGAGAGTTTCCATTTCAGCATAGTTGGTAGCAAAACATAAAATTCAACAAGGTAGTAATGTGTGCGTTCATTGGAAATCATCATCTATTTTGAAAAATTACACGTTAGAATGACAAAATAATATAGCATATTAATAAAACATCTACCACTACATAATACTTTATTTTTACATGTTTTATCTTTCTAGGTTAGTCTGAAAAATATACATGTCAATCCCATTTAACCTTTCACAAATGCTAGTGTGCTGGAGCAGAAGAAGATATTTACTTTTAAGGATATACAATATTAGCTATAGATATTCCAAATGACCTACAATGCAAACCAAAAATCTAATTACCTAATTCATCTTTACATTTTTCCAGATATATATGTGTTAAATATAATGACTTGATAGTAAAAAATTGCAGGTAGTATTTCGTGACATATCACCAAGGCAAAGGATCAGTTTGATTAATAGGCTGTATTACGGTTCACAAATGAAATAGAATTGAAAAGGGGATGGAAAATGCCAGCACTGGAGCTTTAACTTCACTGTCGATAAAAGGTCATGAAAGCAGCATCAACTTGGATTTTACCTTTTATTTTTTTACAGAATGGGTATCTTGAACAACAGTGGAGGCCTCAAATTCAAACGTGAGTAAAACATTCATTGGTGCAGGGATCTACTGAATGTTTAGTTTGATGGTCTAAAGGGCTGACCTAAGGAAAGTCATTTTATAGAGATGTTAAAGAAAACTTTTTTTTTCTAGTTTTAGACTTTGTAAGAGTAACTTCTTCTGACAATTTTTTATTACTGTAAGCAGACAATTGGCAAAAAAGGTTTAATTTCACTCATAAACTCTATTTGTCCTCTTTGTTTGAGGAAAAAAGCTACACAATCTTATTCCTTTAGTACAGGCCCCCGGTAGACTTACATTGTATGTTTCCTTCTTTACCTGAGATATGCTGGAGGTGTGGGGAGAGTGAGGAACCTTTCCTTCATATTTGATGGGGGTGCTGCCTGATTTCCACATTTTGGCAAAAGGTCTTTCTTTCATATAATGTGATGTGTATCTCTGATGTCGAGGCTTCCCCTGAAATTGCCCTCCTGTCAATAATTCCTTTGTCCTTCTCTAGCATCAAGAAGGGAATTTTATGTCATTGGCTGCTGGTCGCTCGTGTTGCTATTTCCAGGCATTGGAAATCTACTGAACCTCTTCATATTCTTGAATGGGTCCAGATTCTCAATGAAATTATGGCAATGGGAACTCTCATGGCAGTAGTTTGCTCAAATCCCCTTCCCCCATCCCTCTCCCACCCAATTGAATGCCTATTGTTGGCTGGATACATGATTTCACTTAGGTGATCATTTTCATAGCATAGGAGCCTGGCCACCTGTTGGTTTTGTCTAGTCATGTTTTTCCTTCTCGCTCCTTTTTTTTCTCATATTCATCTTTATTTTCTTAGTGTAATTAATTTTTACATGATTGTAGTAATTTTGTAGTTACAGGATTAGGCTTCTATACACCGCAAAATACTTGCAGGTATAACTGTGCTTTCTATTGTTTATTGCCTGAATGTATCTCATTGGCATTCCTTTTGACTACAAAGTAATGTTTTCCATGGTTTTGTACTTTAAAATGTTTTTCTGTTTTTTTTTGTACTACTCTGAAATGTCTCGGATAAACATTAATTTGAAAACATTTTTATTGCTGTCAGTGATTGTCCTATCTGATACCTAGTGGTAGAAATTACACCAAATAAAATACATGCATTAAATCCTCAAAATATTTTTACATGTCAACATTGGTTCTAATCACAAATTCAACATTAGGAACTGGGATAGATTGTTTAAACTGGACTTAGAACCAATGCTTTAGTATTAGTATTTTACCAAGCAGATTAACCAATTCATAAGAAAACAACTGCAAAGCTTGCAAGAAAACTAGAGATCCGATATGACATATAGTATTGGTAAGGTGCTTTGATTCAAAAGATCTCTTGATAATTCATATGGGATGAAAATCCCTAGGTATTATTATATTTTAAAGTACAAACAAATGGCCACTGCTTCCACCTATAACTGGCCTTCGCAGCAAGGAGCACATGGAAGGGCAACGCATGTAAAACAAAACCAAAGAAAATTCCCAGCTCAACTTGTAAGCCAGCCTGTTACTAACCGAATTACCATGTCTAACAGTTTGTGTTAAAAACAAGGGTTTAGTTTGCACACATTTGCAAATGCATGCATAAGCTGCGGAGGCTACGACTAGGCACCCCTTTATTATCTGCAATCCTAACTCTATACATCTTTGAGAGCCTCTATAGTAGAAACACATGCATTATAATGGATAGGCAGAGAGCAGGTGAGCCTGGAAGGAGCCCACCCCTCCTTAAAGGCACGGGGGCACACTGAACACCAAGCAAGTAGCACAATGGCAGCAAAGGTGTCCAGTGCATCCCCTCACCTGTATTCCAACAGTACAAACATATGGTCACTGCCCCTATCTATAACTGGCCTTCACAGCAAGGAGCACATGGAAGGGCAACACAGGGGCGCACAGGATACCAAGCATATAGCATAGCACAATGGCAGCGAAGGTGTCCAGTGCATCCCCTTACCCTTACCAGTATTTCAAAACGGTGTGGAGAAAATAAAAATAATATAAAGCCTTAGTAAAAGCTTAATCGTGTAGGTAGTCCAAAGTGCTAAACAATACACTGCTAAACTTACTATGGAATCATAGTATGGGTGTGCTGTGTGGCTGTAAAAACACAAGAAGGGAGGGAGAGAGAAGCGCCATATTGTAAAAAACATATTTATTAAAAAGTGATACTTATGCCGCGTACACACGGTCGGACTTTTCGTCTACAAAAGTCCAACGGACGCTGACGGACTAAAGCTGGCTGGTAATCCGATCGTGTGTGGGCTTCTCCGGACTTTCAACGGACTTTTTTAGCCTAAAATCCGACGGACTTTAGATTTGAAGCATGCTTCAAATCTTTACGTCGTAAGTACGACGGACCCCGAAGTCCGCTCGTCTGTATGCTAGTCCGACGGACAAAAACCCATGCTAGGGCAGCTATTGGCTACCGGCTATGAACTTCCTTATTTTAGTCCGGTGTACGTCATCACGTACGAATCCGTCGGACTTTTGTGTGGTCGTGTGTAGGCAAGTCCGTTCGTTAGAAAGTCTGCTGCAAGTCCGCTGAAAGTCCGCCGGAAGTCTGTCGGACAGGCTGTCGGACTTTTGTAGACGAAAAGTCCGACCGTGTGTACGCGGCATTACACTCACTATTAGCAGCAATTAGCAGCGACAGCTGATTGGAGGGGAGGGACTTTATATTGATACTGAAAGAGTATGCCGGACATCCACCGCATTATGCTGTGTGATGCCGGTCTGAGCAGTCAGTGATTCTTTCATTCCTGAAATATACAGGTAGGAAACGTCTCTTCATTGACTCTTACTATCTTTTCTTGTGTGCTGTTCACAGCTCCTAATGGTAATACAGGTATATTCAATATTATTGTTTTGGTCAATATAATATCATTACCATATTTTAGGAAATATGAGTCAACTGATAATATTAATATTATGTCAATTCATTAACCCTTAGCGTTCTTTATTCTTTATCACATATAAACAATTTTTAATAAATAAATTGACCCTGTTTAAACGCTATAGCAATAGATCAGTTTAAAGACCACGTCGGTGATGTCTTTTCATTGTATTTTTATAGTTATTCTCTATATACCAGTAACATCAGTCGCTGAGTTTTCAAACCACCATCTTTCAGGTACGATTTAAATGCTCTTATTGAATATTATCCCTCATTACTCAAATAAAATCAATGTTTCTTATCTGAAATAAAAAGTAAACATGACATCCTACTATACATTTTTGTTATAATTTTTTTGCAGGACCTGCCTTTCAGCCTCAGTGAACTCTCAGAATATACTCTGTTATTATGCCCTTTGATAAATGCCCCCCTTTCTATTCTTATTTTTGGGGGGGGGGGGCTAAGAGAGGGTTCTTTCCCTCTCTCACTATTACTAGATGAAACAATATATATTTTTTGAACAAAAAATTTTTTTTTGTTTTCACTCGGACTCGGGTATGAATACAAAATAGTCCTTCAAAATACTCAAACTGAAAGCTGTTGTTTTTCTTTTGGAACAAAGAATCCATCTGGTAGACAGACCTCGCTATTGTTGTTTTTAATTAAGAGTCATATGGAATGCCAAGTCAGCAATATATTATAAAAACGTAAGTGTAAGAAGCATGGAAACTATGTTGGGAATTGTTATACCTATATATGTGTTACAATGCTGATATCTGTTTTTCTCAATCTATTTTTCTAAGAATAGAAATGTCTCTAGCTCACACCCACCCTTGAGGAAGGAGGTATACACACTCTGAAACGCGTCGGGTCCAAGAGTACTTTTTAATATTGTATGTACATTGATGCCAAATGTCCGACATACATTCCATATAGTATATGCTATACCATTGTTGTGTTTTTAATGTTCAAACTCAATAAACCATATTTGTATTAAAATATTTTTATTTCTCTTATGTACCATTAGGGGGTTTCTTGCTGTTTAGCTTCAATACTGGATGTGGCACAAAAAATACAGTAAGCAGCCATTCTACAATATATTCTCAGCATATAGCATATAGCACAATGGCAGCGAAGGTGTCCAGTGCATCCCCTTACCAGTATTTCAAAACGGTGTGGAGAAATATAAAATAATATAAAGCCTTAGTAAAAGCTTGATCATGTAGATAGTCCAGAGTGCTAAACAATACACTGCTAAACTAACTATAAAATCATAGTACGGGTGTGCTGTGTGGCTGTAAAAACACAAGAAGTGAGGGAGAGAGAAGCGCCATATTGTAAAAAACATATTTATTAAAAAGTGATACTTACACTCACTATTGTTAAATTGTAGCTCATCAGCCTTGCTTCTTCTTCAGCCTTGAAGAAGAAGCAAGGTTGTTTTGAAATGCATTCCTGTCCCTGCTCACCAGTGATGCTAGGCAGCTTTTACACCTGGTCTTTGGTTTCCATCTTCAACATTGGCTCCACAGTGACAGAGGCTCCCAATCCACACAGCTTCACCTCTCCCTTGCTGTTGGCTAAGGCAAGGCTTCCAGGCTGCTTATCCACCCGATCCTGCCCCAGAGGCTGCCCTATTGCCATGCAGAGATACATTTTAACAGTTGTGAGTGTAATTATCACTTTTTAATAAATACGTTTTTGTATATGCTACACTATGGATATTGTGCTTCTTTTTCCCTCCCCTCTTGTAAAATAAATCCTCCCAGATTTTGTTTCAGATTCAGATCTACAAAATATACATCTATAGTATTTACTGTGAGAACCTATGTATTTAATTTTCTTATATTCCCACTGAACACTCTGAACACTAATACGCTTTAAGCAAACTTTACATTAGGATGCAATCATAGGTAGAGTTCAAATCTATGTTCGAACTAGACAACTTTGTCAAGGTGATCTTTTTCTGGCCAGTCCCTACTATATTTACAAAGTTCCAAATATTCTGTTGCTCCTTTTGCTGTCTGATTCAGTCTCTGGGACTAGGGCCACCTTTCCTAGGTTCTATATTCTGCTGCGTAACTCCCTGAGGCCATCCAAGTAACATTGAAAACCCATAAATGATCCCAATCAAGGTGGTTATAAAAGGTGAAATGCTGTGTAGTGGTTGTAGAAACAGTGCTAGTACCCACATGTTATGACAACAAATCAGCAGTAGAAGTATCACACAGGGAGCTGCAAATCTGAACCAGGAAAATGTGGAGTCACTTTGCTGGATGTCTGGACAGTGGGCAATCCTTACTTCTGTACTGAATGGAGTTTAACTAATGACCTATAAGTGCCATTCACTACAGCAGTCCTGTAAGCCCAGGGCAGTCTGATGTCACATCTCCAGGGCACATTTTTTGATATCCTGGGCTAGGCTTACATGAAGTGAACTGAATGAGGATGGGCCTCATTCAACCAGGGAAGTGGCACCCAATAGTTGCTAAGGAGACTTTTTGCATTGATATTTTTAAGCTTGAATTCACTGTCATTGAAGGTTTTCAGCTTGAATTTAACACAATGTGATATCCCAATTATTCCAGATAATTTTCAGCTATTGCACTCCTCTGTGTTTGTTAAACCTGTGAAAGGAAAATTGATGAGGACTGGATAAAGATTTTAGCATTTGGGGTGATTATACCAATGTCCCCATAAAACTCCAAATATTTTGGGATGTATATTGATAACAATGAATGAATAATAACTTATTATCATTAGGGTTCCACCGATACTGATACCTGTATCGGTGCCTATACTAAGCACTTTCATGAGTATCCGTACTCGTGCAAATGCTCCCATACCTGAAACTGATACTTTCAGGCTCAGTTCTTTCAGCTGTCAGCAGGATTCCCTCACTCACAGCTGAAATTACCGGTTGTTGGGGAGCAGGGCCACGGCTACCTTAACAACCGATGGCTCATTCAGCTGTCAGTGGGGTTCCCCTGTTGAAGCTGAAATGTAAGCGAATTGGAGCTGTCAACAAAAAAATAATAAAAAAGCAGCCGAACAATGTTTATCAACAACATTGCTCAGTTGCTGAAACAGCAAGATAAAAAGATACATTGTTTATTTTTGTATCTTTCTGTTTATTCATTCAAAGGGATGAACTTCGATCTGCAGATGAAGTCAGTTTAAAGTCAGTTTGTTTTGTTTTTTTAATGTTCCTCTGTTCCACTGTTTATTCTAATCAGCCTTAATTATTCCTTAATTATTATTATTATTATTTATAGCCTTAATTATTCTTATTCTCCTTCTCCATTTAATTATTATTTTCTTGCTGATTTTATTTTTGTTCACTTCTATTTTATAAACTATTCATAATTAAAACTTTTTTTTTGTTTTACTTAGTCTGTTCATTTTTTTTACACCTTTAACATACATTTACACGTTTCACTTTAAAAAAGGCTCAACATTTAAAAAAATACTTTATTTTAATTTGTACAGTAAATAACTTTTCAATGTTTTGTATTATTGCTGACAGCTGAGGTGTAAACAAAATAGTTTTGGTAGATATCAGTAATTGGTATTGGTGTACTTGGTACTTGTACTTGTTGTAAAAAAATGGTGTTGATGCATCCCTAATCATTATTTTTATGCCCTCATACAATTATATGGAGCCTTGCCATGAACAGTTTCTGCATAAGAAGCTGGGAGTGTATATTATTATTAGTGGAGGAAGGGAAGAAAAGTTATTTGAATGTTTCTTCTTAGTATTGTGATTATTATTATTATTAATAATAATAAAAATAATTCATTTGGACATGACATTTGTCAAAGCAATGAAGGAAAGAAATTACAAAACCTTACTCTACTTAAAAGAACCCAGAAATGTTAAATAATAGACAAAACATTTTTAACATCAAAAATCACCCATTACCCTGTTTTTTTTTTTCAAGCCTCATTTAAAAGTTAACAGAACTTGGTTGTCAGGACCTCTCTAGGGAGATATTTCAGTCTTTGGCACATTTTCAAGAAGTCAGATTGTGATGTTAACTTCAAAGAAGCTCCTCATCCTTTGAAAAGCAAACATTATTGATCATCCAATTCACCAATGTATAGAGAGAATCACAAAATAATGGCTTTTTGTTGCCTGCATTCTCTGCAGAGTTAAGTTTCATGGATTTACAGGTACAGAGGATGGGATATCTGGACTATCTAGAGATGCACATTGATTTTTTTTTATATATAACAACCGTTTTGTGTGGCACATAATTTATTACCAGTTATTTGCTAGAAATGCTTTTTTCCTTTCTTGAAATGATTACTTTGAGTTTTATACAGGATAAATTGAATTGAAACAAAGAGAAGCAATCCTTTAAGAAACACATATACTGTAAATGTATATATTACATAAAGATTTAGCATACGGGGTAGAGGATCCAGTCTACAGTCCAGTCTTCTATGCAGGGGTTCAGAATAACATGGGATACAAAGGAAAGTCCACTCAAGTCCAATCAGACCCATAATCTGTCTGTCTCTGCACACACACACACAGTGGAATATAGCGTCTGAACATTCAGAAATGTATGTATTTCTTTCAACGTGTTGTCATATAGGGGAACTCTGAATCCAGGGTCCAGATCTTTTTGAGGAATCATTAGGCTATATGCATATGGACGCTTTTGCCCCTGCAGAATAAATACACTGGGGGTTATTTATGAAAGGCAAATCTACTTTGCACTGTAAGTGCACTTGAAAGTGCACTGAAAGTACACTTGGAAGTGCAGTCGCTCTAAATCTAAGGGGTAGATCTGAAATGAGAGGAAGCTCTGCTGATTTTATCATCCAATCATGTGCAAGCTAAAATGCTGTTTTTTATTTTCCTTGAATGTCCCCCTCGGATCTACAGCGACTTTACTTCCAAGTGCACTTTCAGTGCACATTTCAAGTGCACTTGCAGTGCAAAGTGGATTTTCCTTTAGTAAATAACCCCCGGTGTGTATTTTTGCTTTCCTGGATGTCCTAGAGCTGTGTACAGCCACCCATAGATATGAATGGGTGAAGGTGGCTGTTCACAGTTATTTGCATACAGTAGTGTGTGCACATGTATAATACACTGAATGCACGCTAGGCACACACACAGAAAGTTTTTCATTATGCAACATGATGTTTTCTATTTATTGAAGGCTTTGTATTTATTAATTTATTTCTATTGGTTAAACTAGATGTGCTTGTGTATATTTGACAACCTAAATAATTATTTAGCTATATAATACAGCATAAACAATATAATATAACTGGAGTCACTCCCACATCACAGCAGAGAGTTTTACTGCCAATTCTCTCTAATGACTGTTTTATGATCCCCAGCAATTTTCTCATTGCAGAAAATTTACCAGCCTCCAAAATAAGCCCCTTTATTTCTTCAACATCTTCATCTGAGCATGCTGGGGTCAGGACAACTCTGTTGACTCATCTTTTTCTGGACCTGTAATTTCACGCATGTGGCTACAAGGCAAAAGAGCAGCAGGCATAATGTGTGCCTTGTCACCCCCCACAGGATTAACAGGGATTTTCCAATCGTTGATAGGGGTGACTACAGACACTTTGTTCTACGGGAGCTTAGACAGAAACCACTGACCTCTTTCAGGCCAGGTCACCTTGCAGTAATTCCAGGGCCTGGGCATACATGGCGACATCATTCCCCCACTCAATGTACCTCCAGCAATACACTTGCATTCCTGCATTGTTAGAGATTTTGTTTTCCAGTGGCACGCACTCATCTGTATCTAGGGGAGAAAGCTGTTCCTCAGAGGAGGTTTGATAGCTTTCCTGTACACACTTCTGCTATAAAAATTAGACCTTTAAACTTGTCATAGTAGTTAGATACTCAGCTCTTTGGCTGGTAGGTTATCTGAAATTTCTTTAGCAGAATGGGCAGTAGACATTTAGACTAGCATTTTTTGGGCTATGCATCCTGCACAGCAACTCTCATAAAGGCAGTTAACAACTTTTAAAAGAGGAAGTCCAGGTATGTCATTTTTTACATAGTTACTAGACATGTGCAGGATGAAAAAATTCGTTTAGTTTAGTTTAGTTTCGATTCGTTATTTAACTAAATTTGTTTAGTTAAATTCGTTGCATTCATTACATTCGTTTTCGGAATTCGTTTCGTTTCGTATTCGAATTCGAAAAAATTTGACCGTATTCGAAAAAAAACTATCAAATTCGAAAAAATTCTAACACATTCGAAAAAAGCTGTCAAATTCGAAAAAATTCTACCACATTCGAAAAAACTATCAAATTCGAAAAAATTCTACCACATTGGGAAAAAACTATCAAATTCGAAAAAATTCTACCACATTCGAAAAAAACTATCAAATTCAAAAAAAAATTTACTACATTCGAAAAAAATATCAAATTCGAAAAAATTCTACCACATTCGAAAAAAACTGTCAAATTCGAAAAATTTCTACCACATTCGAAAAAAACTATAAAATTCGAAAAAATTCTACCGCATTCGAAAAAAACAATAACTGAATTTGAAAAAGTAAACTATATATAACCATTTTGCGAAATTTGAAATTCGTATAGAATGAAATTAAATTCCAATAGAAAAGATTAGGATAGAATAGAAAGTATAAAAGAATAGCATAGAAAAACAATAGAACAGAATAGAAAAAAATATAATATATTGTATTCTAATCTTTTCTATTTGAATTCGAATTCGATCTATACCAAATTCCAATTTTGGAAGATGGTTAAATATATATATTATATTTTTTTTCTATTCTGTTCCATTGTTTTTCTATGCTATTCTTTTCTATTCTATTCTAAACTTTTCTATTTGAATTTGAATTAATTCTATGCGAAATTCGAATTTCAGAAGATGGCTTCTAAAATTAGAATTTCATATAGAATGAATTCGAATTTGAATAGAAAAGATTAGAACAGAAAATAATAGAAATAGAATAGACTAGAAAAACAATAGAACAGAAGAGAATAAAATATAATATATATATATATTATATTTTTTTCTATTCTGTTTCATTGTTTTTCTATGCTATTCTTTTTTATTCTATTCTAAACTTTTCTATTCGAATTTGAATTAATTCTATATGAAATTCGAATTTCGGAAGATGGCTTCTGAAATTCGAATTTTGTATAGAATGAATTTGAATTTGAATAGAAAAGAATAGACTAGAAAAACAATAGAACAGAAGAGAATAAAATATAATATATATATTATATCTTATTCTCTTCTGTTCTATTGTTTTTCTAGTCTATTCTTTCTACTCTATTTTAATCTTTTCTATTCAAATTCATTTTATACGAAATTCGAATTTTGGAAGATGGTTTTATATATATATATATATATATATATATATATATATATATATATATATATATATACTATTTTTTCTATTCTGTTCTATTGTTTTTCTATTATTTTCTATTATATTCTGATCTTTTCTATTTGAATTCAAATTCATTCTATACAAAATTCGAATTTCGGAAAATAGTTATATAGAAATAGAATGAAATCAAATTCTAACAGAAAAGAATAGAATAGAAAAACAATAGAACAGTAGAACAGAATAGAAAGAAATATTATATATATATATATATATATATATATATATATATATATATATATATATATATATATATATATATGTATATATATATATATGTATATGTGTATATATATATAATATTTCTTTCTATTCTGTTCTACTGTTCTATTGTTTTTCTATTCTATTCTTTTCTGTTAGAATTTGATTTCATTCTATTTCTATATAACTATTTTCCGAAATTCGAATTTTGTATAGAATGAATTTGAATTCAAATAGAAAAGATCAGAATATAATAGAAAATAATAGAAAAACAATAGAACAGAATAGAAAAAATAGTATATATAACCATCTTCCGAAATTGGAATTTGGTACAGAATGAATTTGAATAGAAAAGATTAGAATAGAATATTTTATATTTTTTTCTATTCTGTTCTGTTGTTTTTCTATGCTATTCTTTTATATTATTCAAATTTCGTATAGAATGATTTCGCATTCAAATAGAAAAGATTAGAATAAAATAGAAAAGAATAGAAAAACAATAGACCAGCATAGAAAAAAATAAAATAAAATAAAAAAAATAAATATATATATATATATATAATCAGGGGAAAATCACGGGTGCGTGTTATTGCGATCCTGAGCTCGGCTCTTCTCGGCCACTTTCGGCTTCACTCGAGCGCCGCCCGAACCTAGCCGAGTGTACTCGGCTAGGTTCGGATAGCTCCGCTCACAGTCACGCCCATCCCGGACGGGACTACGAGTGGAGCCGAAAGTGAACGAGAGCCGCCGAGAAGAGCCGAGGACCGGCTCTGTGTATTTTGGCTCCAGCGGCACCATTTTCAAATTGCGGTCGGCGATTTTGAAGCTCAGATCGCAGGGGATCACAGGATTTTGCGAGCTGCAAGGCTGCACTGGGGCAAGGCTGCACTGGGGCAAGGCTGCACTGGGATAAGGCTGCAATGGACACTGGGGAAGGCTGCACTGACAAGGCTGCACTGGGGCAAGGCTGCACTGACAAGGCTGCAATGATGGGCATTTAAATGTAAGTTTTTTTCCCTTAAACTTCCCTCCTAAAAGTTTTTTTTTCCTTAAAATTCCCTCCTAAACTTGGGGTGCGTGTTATACGCCGGTGCGTGTTATACGCCGATAAATACGGTAATTTTTTTTGTTTTATTCTCTTCTATTGTTTTTTTATGCTTTTCTTTTCTATTATGTTATATTCTATAATAGTCTTTTCAATTCAAATTCATTCTATACGAAATTCGAATTTCGGTACATGGCTTCTGAAGTTTGAATTTCGTATAGAATAAATTTGAATTTGAATAGAAAAGATTAGAACAGAAAATAATAGAAAAGAATAGACTAGAAAAACAATAGAACAGAATAGAAGAAAATATAATATATATATTATATTTTCTTCTATTCTGTTCTATTGTTTTTCTAGTCTATTCTTTTCTATTATTTTCTATTCTATTCTAATCTTATATATATATATATATATATATATATATATATAATATACATATACACATACACATATATATATATATATATATATATAACCATCTTCCGAAATTTGAATTTCTTATAAAATGAATTTGAATTTGAATAGAAAAGATTAGAACAGAGTAGAAGAGAAAAGACTAGAAAAACAATAGAACAGAATAGAATAAATTATATATATTATATTTTATTCTGTTCTGTTCTATTGTTTGTCTAGTCTATTATTTTCTATTCTAATCTTTTCTATTCAAATTCGAATTCATTCTATACGAAATTCCACTTTCAGAAGCCATCTTCCGAAATTCGAATTTCGTATAAAATGAATTTAAATTTGAATAGAAAAGTTTAGAATAGAATAGAAAAGAATAGCATAGAAAAACAATGAAACAGAATAGAAAATTATATATATATACACTACCGTTCAAAAGTTTGGGGTCACCCAAACAATTTTGTGTTTTCCATGAAAAGTCACACTTATTCACCACCATACGTTGTGAAATGAATAGAAAATAGAGTCAAGACATTGACAAGGTTAGAAATAATGATTTGTATTTGAAATAACATTGTTTTTACATCAAACTTTGCTTTCATCAAAGAATCCTCCTTTTGCAGCAATTACAGCATTGCACACCTTTGGCATCCGTCCACAACACTTTTTTCCAGTCTTCCTCTGTCCAATGTCTGTGTTCTTTTGCCCATCTTAATCTTTTTCTTTTATTGGCCAGTCTCAGATATGGCTTTTTCTTTGCCACTCTGCCCTGAAGCCCAAAATCCCGCAGCTGCCTCTTCACTGTAGATGTTGACACTGGTGTTTTGCGGGTACTATTTAATGAAGATGCCAGTTGGGGACCTGTGAGGCGTCTGTTTCTCAAACTAGAGACTCTAATGTGCTTATCTTCTTGCTTAGTTGTGCAACGCGGCCTCCCACTTCTTTTTCTACTCTGGTTAGAGCCTGTTTGTGCTGTCCTCTGAAGGGAGTAGTACACACCGTTGTAGGAAATCTTCAATTTCTTTGCAATTTCTCGCATGGAATAGCCTTCATTTCTAAGAACAAGAATAGACTGTCGAGTTTCAGATGAAAGTTCTCTTTTTCTGGCCATTTTGAGCGTTTAATTGACCCCACAAATGTGATGCTCCAGAAACTCAATCTGCTCACAGGAAGGTCAGTTTTGTAGCTTCTGGAAGGAGCTAGACTGTTTTTAGATGTGTGAACATGATTGCACAAGGGTTTGCTAATCATCAATTAGCCTTCTGAGCCAATGAGCAAACACATTGTACCATTAGAACACTGGAGTGATAGTTGCTGGAAATGGGCCTCTATACACCTATGTAGATATTGCACCAAAAACTAGACATTTGCAGTTAGAATAGTCATTTACCACATTAGCAATGTATAGAGTATATTTGTTTAAAGTTAGGACTAGTTTAAAGTTAGCTTCATTTAAAAGTACAGTGCTTTTCCTTCAAAAATAAGGACATTTCAATGTGACCCCAAACTTTTGAACGGTAGTGTATATATATATATATACATATATATATATATATATATATATATATATATATAAAACATCTTCCAAAATTCGAATTTCATATAGACCGAAATCAAATTTGAATATAAAAGATTAGAATAGAATAGAAAATAATAGAAAAGAATAGACTAGAAAAACAATAGAACAGAATAGAAGAAAATATAATATATATATTATATTTTCTTCTATTCTGTTCTATTGTTTTTCTAGTCTATTCTTTTCTATTATTTTCTGTTCTAATCTTTTCTATTCAAATTCGAATTCATTCTATACGAAATTCAAACTTCAGAAGCCATGTACAAAATTCGAATTTCGTATAGAATGAATTTGAATTTGAATTGAAAAGACTATTATTAAATATAAAATAATAGAAAAGAAAAGCATAAAAAAAAATAGAAGAGAATAATAAAAAAAAAAAAAAAATATATATATATATATATATATATATATACATATATATATGTATATATGTATATATTTATATATATATATATATATATATATGTATATATATATATATATATATATATATATATATATATATATTCTATTGCTTTATTATTTTATATTCTATCTTATTGTTTTTTTTAGAAAAACGTTTTCTATTTTTTTCGAATTCGATTCGAATATGTTTTCGAATATGTTTTCGAATTCGATTCGAATATGTTTTCGAATTCGATTCGAATATGTTTTCGAATATGTTTTCGAATTCGATTCAAATATGTTTTCAAATTCGATTCGAATATGTTTTCGAATTCGTTCGTTTTTTTTCGGATTCGTTTAAATTCTTTACTTTTGTAATTCGGAAATTCGGATGCATCCGAATTTCCGAATAATGAAAAATTCATCCGAATTTCGATTCGGAACGAAACAAAATGCACATGCCTAATAGTTACATTGGTCCAACTTGGACCAAAGTACCGTAACTATGTATATACCATACCTGTGGGATCCCCTTAGAAGCTGTAAATCACTGCACTAGACAATGCTAATATTAGGATCTCTGTTACTATCGGCCCCGTGCCCAGCAGCTGCCCTGCTGCATTGTGAACACAGGTGGTTGCCCGATCGGCACAGCACCATTCAGAGAGTGCTTTACATTTTCTCATTGAATGCAAAAAAATCTGTGATTGGACAAGCTGGAGACCATGACATCACCACCTAGCCTTTCCACCTCATCCAATCAGGGAACTCTTCCAATCTTCTTTACCATGCTCTGTAGGCTAAACTGGTCAGCTGGTTGAATTTCGCAACTCACCTCATGCATCTGTACAGCCATTGTTTCTTTCAGTGTACTAAGTGCTGGGTCTGCACTCTCTGTAGCTGGGGTCACCACTGCCCAATGACATATACATCAGTCCACAGCAGACTCCTAAACTAGTGGAGTGTGGGGTTTGCCCAGGTGATAAAACCACCTCCTGCTAAAATAATTCCCTCTCTCATTTTAGTACGGTTCTTTCTTTTTGAGCATCAAATATTGCAGGAACACTGCTTATAAAATCTACAGCATCTTGTCCAGTTACAGCAAATAGATGTACTGTCACTTTAAGGGTGTCTCTCTCTTTAATTCTTGCAGGCTCAGAACACCCACGACTTTTCAGCGAGGATCAGCAGATTCCACTCATTTTCCCATTTGCATATCTCCACCAATTGTATACACTTGGACGATGATTTACTAAAACTGGAGAGTGCAAAATCAGGGGCAGCTGTGCATAGTAGCCAATCAGCTTCTAACTTCAGCTTGTTCAATTAAGCTTTCACATAAGAAAAACCTGGAAGCTGATTGGTTTCTATGCAGAGCTGCACCAGATTTTGCACTCTCCAGTTTTTGTAAATCAACCCTTTAGTGTCAGGAGCATGGGCGTCCGCAAATAGGGGCAAGGCGGGGCAATTGCCCCCCCCCCCCGGATTGTCCCTTAATTCTGATTTTTGTCCCTTGTCCTGGGCACCTTCATTCCGGGACAATACAGTGTCCCAGAATGAAAAAAAAACACACCGCCAGTCCGCCACCTTGATAATCATTTGTCAAAGCATCCAAACTGGTTGCTAGGCTAGGGCCGCCCCGCGTATAGCAACCAGTGACGTCGGCTGACACATGGGCAGTGGGCACCCTACGGCTGAGCAGTGCCTCCACCTCCTCTCTGCTTCTCTGCCTCCGGCCGCAGCAGCAGAGAGAGAGAGAGGAGCCACACCAGAGTGACAAGGCGAGAGTCTTCATTCTCAGTCCTGACTGGTAGTGGCACTGCTGGTAAGCCAGGTATAAATAGAAAAGTGAAAAAGTAAAAGAGGGGGGCGGGGTATGCATGCCGGTAAAACAACCAATCACCGCGCTGCATAGCAAACCCACCCTCTCAGTGTGATTAAAACAATACTGATCCTATTATAAAAACCTACACCTGCTAAGAGAAGAGAGAAAACATCCATTGTTAACCTAACCAAAATGGATAAAGAAAAATATAAGTAGACAAAACTGTCATGCCAATAAAAATCAGCACGAACTCATAAAAATAACTGAAAAAAAAGAGAAGAAAAGGTAGGTATTGGATGCTAAAACCCTCCATAGCAGGTGAAGCCGCAACAATGGAACAATTGAACAAACTTGGGTAGTTGGGAGTGCTAAAAAGGTGTCAAAGCACTCTCACAACCCTAAAACAGCAAATGTGCATAAGCAGTTCAAATGAAATATACACACGTTTTCATGAGATCAAAGTACAAGCATATTAGACATGAGATCAGCGTGTATGTACATTAAACATGAAATTAGAGATTTATGCACATTACTCCTCCAACTCCTCCAATCATTCTTAACCACTTATATTTTATAGACGAGAGAGTTGACAAAAATATATGCAGTGAAAAATATATACATAGATCTGAAAAAGGGGTCAGTCCAACTACCCGAAAGAGTGGTTACAAATGTGTCAAAAGTATCAAACATGTAGCATCGCATCCAAAGCACTGGTGTCAGATTAGTCTTTACTTTCTGAAAAGAAAAAACAGTAAAAAACAGACAAACAGAAGCATGAAAATGGATTATAGTGAATGTGAAAAAACGAAGCGCTGTGATGGTGATTAAAAAAGAAACCAAAATCCAAAAAATGAACTAATCACATAGAAGAGTAAGGCTGCTATCAATATAAGGTGCTCAATATCACTACATGTAACATATATAAAGTGAAAATTGAAGCGCTTTACTCAATGATCAGTAAACTATAAAATATAAACAAATGCACTGCTGTGCATCCCGCACATCAATACCCAAACCAATGTGGACTTCACTACAAATATTAGTCCAAGTGTTTAAAAAAAACCTCCAAATTATTATAAATATCTACACCAAAAATAAAAATGATATTGCACATATATATCTATAAATAGATAAAATAAAATAACATAAAATTATATACAATGTACACCCAGGGACAAACGTCCATTCACTTTACAAGGGAAGTTATGCTTTGCAAAGGAACTTTTCCTAGAGCTTAGTGAATGTATTGAAATTTTACTTTCCAAAGAATACTGAACCAAATGCAAAAATAAAAATAAATATAACAAATAGCATTTTTGCATACACAGGATTGGATGATGGAAGTCAGCAGAGCTCAGCTCATTCACTTAGCTCTAGGGATAATTCACAGCTTATTCACTTAGCCCTAGGGATAATTCCCTTACATTATGCAACTTCCCTTGCAAAGTGAACAGTCTATTTGCCTATAGTAAATCAATTCCAAAGTTTAGACACCATAACTGATAACTATAGTCAGAACATGAAACAACTAAAAGAGGCAGTATATGACTGTAATATATTGAGATGGCTAGCCCATAGAACCACTGGGAGTCAGAAATGATATTATCATCATGTTTAGATGTATAAAGGTATGCAATATTTAACAAAGTCACAATCTCCCAGGCACAACAGATAAACTGCCAGATTGTTCTCATTACAGATGAACCACCATCATTGGAGAGATTGAAATTCATATGACCAAGAGCAGGGGGTGCATAGTGTTGCTCTACCCAGTGCCAACAACTCTTCTGACTGTGCGTCTCTTCAATGAAAATCAGAGAGGGTGGAAGACCAGATTCTCTTGCCAATACTGTAAGTTTATATTACTTCCCAGTGCAGGTATGAAGCATATTTTTCCAAGAACTAGACCAAAATCTATTTGCGCCCAGTCCTAAAGGGACTCTACATCCCAGTCTGCCACTTTCCCTTGGTGTCTAAAGATGAAATATTGACCATAATGTCTCATCCGGTGCTATCATCCTCTGAAACTGCTTGGCATTGGCCTACATTTGCTTCTACATTTGCTATATAAAACTTTATAATCTTATAAACAGTTAAAAGGAGGCAATTTATAAAGTAGAATACCACAGGCTACACACCACACCCTATATAACATAAATGTAAAATGCTGATGCAGTATGGAGTAAATATCTATTGGCAAAGAGTATGTGCTCTCCATTTTAAATACTGTACTATCAATAATGTGGATGGTCATTTTTTATTCTTTCCACATGTGGCTAAAAAATGCCCACATGTACTCTCAAAGGCATTTGTTATTTAGTTATTTAGCAAATAGCTTATCCAATCAAGCTATGTTCAGTTCAACTAAATAGATCTCATTAGGTGCTGCCCATAATGTGTTATTGTGACAGACCTTGAACTCCTGGCAAAGACCATACCTGTCTGTAACTCAATGTTCTTCAGTCTGCACAAGTCAGCGTCAGCGTGTAGAGCTGCATTATCTGAAAGAGCTACCCTTTAAATGCCTTTAGCAGAACTCTATTATCCACCCTTTTCTCCACACGTAGACTGTCTTTCATGTGTTACAAATAGAAATAGTGCAATATAGGCTGCTCTTGGCAGTATCAGACTTGTTCCTGCTTGTTGATTTGCATGATTGCCCCTTTCTCTTATCCTCTCCTGAGAATGGCTATCCATTGTGGGATTGTGCTGGAGAAATGTTAGTTCTAGTACACTACACCTGTCATTCTTGCAAGAATAATATTTCTCCCATAACGCCACTAACATATATAAAGTGTCATATCCTTCAGACATCATCAGAGCTTGATGAGAGAGGAGTACATGATTCTCTGCTGTAAGGCAAGTGATCCAGCATGTTATTGAAATTAAAGCAAACTTTTGCTTCCTGTAAACCATCTTAAAGGGAACCTGTCCTTTGTCCATGAGGGGTGAAGCAAAAGCACCATATATACACAGTTTTTATACTAGTTAATATCCCGGGACTTATCCCTTATTTTTCCTTACTGATTTGTATAAACCACTTGCTGACCGCCCTATAGCAGGATCAGGTATATGTATATATACAGTAGCTCACAAAAGCGAGTACTCCCTCACATTTTTGTAAATATTTTATTATATCTTTTCATGTGACAACACTGAAGAAATGACACTTTGCTACAATGTAAAGTAGTGAATGTAAAACTTGTATAACAGTGTAAATTTGCTATCCCCTCAAAATAACTCGACACACAGCCATTAATGTATAAAATATCCAAATTGGGCCCAAAGTGTCAATATTTTGTGTGGCCACCATTATTTTATCAGCACTGCCTTAACCCTCTTGGGCATGGAGTTCACCAGAGTAGGTATGGGCGATCAGTTCAGCCTGAGCATAAGTTCGGGCCGAACTTTCACTGTTCGGACGTTCACAACACTGTCATCATGATTTTATCCAATCATGGCTCATTCCCGCTCCACAGTATAAAAGTATTCTTTCAATGGCAGCCATTTTCAATGTGATTTCAGCATGGAGAGAGATAGAACAGGGCTCTGTTCAGTGCTACTAGTTAGTGTGCTATAATGTGCTATTTTGCTTCAATTGTCAATGTATTATATTAGTTTAGTGTCAGTCTAGGGACAGTGTGAGTGTAGTGAGGAGGACCATCATTCAGCTTTGCATAGTGTGCAGCTAGAGTAGGGACAGCTCAGATAGAACTGTAGTGTACTATCACTGTAGTGTACTCACTGTGTCATTCATACATACATTAGTGTAGAGTAGGGACAGCTCAGATAATTTTAGTGTAGTGCAGTGAGACCGTGTCAGTAATCTTTACATTAGTGTATAGCTAGAGTAGGGATAGTTCAGATAGCGTCAGTGTAGTGACGGTTGAGCACCGTCTATTTGATTGTGTTACTGCCAGTTTAACACCATTTACTTCTGTGTGCGTTACTGCCAGTTTAACGCCATTTACTTCTTTGTGTGTTACTGCCAGTTTAATGCCCTATAGTTTTGCATGTGTTACTGCCAGTTTAATGCTATATAGTTCTGTGTGCGTTACTGCCAGTTTAACGCCATATAGTTCTGTGTGCATTACTGCCAGTTTAACGCCATATCATTTTGTGTGCATTACTGCCAGTTTAACGCCATATCATTTTGTGTGCATTACCCTCCAGTTTAATGCCATATAGTTCTGTATGCAATACTGTAAGTTTAACAGTATATAGTTTTGCGTGTGTTACTGACAGTTTAACGCCATGTAGTTCTGTGTGCGTTGCTGCCAGTTTAACGCCATATAGTTTTGTGTGCGTTACTGACGGTTTAACGCCATATACTTCTGTGTGCGTTACTGTCAGTTTAACGCAATATCATTTTGTGTGCGTTACTGCCAGTTTAATGCCATATAGTTCTGTGTGCGTTACTGCCAGTTTAACGCCCTTTACTTCTGTGTGCGTTACTGCCAGTTTAACGCCATACCATTTTGTGTGTGTTACTGCCAGTTTAACGCCATATAGTTTTGTGTGCATTACTGCCAATTTACTGCCATATAGTTCTGTGTGTTACTGTACATTTGGCGCATTATATTGCAGTATATTATAGTGTATCCGTGGAGTGTGTCTGTATAGTGTGAGTACTCAAATTAAAGTGCACCAAACACCTCTTTACATTGATTAAAGTGCATTTACGTACAGATTTCAACTTCTTCTTTAAATTTGCTTATAAGCACCACCCCCTCCCTCCCAATAATGTCTGGGAGGACAACAAGTAGAGGCAGACGTTCCCTTGGCACTGTAAGGGGGCCAGCAACAAATGTGTCCACAGGCAAAGGTGGACGTGGTGGTCAGTCCACAGGCAGGGCATCATTTCCTCTGTTTAGTGAGTTTGCCCGTGCTATCTAGACACAGCATGCAGCGGAGGTGGTGGACTGGCTTACTAAACCTTCCTCATCCTCCTCATCCTCTGTCACGCAAGCAGAGAAAAGTGTGCAGTTCCTTGCAGTTGCCAGAGTGGATAAACCTGCCTCCTTGTCCACATCTATTCCTGCCATAGCCCCAACATTGGCCACTGAGGAGTCAGCTGAGTTATTTGACCACAGCATCAGCCACTTGCTCCTTGATGATGCCCAGCCATTACTGGATTCAAATGTTAGTTCTGAGGTTGAGGATGACAGGAACATGAGCCTAGAGAGAGGGAGGAACACTGGTAGACAAATTGGCATTCATGTTCCCCAAGCCGCAGCACATTGTCAAGTTGTCTCCAGTGATAGAAGATGGAGGAGATGGAGATGATGATGAGGTCACTGATGCAACTTGGGTGCCAGATAGAGCAGAGAAGGAAACTGAAGGTGAGGTGGCACAACCCCAAGGAGGCCGACATCAAGAAAGAGTACAGAGCAGCCACCCTATTTCATCACATTCTGCAGCTGTTATCTCCCGCCTCACTCCCCAAAGCTCATCTGTCTAGGCCTTTTTCAGCACATCTGCAGCAGTTTGCACTGTTGCTATCTGCAAACTGTGTCTCAGGCACATCAAATGTGGCAAAATCACCAACCATATGCATATCATTGCAATTTTTTTTGCCTTCATGAAGAGCACCTCTATAGGATTACGGTGGGAAGGTGCCCCCGACACTCAAAGAGTAATTTTTCTGCACCTGTTTGACAGGTGCATATCATTGCAATTTTTTACAGCAAGGTCAATTCTTGCTTTCATCTAGAGTACCTCTATAGGGTTACAGTGGGAAGGTGTCACCGACACCCAAAGACCAATTTTTATGCACCCATTACTTCTATACAAAGTTAAAGTGACACCAGAATGGATCCAAAAAATCTCTAATCTTGTTCCCAGTGCACTACATTGTGGCCTCAGCATACACACAGGTTCCCCAGCTGTTGCTGAGCAAAATAAAGGCAGCTTGCAGGGAAATTAGCATTTTTTTGGGCTTTTATAAATGCAATTATTGCTACAGCAGATTCTAGACATGGTAAAGATCTGCCACTTTACAAGAAGACTAAGAGGACCCCCCCAGGCACTATATCGGAAGGAATTTTTCCCAAATCAAAAAATCACTGCTCATTTAAAAATTACGTTTTTCACAAACTTTTTTTTATTGATGTCCCCCAGGGCAGGATCTGGACCCCTATAACCATTGTATGCCCAATTACTTGTATATAAGCCTTCAAAATGGGCACTTTTGACTTTTGATGTTCGGGTCCTATTGACCTTAATGGGGTTCGTTATTCGGGTCGAAAGTTGTGGTGCGAACCGAACAGGGGTCAGTTCGGCCCATCCCTGCACCAGAGCTTCACAGGTTGCCACTGGAGTCCTCTTTCACTCCTCCAGGATGACATCACAGAGCTGGTGCATGTTAGAGACCTTCCGCTCCTCCACCTTCCATTTGAGGATGCCCCACAGATGCTCAATAGGGTTTAGGTCTGGCGACATGCTTGGCCAGTCCACCACCTTTACCCTCATCTTCTTTAGCAAGGCAGTGGTCATCTTGGAGGTGTGTTTGGGGTCATTATCATGTTGGAATACTGCCCTGTGGCCCAGTCTCCCAAGGGAGGGGATCATGCTCTGCTTCAGTATGTCAAAGTACATGTTGGCATTCATGGTTCCCTCGAGTGTCGGCAGCACCCATGCAGCCCCAGACCATGACATTCCCACCATCATGCTAGACAGTAGGCAAGACACGCTTGTCTTTATACTCCCCTCCTGGTTTCCGCCACACACGCTTGACACCATCTGAACTAAATAAGTTTATCTTCTCCTTCTGTTAAAAAAAATAAATAAGTTTATCTTGGTTTCATCAGACCACAGGACATGGTTCCAGTAATCCATGTCCCCAGTCTGCTTGTCTTCAGCAAACTGTCTGTGGGCTTTCTTGTGCATCATCTTTAGTTGAGACTTCCTTCTGGGATAACAGCCATGCAGACCAATTTGATGCAGTGTATGGTCTGAGCACTGACAGGCTGACCCCCCACTCCTTCAACCTCTGCAGCAATGCTGGCAGCACTCATATGTCTATTTCCCAAAGACAACCTTTGGATTTGATTCTGAGCACGTGCACTCAACTTCTTTGGTTGACCATGGCAAGGCCTGTTCTGAGTGGAACCTGTCCTATTAAGCCGCTGTATGGTCTTGGCCACCATGCTACAGCTCAGTTTCAGGGTCTTGCCAATCTTCTTATAGCCTAGGCCATCTTTATGTAGAGCAACAATTCTTGTTTTCAGATCGTCAGAGAGTTCTTTGCCATGAGGTGCCTTGTTGAACTTCCAGTGACCAGTATGAGAGAGTGAGAGCAATAACACCAAATTTAACACACCTGCACC